>NW_003852444.1:2642961-2866786 GCF_000181295.1 Otolemur garnettii | reverse complement strand
CTGTCCT
Source organism: Otolemur garnettii (assembly GCF_000181295.1). Taxonomy (NCBI): domain Eukaryota; kingdom Metazoa; phylum Chordata; class Mammalia; order Primates; family Galagidae; genus Otolemur; species Otolemur garnettii. The sequence continues at coordinate 2,866,779 of NW_003852444.1, read as the reverse complement.
TTCAGCCTCCTTCTGGACGGGAGCTTCTGTAAAAAGCTGGCTGCAGTTCGCCATCTTGGCTCCGCCCCCCTATTGTCAGTATTATTAACCTTCAGGTAGCCTTCAGAAATCTGAAATCTGAGCCTGGTATTGAAAGGGCCTCCTGCTTGAGATCACACACACAGATTTCTAGGGAGTTGTAAAACCCCGCCAGTTCTCTGTGGAGTAAACCTCCACCAGCGTTAATCTCCTCTGAGATATTAGTGGGAGGGAGACATTTTCCTCCCATCACCACCACAGAGGATCTTCCTCTGCCACAAGGGATATAAGCTCTTCTGCCCTTATCTCCGAGCTCAAGCTACTCCCTTGATCTCTGCCCCAGGAAAATGCAAATATCCACAATGGATATCCGCTTTGCCTGTTTAATGGGCAAGAAACACCCTAGAAGATGTAGCTTTTGCTAGGACTTGCCACAGTCTCTTCCATGGGCATTATTTTCCTTATGGTGCTCACAGACCCAGCAGTGTTTGTAAGCTGTATCCCCAACAGGCTGGAATTTCAGAAAAGGCAGGAAGCTTGCTAGCAATGATTAGCTTAAATGTAAGCTAGCTGACTTTTCTTTGTTCCAACTCACTCAGCTTACTTTTAAATTTTCCTCTTTTGGGGGGAGTTCTTTCCCTTGCCAAGAATGGGGTCTTTGATCCCCATTCTCCCAGCACTATATCTTTCTGATTTCATCAGTACCTGATTCGGTTCTTCCTCAAAAGATTGTTCATTGAATTTGTGAGCAATATTAATTTTAAAAACCTTTTGGGGAGTACTGAGATAAAGTTTGGCTCCTTAGAGATCTAGCAATGAACTTTAGTTTTTCATCTTAAACTATCTCTCTAATAGTCTTTCACTTTTTAGTTTGCTATTTTTCTACCAATTGTTCAGATTAAAGCTCTCTTTACTCCTGTCATGAACTGTAGGTCCACAAACAAACAAACAAAAAAACTGTTTACCTTTACTAAATTGTCATCATCTTGTGGTTGTTTAAAGAATTATTTATACAATCCTGAGTATTTATAGCCCTAAAACACACACATTATTACTGACAGGTATAATTAATACAGGGTCTGTGAGTACACTATAGTTTGTGGCTGAACAATCATTCTCTGCTAAGAGGAAAAGCTGGTCAAAAACTCTTGCTTGGGAAAACATATTTATCTGCCTTATTTCTGTTTTTGTATTTTATCCATTTTGATAATGCTCTTGTATACAGCCTGTGATGATTTCTTTGTTCTAACTAACATTTATTTTCAAATAAGCTCAACCCTGGAGAAATGCTGTTTGTCAAATGGTGGTTTTGTCACTCCTTCTACATTTATTCCTTGGCAGGGGAAGTACTTTTCTTTCTTTACTATTTATTTATTGAGTGATATTTGGTAATAGCCACTTCCACTTTCCCTCTAAATGTGCCCCTTCTCTAAGACACACATTCTCCACACATTCTCATAATCCACACACTCCACACATTCTCATAATCCAGCAAATAAAATTCTACCTACGGGCTATAGGAGGCTCCCAGGACTCTGGTCTATGTCCCTACTATGGCATAAACATGTGAAGTCACAAAGGGATTCCTGTCTCCTCCAAGAAATAGAGTAGTCAAGAACATCTGAACTTCTGATTCAGTGGTCTTCAATATTGAGTGCCTATTGGAAACACATGCTGGATTTAATAAACCCCAGATACCTGGGTGTGACCTTCATCACCAGGTGATTCTAACATGGAGTTGAGGCTGAGAGCCCCCAGTCAGTGGAACCTGGGAGCTGTCCTGCTCAGTCTCAGCTAACTAAGTAGTAGCAGCAATGTGGACAGTGAGGGCACCTCCAGTAAACAGGGGAAGGAACTAAGTTGTTAGCTTCATGAACGAGGGATGAGAGAAAGGAAGAGGGAGAGAGGAAGGATAATGAGGAGGAGAAGAGAAACAAGAAAAGAAGGGGGGAAGAAGAGAGGGAGAGATGAAGCAAAATGCAGACAATGGTTAGAACTGGGTAAGGGGTAAATGAGAATTTGTGAAATATCCACAAATTTGAAATTGTATCAAAATCTTCTTAATCCACAGGAAAGAACAGAGTCCCTGTGACCATTTGTCTGTGCTTCCTCTTGCCCACATAGAAGCACAGAGAAAAGAACTATTTACCCTCCAAATTTAATATAGCATTTTGAGTGGGGTTTGGGGTGGACAGGGGTAGAGTCACTTGGAGCCAGTGTGATGTCAGAGACCCCTCAGGGATGAGGCATGACAGGCAGGCATGAGTGACAGGATCATCTTCTTCTTACAACATATCATTAGGTGGTTAGGAGACTATACAGAACAGTTAAATTGGAAAGGACCTAGAAGTCAAGTAATTCAGGTTTCCACCATCTGTGGGAATATTTAAAAAAAAATTCCCAGCAGTATTCGTCTGAGCCCTCTGTTCAGTGTTTGTATCACATGAATGCATCCCTTTTAAGTACAGAAATGGGTCATTGTCTATAGGTTAATATAAATATAGTTCTTTTCTTGAGGCAGTCAAAAGAGGAAACAATTAAGTGAAACTGAGAAAGGCGCAAAGGTGGACAGTGACAGCCAAAGGAGAAGATGGCTGTTGGAGTGTTCGTAGGCACCTGCCTGGAGCTCCTCATGGGCAGAAGGGAACTGGTCCCCTTTTCTGTTCATTTCAACAGTACCTGCTGCTGACCTCGTGTCAAGCACAAGGGCAGTAGATTAACATGTGCAAGTGATAATAATAATTGTGAGACCAGCAGATGGAGAGAAAGATAAAATGAAATGAATGAGGCTAAATAGAAACGTAAAGTATATGAGAAGGACCAGAGTTGGAGCTATATTGGGCCACCACCTGGGCAAAGGGACCCAGTGGAAGGTTCTGGCCAGAGAGCCTGGGGTGTCTGCCAACTTGCTTGAACTTGCCAGAGAAGACCCAGGAGTGAGGCTATAGCCAGATTAAGAGATGGCATCTGGAACCCCCAGAAAGAGTATTTTTACTTAAAAGATGAAGGCCAAAAGAATTTGCTGGGGCGCCCTTGAGTCATACAGTTTAGAATAAAAATGTTAGACTTGCTCATTAATCAGATAATGCAAAGGGGGAGAAATGGCTTGTTGTGGTTAAGTTTTTATCTAGATATCACATCTATGTGTTTCTTCATGCATGTTGTAGAAAATATAGCCACTTCTGGGGACACATGAGGCATTGGTCCCAGGATGGGAGGCAAATGTATGGTGTGCATATTCAAGTCTCAGAGCTGGCTCCTTGAGATCCTTGCACACAAAAAGTCTTCCATATATGCAGGTTTTGAATTCAGTGAATATTGTATTTTTAATCCATATTTGGTTGAAAAAATTCACGTGCAAATGGACCTGTGAGGTTCACACCCATATTTGTTCAAGAGTCAGCTATACTTTATTTCCCTCAAATAGCTGGCAGATGCTTATTACTTATTTTTTAAAAGAAAAATCTCTATTTCCCTTGAATGGTGACAAAAGACTAACAGTGAACACAGCCCATGATTTTTCATAATCCTGAACTTTGAAAAGCCTCTTTGATTTAAGGACAGTATGCTCTCTGCTAATCACTGAGAAGAGTCAATACTGTGACCTCGGGACCTGAGTGTGAACACAGGATTCTGCAGGATCTCAGAAATCTCAGAGTGAGGCATCCAGAACCCTCTGGGGCAGCACCCAGGGCACACCACCAAGGCTCTTACTCTGTTAGGTAGCAGGCTCTGCTGTTAGACCTATGCTAAGGCCCCTAGAGCAGTGACATGGCATTTGCTGAGGCCACATCCCTGCTCTTTGGATTACAATCCCTCTAAGTACCTCCTGCAGTCCAGGGTATGGGTCTCCCTCTAGGGGACACAAACAATGAGCAGCTCATAAACCAGCATGGTGAGATTACATCCCAAAGGGAGAGGGTGGGGTTGAACACTTTAAGCTTAGAATACAGAAAGGTATTTTCAAGCTTAGAATAAATACAGAAGCTCTCAGGGCAGCCGCCTTCACTGGCCTTTTCTGAAAACTATGGTTGCAAACTGCAGCCTAACTCTATGAACCACCAGTGAACCCCCTGGGCCTACCCTGGCTCTTGGGCTAAGGACTGTCTCTCTCCCCCAAGCCCTGACCTGCTCTCTGAGCTTACTCCAGGCTGCCTGCCCAGGTAGGGTCTTGACACCTGGTGTCCTGAATGTTGACAAGGTGACATTAGGGGGATAAGCAAAGATCATCTGACAGTGGACAGACACATGGGTAATGAGAGCAAGGGACATGCATTAAATGTTGCATTTAGGTCTTCCAGTGTCCTTGGGATGTCTTATACTGAGCAATTCAAGAGAATGCCCGGCTGCTTCTTACTGAAGGCTCAAGGGAAAGAGATGGCAACAGGAAGCAAGTCGAATTTTATTTAATCTGCTGTCTTGAGCTTTGTCCCTTATAAGAAGAGCCCCTACTTTTACCACAAATAGCCCTTGGCTCCCCACCACCTGTGTGGTGTGGTTTCCTGCCTCTGCCCCACAAGGGGGGTTGGGCAAAGATGTCAGAAGAAAAGAAAACCAGAAGCTCCCTCCAGGGCCAGGAGTCAGTGGAGCAAGTTTTACAGGGCTCTCTGTCTGCATTCAAGTCCCTTCCTCCTGTGGCAGCCTCTTAAGGAAGCTGGGGCACAAGAATTTTCAGAGAGTGGATCTGTTACCTCACCCTCATCCTTGGAGCCAGACTTTGTCAGGAAATACACAGTCCCACTGGTGGTTCTAAGGCTATAGTATGACTTGCATAGCTCATGGAGGAACCCTATGGAATACATGCAGTGCCCAGGCCTGTAGCGTTGTGGCTGGGTGATGAGAAGAGGCAGAAAGAGGGGACACTTGGGGACCCAAAGCAAGGAGGAGTTTCTGATTTTGCTGGTACGTGGAGGGCTGAGAAGATGGAGGCCCCGTGTAAGCCTATGAGGAGGCAGAATCAGCCTCCAGTCCGCAGCATGGCAAGGAGCCAGGAGAGGATGCCCTGCACCAGCAGGTGGGCTACCAGTGGGAGGCGCCTCAGGGATACAGTGCTGGAGCCAGAGAGGGCCACTGGGGCAGCCTTGAAGCCTGCAGGGGTCTTGTCCTGGGGCTCCACTTTGCCTCCAGAGGACTCCAAGCAGGGGCCCCGAGGAGTAGGGATGATGTCTGGAATCCAGCCTGTAGTGTTTTCCACCACCTCCTGTAGCAGAGAGAGAAAAACAAGGTAAAGGTAGGAGCATCTCCCTTTCCTTTGCTTGGTGATCTTACCCCTCATGGAGACTGCAGGCTACCTGTGAGGCTCCATGACACCCACAATCCACCCAGAGCAGCAGCCACCCACTTTACTGCTTTCAGCCCCTCTTACCCTGGCCCAGTGTTTCTGCCTCTGTCATTCAAGTCCCTGATTCCTCCCTGCCCCTGATTCTGCCCAACACCATTAGACACCCCTCCATCCCTAACTCCAGAGGGTGGCATCTCCTGGGACACTCACATCAATAGTCTTTATTATCACCGTCTGTCTGGCCTCTTTGCAGGCTCGCTCAGCCTTCTTAATGCTCTCTGGGGTCCATTCTACATTGTTCATGGCCATCATGCCCTCCATGGAGCTGTCATGGGCGGGAGGATTGGGGTGGGGGGAATAGATAGCAGCTTTGGGTTGGCATCCAACAAAATGTGTATGGAGTACTCTTGTTTGTGTTAACATCAGTTCCATGTCAGCCTAAACCATAAGAAATGCCTCACAACTCAATGAGATAATTAATAAATTTGACAGAAAAAGAAATATCAGAACTCAAGATGAGAATTGTAAAAACTGAAAGTAGAGGAGCTTCTGACTCTTTAAGAAAGGTGTTTGTATCTGGGTGCCGTACAGTACGGAAACTGTAATGGCTCTGAACTGCATGTGAAATAGGGCGCATCTGCGTGGATGTGCAATGTTCCATGCTCTCACAAGAGTCTTAGAGAGGAACCTTATCCCCAAATGATGGAGGTCATGACTTGGAAGTAAATACTGTCTTTGACTAAGTCAAATAGTGCATGCAGAAAAGGCAGACAAAGAATTTATATGTAAGTGATCTGGGGACTGGTTTTTATCTGCTCCTCTGAATGACCTTGCTAATACGTGGAAAATCTCACAAAATTCCTGTCCTGTGTCAGAGCTTTGAGAGTCACACTGTCTGATGGGGCAGGGCTGAGGTGGGTATGGGCTGGTCAGGCAGCCCGTGAGGAACCCTGGCTCACTAGCCTGGGCAGGACCTGGTGGGTGTCCTTGTCCTTGTCCTCCTTTCCCCAGTACTCCCCCAAGACACACACACAAGAGAAAGTTCTATCTTCCAGGATGACTCACTCTGATACCTCCTCCCCAAGCTCCTGTGCCACGTAGATGATGTCAGGATACCCCATGCAGCTGGAGATGTTATTTCGAGGGTAGTAGAAGAGGAAAATGAGGCACATCTCATTGATGGTGCTGGGACCTCCCTGGGGAACAGGAGAGAGGCAGGGATGGGGACACAAAGATACAAAGGCACACAGAAAAAAGAGAGTAGGTAGCTAGACAGTAGTCGGGGTGGTGGCTCTGCCAGTGACACTTAATGTCCTTTTCCCTTAATGTAAAGCCAGCTCGCTGCTGTGTTTTCTCTTCTATTTCCAAACATTGGACAAAGAAGTGTGCCACGTATCTGCCCTGTTCTCAACACTTCCACTGCTGCTGCCCTGGTGTGGGCCTGACTATCGGCCTCCCAGCTGGTGTCCATCGCCCACCTGCCGCAACTCCAGTCTGAGTTCTGTAATGCTGCCGGTTGTTTACAATACATCTTGCATCTTGGCACCTGCCATTTCAGAAACCTCCAGTGGCTTTCAACAGTCCACTAAATAATAACTGATTATTATTTAACAAATTATTTGATCTTATATCATAAATTCATTCATTCCATTATTTAGTTGGTGAATATTCACAGAGTTACAGTGCTAGCCCTGCCATCTGGGGCATGTAGGAGGACAGGCTCAGCCCTGCCCAAAAGGTTCTTTCCCCCTATGCCCCTCATTCCCAGTCCATCACTTCAGACATCTATTCCCATTCCTTAATTTCTAACCACGCTCACTGTTCTTCATGCACTTCCCAGCTTTCCTTATACACATGGCTTTCTCAGTCTCTCCCTTCTCCAGCAGTCCCCAACTCTGCACCTCTACATGTCTGGAGCAGGAGCCACTCACATCTGAGGCTTGACTATTACGTTTTCAAACTTTCCCTAAAAAAAGTGTTACATCCCTCATTGCTGAATGTCACTATGGTCACCTTTAGAGCACTCCCCGGGGAAGCTGTTCACTGATGCCAGTGTCTAGTTCACCCTTTGAAGCACCATCTCTAGCACAAGTTGCTGAACTTAATTGTCAGACCTTGTATGTTGATGGCTCTAAGGACCATTCCAGAAGAAGAGCTCCAAATTGTTTTGAAGAGTGGGCTAAGTGCTGGTGTCTGTGCAAAGCTTCCCCAGGGGAGTGCTTCGAAGGTGACTGTAGTGATATTCAGCAATGAGCTATGTAACTTTTTCTAGGATGAGTTTGTAAACTCAATTGTCAGACCTCACAGATTACATGTTCAGTTTGCTACACCAGAATCTTTTTATTTTTCCTATGAATTTCCCTAATGCATTATCCTCATTCTTATAGGATACATATCATTTCTAGGACTATCATTTTCCTCAACAGTATGGAGCCCCCTCTGAATCCCACAAGCACAGAATCGCTCCTGACACATGACATGGGCGCGGTTCCCTGTGACCATAAAAACCATAGCTTAACTCTATCTGAGCCTCCACTACAAGGTGGATAGTGACCTAAGTCTTTTGCACATGTTATTCAGCTCTCCCAGTAGCCGTGGGGGATGCAAAGTGGCGTTAATTTTAGTGAATAATCGTGTTCCTAAGGTGAGAAAACTACTAATGATGGTGCTGAGAGTCCCTGTGCTTAGCTGCTCCAACATACTTCCTTTCCCTGGTTTTAGGGGGTCACTGACACAGAATGTACAGGGTCCCTGGACCCAGCCCAGATACATAGGAGTGTGAGAGCATGAAAGGGCCTGGGTGAGTGGATAATGCCACTGGAGGTAGGAAGGGGCTTCATTGGAATTGTCTGGGTCACTGGAAAGGGCTGGACTCTCTTCTGGGGTTGTGGTGCTGGTTTCCAGGTGTGCAGAGAGGCACTCACAAAAGTCAAGGCTTCACGGTCCAGGGTTTGGTAGTGGCATTCTACCAGCAATTCGTCTCCCTGTTTGAAATGAACATGAAGGCTGTGAGTAAGAACCCAAGAACCGCCTTGGCTGACAATAATGAGCTCTCATTCTGCCTCCTCCATCCCCACTGTGTCTCCCCCAGACTCTCACCGGCTTGATTGCCACTCGGGCAGGTAGATCTCGAGTCTCCTGCAGGTTGAAGTCGTAGGAATCATCTTTACAGATGGTTTGGAGTTGTGTTCCATTTCTAGAGGGAGCCAAGGGGAGAAGACAGACAGAAGGAAGTGATGTAGACAGGGTGAGTCAAAGACACAGCATGTGGGGTCATTCTGTGAGTGGATTGCCCTCACAGTGAACACAAACTCTCCTTCCTCCAAAGCCTTGTTCCAGTCACCTCTACTCTAGAGATCATTTTACTTCCTCCTTACTCTCAACCAAGCGCAACTTTCTACTGCAGAATCAATGGCTGTTCCTAAAATGTATTCCCACCTACAGAAGGACAAGCTTCAAATCAAGGTCCTCCCTTACCTGTACTGCACGGCCTGCAGAGCCCGGCCAGCCAGGTGGGTGTGCAGCAGGTAGCCGTATACCTGTATGTCAGGGACGGGCGCCCCGTTCATCTGGAAGGGGAGGAGGCACACCCGGGCTGTTAAGAGCGCTCAGCCAGACCTGCTTCTTATCTTCTGTACTTGGAATTTGACACCTTCCTTTATGACTGGCACCCCCTTAATTCTTATTGAGCTCCCCCCACTGGCTCCTCTTCCCGCCCTCCCCTTGCCCCCAAGACCTGACTCTTTCCCTCCCACGAGTGAGTCATGTTAATGATTTCCTGAACTCCAGGACGAGTTCATTCTCCACCTCTATGGCTCAGACCAGATCTGTGATGGGGAGCACGGAGAGTTGGCTCCCTCCGCAGGAGGGCGTGCTCCCAGCTTCACCTCTTCAAACTTCTCCGTCTTACACAGCCCGTAGGACATGAAGGACTCGGCGCCTGGGGGTATGAAGTGGATGGGGAATGTGAAGAAGCCGAGCTGGAGGACGCCCATGTCGTATTTGCGCAGGTGACTGGTGTAGTACACACGGATGCCTGAGGAGTCGTACACACCTGGTGCAGAAAGGACCCATCAGGGAGTGTAGGAGAGCGCGGCACAGCATGGAAGGAGACAGGCGCGGGAAAGCTGGGGCCGGGCTGTCACCGTAAGAAGTCTGCTTGTGTCCTGGAACACGTTTCCAGTGCCCAGGGGAAGCCCCCAGCCCCACCAGCTGCCCTTCCGCAAACCTTCTGGACGCTCACCAGGAAGGTTGTGAAAGTTGCTGTAATGAACCTCCAGGCGGATCCACTGAGGGTCCAAGGGGGTCCCAATAGAGATGCCCACGTCATCGGGAAACTGGTAACTCTGTTTCAAAGAGGGAGAGGTGGTAGCAAGAGAGGCTGAGAACTGGGCGCAAGGATCCAGGGCTCCCGCTCTGGGTTCCCGGCCTCTTCCCAGACCTCCCCTGTTCCCTGATCTTTGACCAGCTCGGCAATCCCCATTGCCTGACAACACGCACCCACTTAGCTAGTGCCCACTGCAGGACTCACAGTGCCCCCAACAGCCCAGCCCACGATGACCTGGGAGCAGAGGGAGAAGGCAGGGTCGGCCCCGTAGCAGTCGCTGATGCCGGTCGGGAGGGCGCTGGCGTTGCCACAGGCGTACACCAGGATGTGATGCACCATCGTCTCGTTGTGGTTGACCAACTTGGGTTCAAACTGGGCAGAGAAAGGGGAGCAGCCCACGGCCAAGACCACCTGGGTCAAGTCTGGATTCTCCCCATTTCTCTTCCTCAAAGTCAAACGGTGTCCATCCTTGTTTCTCCCTTTCTTTGTCTTTCATTCCCTCTCTCTGTTTTTGTCCCCCAGGCTTTCATTTTCCCACCCACCCTCTTCGACTCTCTTCTAAACTCCCACTACACCTCTTTCTGGAGAGCAGAGCTGGGGATACCCCAAACCCCTGGCTTTCCGTGGTAACCCCAGTCAGTTCTGTGCGTTTGAGCAGCTACTACAGCTTTTTGGATTCTCTTTCTAAGAACAAACAGCTCCCACACATCTGCTACTCTCTGTGAGATTATATTTTTATTTGCTCAAACTCCAAATCCCTCAAATGTGAATTAGGGTGATCAAGTCTGAGTTCACTGGGGCCAGACTTGGCCGCATTCCCTCTCCTGGGCTGAGAGGGAACAATTCTCCGGCCAGAGTGGGGCTTCTGCTTTGTTCTTTACAAGCACTTATTGATTTGTAACCTTCATAAAATGTCTGTTGCACTCTGGGGCTTAAGTGCTGGAAGTTATGGCTGTGGCCTCAGGAGGTCATATGTAAGCACCATGTTCACCAAGCCCGCCTCCACCTGGCTGCCCTGTTTTCTCACTATTTCTCTATAGCGGCCCTTCGGCAGTTTTCCAGACGCCATCCTGTGGAGAGGACCTGACCAAGCCTGCTGCTCTCTGCTCCAACTCGTTCCCCTGCCTTGACAATGCCCCTGCCTGGTTCACTGTACCTTGTAGATGTGATGCTTCTTGCTAACAATGGGCAGAGGGAGGAATGTGCAGGCGTATGTGGTGTCATCCTCTGGAATAAGGAACTGGGGAGGGTGCACAGACACTAAGCCGGGTGGTCCTGAAGCTTCCAAAGAAACAGGCGCAGGGCCCAGCAAGGGAAGGGGGTTCACACAGGGTCAGACTGGTAGTCCTTGGGGCACGGAGGGGGTCCCGAGTACCCTCCATCTAGGGAATGTACTGAATATTGGGTGTCAGAGGAGGGCTCTGGATTGAGTGGGGAGATGAAAAGGGAGCTGGAGGTGGCGGGGGGGGGGGGGGCAGAGGGAACTTCTTACATCAGTGATCTCCAAGTCATGGATGATGGTGTCCTCAGGGACTTCCAGATCGTCAGGATGGACTACTTGTAGCAGAAAGATGGACTTGACAAAAATCCGGTTCCGATCCAGTTTCAGGGTGTCATCCAGGCCGTAGGCAGCCATCACCCTCACAGTGTCACCCTAGGGGTTCCATAAGCATTAAAGGGGTGCTACCCCTGGGGCAGCACTTCACACATATGTGCATCCAAGGACCTGCACAAGCCACTTGCTCATGTCTACACAGTGGGATGGAAGGAGCTTCAGACCAGGAGTGAGAATTAGCCAGGTTCTTTTTCTGCCTATGAAGATGACTTGCTGGTAACCTTGGGCAAGTCACTGGCCCTCCTGCATTCTCTCTCTATGCCTGCGTTCTCATTTGTGAGCTGAAAGGCTGAAGCTCAACTGCAAAATCCTAGCACTTGGAAGTTCAGTGAAATTGGGTAGGGTTCTTCAAGGGGGATCCCTGGGGAGGATGGGGAGGAATGATTCAGTGTGCCGTCACCCTGCTGGGAGATTGTGGGTTCTACTGTGGCAGTAAGGGCAGCACCTGGGGACGCTGAGAGGGACAGAAGTACTGGGGACTGTGACTGGCTGCCTGACTGGGGGAGACTACTCCTCCCCAGAAGGAGCAGCTGCCTGTGCTGGAATGCTTTTCTCCCCTCCCTGTTTTACCGTGATGTCCTGGTCATGAGGGTCGCAGGAGCGGAAGGGCCTGGAGAAGCGCATGGTGGTGTAGACAGCACCTTCCGTCAGCCCGTGCAGCTCGGCGTCCTGGCTGCCGTCTTCTCTCAGAGTGTCTTCGTCCACCAGGTGCTGATCCTGGGGCCCAGTGAAGATCAAGGAGTAAGAACCAGGAGCCCCAAATGTCACCTGTTAGCTCCCCCAAGATATTGAAGTCGTGGAACCCTGTTCTTCTCTATTACGCAGTTTTCCCCATAGGGTAGGACAGAGCAACAAGCAGCAGATTCTCCAGGAAGAGGGATGGAGCATGGCTGATGGAGTTTTGCCACCTGACTTCCCTTTACTGCGCCCATTTCAAATCCCATCTTCATAGATCCTAATATTCCTGCCTCACTAACCCTTGAAATTTCGTGTGTTCTCTAAACCATCTATGCCGTTCCTCCTCTCTCAGGTGGCTCTTAATAGACATTACCTTGTCCTGTGAACCGACGCTTCCCTACATAAGTGCACGTTGGAAGAGTGATTGAGAGTTTGGAATAGGTGAGATTGGGAGCTGAGTGAGCTACTTCTCCATTTATAAAATTGGGATAACAATCCACCTTACAGTGGTGCTAGAAGTTTGAAATGCAAAGAATTCAGAACAATGCTTGGGTAAGCAAAGTATATGATAATTGGGAGCTATTGCTTTTGCTGTTGCTGTTATTGGATTATTTTATGCTGTGGTCTACCTGATTATGCTTAAAGAAAATTGAGGACAGAGACTACATCTCAAACAGCTTTGAGTGTTCCCCAGTCACCTGGATTTAGTGGGCTATTAGAAAGAAAGTGGTGCAAGACTCTCTCACACAATCTAATAGCTTCATTCTCCTGACAGTCTTGGAGATGTGCCATCTGGAAGACCTAGTTTGCAAACTCTGCAGTGGACCATATTTGGAGGGAGAGTTCAGCATTCAGCTGGAGTTGTGGGTGTGCACTTGGATGTCTTTGGAAAATGTGGATCCTTTCTCAACCCAACAAAGACTCCCATCCTTAGAAGAGATTGACCCCCCGGACTTACCGAAAAATAGACATTGCCGTCGGATAAGACTCCTCCAACAACCAGGTCACTGCCTGCTCTGGTGTAGCGATTTGTGACACCCAAGCCCACCCAGCCAGCTGTGCGGACTTGGAGCTCAAAAGTGATGAATTCAGCCTTAAGGTCAAAGTCCCAACGCAGGAACACGACATTGGAAGGATCTAGGAACCTAGAATAACGTAAGCGAGACATGGGGCCGAAGCAGTTGCCCAGGAAAGGGACTTCCAGGGCTAGAAGCAGGAAAAGACAGAAGAGAAGGGCACAGGCCATGTCTCCCAGGGAGCATCTCCCCTACAGAGAGACACCTGAGAGCCCCGGGTTTATATTTCCCTCCACCTGAGCCAGGCACCACGCCATGGGGGCGGGGGTAGGCTGGGGCGCTTCTGATCTGATTATCCTCTGGGTTCTGAGTGGTGCCCCTTACATAACTTTGGAGGTAAGAGGTGCCCAGAGAAGGGACAGGGGCAAGGACTGGCATGAAATTCTCAGGAGTGAATGGTTCAGACTTTCCACTCCACCCCTACACCAGTATACTGCCAATGGGGGCTTGCAGAATTAAAGAGGCTTAGTTTCTCCCTCCTTCTTCTCTCTCTCCCCCCATATCTCTCTCCCTCTCTCCTCCTTTCCTGCCCCACACCACATCTTCCTATCTTGTATCCATGGGTGTTCTTACTGCACATGCTTCATCTGGCGTATGCCCCCCCCATTTTTATGGGCAATTTCCATTTTGTTTGTGTATAGATGAGAGGTCAGGCAGAGGGTGGCACCACGTGTGAACCTGACCTTTCTGCTTTCCTGTACCAGGCAAGGAGGGAAGTTTCTGAGAGAAGTTTGGGGGAGGTTGTGATTTCCACCTCCTGGAGGAGTCTTTGCTACTAATCCCTGGAAGGACACTCAAAGGTGAAGGAACTATAATCAGCTTTCCAGATGGACACGTCTAGGGCAGCTTTGATTTTCTGCACATTCGCAGGGAGGAGCAAGATAGGGAGAAGGTGAGGGGGAAAAGAAGACGAGAAATAAACATGAATTTGCACTGGTGGTGCTTTGAGCTGCACGAGTCGCCTTTCAGAGAAATCACACTTGAGTGACTTCCCACTGCAGGCTCAGCCCAACCTCTCCAAGTGCAGGTGCACTGGTATGATGCAAATGGTAGTTTGATGAACAGTGTTTTTCAACCTTTATTGTTTTTTATTTCAAGACACATTTGAACCTATAGTTAAACTACAGCAGCATGCTTAAATTGATCAAAAAAGTAAAAATAAGAATATATTACTGTGTTTTGAACTTCTTTCAAAATAATTTAATTCATGATTTTTTTTTTGTAATTTTTGGCTGGGACTGGGTTTGAACCCGCCACCTCTGGCATATGGGGCCAGTGCCCTACTCCTTTGAGCTACAGGCGCCACCAATTAATGATCTTTAAAAAAAGAATTGTGTCACACCTTAGATCTTCTCATGGTACACTGACTGAAAATCATTGCAGTAGAAGCACAGAAGGAATATTAGAATATTAAAACACCAGACTTGGGTGGAGCTGAAAAACATTCTTCTTAGTAAAGTATCACAAGAATGGAAAAGCAAGTATCCAATGTACTCAATACTATTACGAAACCACCAGATGAACAACTACATGCCCACACAAGAGAAGAACAATTAAATTTAAGGTGCAGAAAGGAAGAGGAGAGAAAGGGGACAGAGTAGGAGGGTGGGGGTTGGTAAGCTCTCATCTCATGTGCACAATGTGAGGGTATAAAGCACCTAGCCTGGGTGAAGGGCTCAACTATAACTTGGACTTTACCTAACAAATGCAAACAATGTAACCTAATCATTTGTACCTTCTTAACATGAATTTTTTAAAAAACCTCATCAGAATAAAAAGGAACTTTAGACCCACTGAGTTTTCTAAAATTTCCAATCCAGTTAACTTTGGATAAAGAGACAAGAGCAGGGAAGGGTAGCATGAGAGTGCTTGACCCATCATCAAGTCATCAGTGGAGCCAGCACAGGAATGCAGGGGTCCTTCCCCAGGCTCCTGCTCTTTTTATTAGTTCCTTAGGTCACAGACACTCACCTGTGCCAGACTCTAGCCATGCAATTCCGTCATGGCTTGGCCTGGTGGAGGGAGATGATATCATCTGATGGCTGGTTCTGAGGGAAGGGACCTAGTTTGACTCTTATATCAAGAATAATTTCTTTCTGGAGATCAACACAGCTGACGCTGAGCTGGAAACCTGGTTGGCCATCCTCCATTTAACAATGGAGAGGACATGGGCCCTGGGCCTCCTCCACACAGACTGGACCACACATCCTCACACGGGAGCTCAACTCAAATGGGGGTGGGTTGATGCTGGTATCATCTGCTTCCTTCAGTGCATGCACAGACTTCGTATTATCTACGGAGCTCATCAAAGCTGGTGAGGACCAGTTAAGTGGGTTTGCTGCTTCCTTGAGCACTTGAATATAACTGGGATGAGGTGGGGGAAGAAAATAAATGTCGAGGAGGCAGCCACAACCCCTCACTATGAGCCTGGCAGAGGAGGCAGGGAGCTGGGCAGCCATCTGGAAGCAAGAGGTTTACCTCGGCTCAGGGCCAGAGCTGGGCCAAGACAAAAGGCCAAGGCACAGCCTGGGGAGGCACTGACCTTGAGCAGGAATACCAGGGAGGGAGATAACAGGGGCATGGAGACACTCTGATCCCAATCTCATTCGAGGATTAAGGCTGAGGGAGGAGGCAATAGGGAAGCAGGACAGATAGTCCTGTAAACCGAGATGGCCCCAGATCCCTTATCCAGCAATCCGTCCTTCCCACTGTCCTTGGGGAAGAAGTAGGATCCTCATCAAGGATCTGGGAGCAGGGAGAGCAGACTCAAGAGTGCCCTTTCCTTGGTCCTCCTCTGGCTTCCACCCCAGGACACCAGCCGTTACTGTCTCCTTATGTGGGTATTCTCTGGGAAGATGGGTCTGGCGGATGGCCCCGCCTCTCCTCTGCATTTCCTGAACCACAGCTGAAAGACCAGCTTGAGTTCAGTGCAGTCTTGAATCCTGAAATCCCTCTGTGTCTCCATGTTGCCTGTAAAATGCTGTGCCTGGAGAGATGGTAGATACAGGGCCTTCTCAATCTAATTTCCCAGATTATTGGTTTTCAAGATTTCTGAAAAACATAACCTGTTATCAGTGTTAGAAAGTTGTGAGACTCTATGCTTTCAATCTCACTTGAGTACTGAGGCAATTAAAAACAAACATTACCATTAATCCTGTCATATTTTAGTTGAATTTATAATTTATCATTCCAATAATGACAGTGAGCCCTGGTTAAATGTTTAGTCTGTGCCAAGCTCTATTCTAAGAATTTTTCACGTGTTGATCCATTTGGTACACTATGGCACTCTACCAAGGGTAACATAGTGAGAAAAAAACATTTGGTCCAGTTTTCATTATTATCTCTGTCTTACAGAACAAGCTGCCAAGGCCAACGGTCACTCTGGTGCAGGTGTCCTCAAATTTTTTAAACAGGGGGCCAGTTCACTGTCCCTCAGACCACTGGAGGGCCAGACTGCAGGCCCCAGGATGAGTCGGCTGCTAATCAGGACAGGCAGTGGGGGCAAAAACACCCGGCGGGTCAGATAAATGTCCTCGGCAGGCTGCATGTGGCCCAAGGGCCGTAGTTTGAGGACACCTGCTCTAATGGGTAGTGGCAGCACTATGAGTTGTTAGGAAAACAGAATTAAATACATAATTAAATGTAGTTGAAATAACAAGCTATTATATACTGTTATATAATTATATATTTATATAAATTAACAAAATATAGCTTGGCGCCTGTAGCACAGAGGTTATGGTGTCAGCCACATGCACAAAGGCTGGTGGGTTCGAACCCAGCCTGGGCCAGCTAAACAACAATGACAAGTGCAACAAAAAAATAGCTGGGCATTGTGGCAGGTGCCTGAAGTCCCAGCTACTTGGGAGGCTGAGGCAAGAGAATCACTTAAGCCCAAGAGTTTGAGGTTGCTGTGAGCTGTGACGCCACAGCACTCTGCCAAGGGCGACATAGTGAGACTGTCTCTAAAAAATAAATAAATAAATAAAAATAAAAATAAATTAACAAAATATAGTGAAGCTCTTCTTGAGGAAGAGCTTTCAGCATTTTAAAGATGGAAAGAGCCTTATTTAGCTTTCTAAAGGACTTAGACACATTTTACAGAAATAAAAGAACTTACAATTACCAGTTTGCTAAAGGAATGCTCTAGGAAAATGGTGAGGAGGAGAAAGAGGCCTTTCACTTATTTCAACAAGAAGCATGAAGCCCCTCCTTTTTAATTTGCCTCTGCCCCGCCCCGAGTCAAGCACTTGGCATGGGTATCCTTTGTTGCATTGCCTGACAATGCCCTGCAGCAGCCTCTATGTGCATGAGAGCACGTGGAGAGAGAGGTCTTTGTTCAATTCTCTAAGTGTTGCCAGGTTGCACTGAGGTATTTTAATCCCTCACAAAGACTGGAGGTACAGATTCAGGCCACCATTCTAGGAAGGCATACAGTGGAAAGGGTGCAGGGCCAAGTACTCCATTAAGGTGCTCAGTGCCTGAAGGGCAGGCAGGGATCCCAGGGGAGAGGGAGGAAGGAAATGCCCACACCTGCTTCACACCTCAACTTCAGGTTGAGTTGAGCTTCAAGGAGAAGATGAGACAAGATGTTTAGTTTAATGAGAAAGCCTCGCCCTCTGGAACTTCACTCTGAGACTGCCAGCCCCTGATTGCTGCCTTGCAGGCCTGGGTCCTGCTCTCCTGTCACGTCACCTGGTCTCATCTCACGGCCTTGTTAGAGAGAGCCTGCAGGGCCTTGAGAGGTGAGGCTAGGTGCTCATGGCTGTTGTGAGTACCAGTCTGATGACAAGCAGAGGGAGCCACTCAGGGGGTCTGAGAGATGATGGAAAGAAGGACTCATTCACCAAAGCATAGGCAGAGAAGCTGCTCCATAGTCCTAGTTGTGCCACCATAATCCCAGGCACAGCCCCACTACCTGGGTAGGAATCTCCTCGGCTCTCTAGTCTCTTATCAGCATCCTTCATGGGTCCTCCTTTCTAGGATTTAGCCCAGTTGGGTACCACTGGGGGTGACCACTCTGTCCATGTTAAGCCCAGCCTGCCTGCAAGCCTGGTGGAGCAAAGGCCAGGTGAGTCTTGGTAACACGTGGATAGGCTGAGGTCTTGCACTGCACCCTGAGGAATTCCCAGCACCCATGTATGGGGTGGTATCAACAAGACCTCCAGGGGCAACTACAAGGGGTGGCTATTCTGCAGAGTCCTGGGGGTAAGGAAGTCATGTTCCTTCCTAGAGTAGATTACTAGGCCATATGGGTGACACGGAGCTTAGGTTGCACATTGCCAATGTGACCCAGGGCAGGACCCTGCACTGAACCTCAGCAGAGAAACAGTGGGAAGCCTACTTAGTCATATGAATCCAAGCCACATACAGACTCCTCCGATTCCCACTTATAGGCCTTTCCCCTCCTCCTCAGCCCGCCTAGATACCCCTCTTCTTGCCTGATAACCACAAGCAGACCTGCTTGCTGGCCTCCCATGTGCCTTTCCATGAACACGTTGCCTCAATAGCACAGTGACTTATCCACAAGTTCTGGAGGGCTTGGAAGCAATTGTGACTTTTGGGGAAGGCTCTTAATCTCCCTGAACCCCAGTTTCTGTGTCTATAAAATGCAGATTGCATCTCTATCCATCTGAGAGGACTGCTGAAAGGGTAGGACAAAGTAATTCAGTTGAAGCCTTTAGAACAGTGGTTCTCAATCTTCCTAATGCTGCGGCCCTTTAATACAATTCCTCATGTTGTGGTGACTCCCAACCATAAAATTATTTTCGTTGCTACTTCATAACTGTAAGTTTGCTACTGTTATGAATCATAATGTAAAGATCTGATATGCAGGATGGTCTTAGGCAACCCCTGTGAAAGGGTCGTTAGACCCCCAATGGGGTCACGACCCACAGGTTGACAACCTCTGCTTTAGAATAATGCCAAGGAACATGGAAAACAATCAGAATGCTAGCTCTTCTCTGTACACATGTATAAAAGCTTGTTGCATTTTAATGTCAGTTTCCACTCCTAGAGGATGCTGGAAGCTCAGAAAAGGGGTGGGCTGCATCTCTTCACCAGCTAATGTTCCCTTAACACCCACACTTAGAATACATGCTCATTTTTCTAATTAGATCCCCATTCTCAAAACCCATCCCCACTTAAACTTCTCAAATCCCAATCTCTAGCTGATCGTTAAGACCCTCAGAAATGACCAGGGTCTAGATCTGTGGTATAGGGCACACCAGATGTTGAACTAGCAAGTCCTGGGTCAGAACTGGACCTGCAGCCCCAGCAAGGACACATACACAGTGAGGTACTGGACAAGGAGGCTCAGACCCCAGCCAGATGACCTCGACCACTGGGGAGGTGCACAGCCAGGGAGAGAGAGAATGACAAAGTGGCCTAGGACCTCAAGACCCCAGCTGAGGTGGGAGACAGGAAGGCTACTCTAGCTGAGCCACCCACTCTGCTTGCAGCTCAAGCCTCTATCCCAGAGGGTACAGACCAGGGAAGCAGGCAACTGGGATGCAGGTGGGAGGGAGACACTAAGGAGGCCTATTGAAGGTACCTGCTCCATCTCCAGGGCTGTGTGGGTGGTGGGGGGCACAGATACTCACTGGTGGGGCTGTTCCCTCAGTGCTTGTAGTGAGTGAGAAGTTTTTGTCATCAGGAGACATGGTTTGCCCAGGAATGTCCATCACCATCACCTGCCTGGTGTTAGTCTGGAAGACCCAGCACGCCTGGCAGGGCTGTGGTCTCAGTTATTCCCCCCTCCATATGCTGGCCTGCCATCTGCCATCCTGTCCCTCCTGTCCTACACAAGGGGCTCCAAAAGTGAGGGCTGCCTTGCTGCAACACCTCCCTCACCCATGGTTTCATGTAGTGACCTTTCCTAGAACACTGTGAACTACTGAGAAAGATGGTTTTTCCACACAAACCTCAGACTTTCTTCCTAGAGTGTTCTTTGTGTTGTCTAAAGGGAGGGATTCCTTCTCCAAAGCTGTGGATTTAGGGCCACAGAATGGAGGGGGCAGAAACTCAGGACTGATGGAGGGCCTTCCTAGGTGTCTGAAAACAGAATGAGTATTCCCACATATATGGTCTTGGCCACACTTAGTGATCCCTTCCTGGCTTCTCCTTGACTTAATGACACTTTCTCTGCCTTCCTGTAACTTCATTCTGGCTCGTAGTCATTCTCTCCCTTTCACATACACACACACTTGCACACCTCACACACATATACATGCATGTGCACACATGTATGCATACATATGCATGTGCACACACATACATGTGCACAAAGGTACATACATGTATACATGCATGCACACATGCACACACACATGCTCTTCATGCACACATGCATGCATACATATACATGTGCATACACATAAACTGCATGCACACACATGTACACATGCACATGCACACACATACACACATACACATACATGCACACATGTAGCAGCAAACTAAAATGGTGAAAAGAATGTCCTTCTCTGTGTCTACATGGGTCCTCTATCCCTCTACCCACCATGACTTCAGGCTCACAGCCCTTATGCCCTGTCTTCAAGGATAAAGTGAAAATGTAGGGTGGATAGAGAGACCGGTTTGGGGCTTGATAAAATCACAGACACTGTCAGCCTTGACAGAGGCTTGCTTATTTGGGGTTCACTCAGAAGCAGCAGGCAGGTATGGGGTCTGGTGGGAAATGGGCAGTTGGGTGAAAGTGAATCAGAGATGAATCACTGATAGGAGACTAAGAATGGAGGATCCTGTAATCCAAGCAAGAGAGACTGAGACACATAGTTGAAAAAATGGTCCAGGTAGTTTGGCTGCCCCTGGTGACATCTGGCATCTAATTCAGGTCATTACAGACTTGGGTACAGATACCTTCGGTTTTTATTTGTCTTGCTTTGTTAGTTTTTTCCCCCTACACCTCACATCTGCTGATTGCAGGCTACGGGGCCACCCTGGTCATCCAACTGATGAGTGAGCAGAGGCCAGAAACCACACCTTGCTGTCATTTCCCTGGGCCTACTGTCTCAGTTTCTTACCCTAGAGGATCAGGACTCCTGGATTCTGGGGAGGAACATGGCAGTGTGACAGTCCCCAGACCGCCAAACACCTCAGACATCTTCCCTCTTCTCTGTCTCCTCCACCCTCTCTCATTGCTGGTTCCTGCCAAATACCTCAGACATCTTCCTTCTTCTCTGTCTCCATCCTCCCTTCTCTCATGGCTGGTTCCCATTAGCCTTTCAGTGACCACTCTTTGCCTGGATAGCGCAGTGATTTATCCACAGGCTCTGGAAGGCTGAGATTCAGGTTCTGCTACTGTAGGCTCTGGGGAAGTTTCCTCCGTCTAACTTCAGTTTCAGTGTCTACGAGATTCCAACAGGAACTCTCAGAGGAGAGTGTCCTCCCAGACTGGTGTTGGTCTTCTGTCAGCACTCTTGGGTGTTGTGGGGCAGCAGCTCTGCCCAGCTCCAAAGGACACGATGAAGAGAAGGTCTGAGCCTCCTGGGGACTGAGGAGCCTAGGAACCCACGGGACATTTGGATACCTCTATGCTCCCTTTTGTCCAAGAGGTCATCGCAGAGGGATCCTTGGTCAGGGCTGTTAAACACAGAGGAGATGAAAGGACAGAGGCCCTCTGCTGGTAGCTCTTAGAACTACAGCCTCTCTGCAGCTGGGGTGGGAGCTCTCAGGTGTTCCCGTGGGAAACAGACTCAGAGCTTCCTGGAGACTTCCCAGTACAATTCTGCTCAGTTGGACCAAGAACTATTGCCTAAATCCTTGATTCCATGACTGTTAAATCAGTCCTCCTATACTTGCCACACTGTAGATACGGAAACAATGCTTTTAGATTGAATGGATTATGTTATCTCCTGTTCAGATAGGAAGTGCTGATGGATGTGATGTGAGCCTTCTGTCTTCAGGCTGGTAAAAGTTTATTTAGCTTTATTTTTTCATTTGATGTTTTCAAATACTTTGTAAGGCAACTACCACTTGCTTTTTCTTTTTAATTAAGAAAATGGATGCTCAAGACTTGAATGACTTACCTGAAGTCACATAGCTAATAGTAATGATAGAGCCAGGTCTCAAATGCAGGATAAAAACCCAAGACTATCAATATCTCATTAGGCTGTTTCCCTGCATAGTGAATACTACTGGGATGAGAAATGGGGGCAGAGGAGAGTTTCCTGGCAGGCATCTTTACCAGAGAGAGAGTTCTCCTTCCAGAAAGCCAGTGCATTTCATGTTTCTGATAACCATCAAGTGAAGCAGACAGGATCAGAGACCACACAAACGTCCACCTACACAGTATTTTGAAACAGGAAAGGTGATCATCGTGGAAAGTAAAGGGTGATAGGGCCCAAGCTAATCACCCTGCAGACTTTTCCTGGACTTTATCAGGGTCAGAGGAGAATAGGTGTCCCATCGGTTTACTAGGAGAAGTGAGTGGGACTTTTGTGGGGGAGAGGGGATGAGGGATAAGCATGCTTTCCCTGTCATGATTTGAGGCCTTATCCCCAACTACTTTCCCTACCTTTCTATCATCACATTTAGAATCCCATTGCTATTTCTTTGTGTTGCAGTTCTATCAGTTATTGAATCAGAAATAAACCCAGAGAAGTAATTCTACAGATTCATTGAACTAGTTATTAATACTCACCTTTCACTACCTGAAGGCAGGAAGGCAGGATCAACCTCATGGGAATGGAAAATAGAACTTGAATGTTTGAATAATTATGGAGGGAAGGTGGGAAAGCAGATCTTTTGCATGGGGTCACTCTGTCTGGGAAGCAGCTTATGTGAGAATGGCGGGACGTGTGTGCATGAGGAACAGGGAAACAAAAGTAGGAGGGGTAGCCCCAAAGACAGGCTTTCTCTACCACCTCACTTTGCATTTCACCTTAGACAAGCTTTTTCTGAAGCCCTTAATTACCATTAAAGGATAAATGTAGGTTCTCAGTAGATACACGTTGAATGAGTGGATAATAACTTGTTTACAAAACCACATTGGCTCCCCTTTCCCACACCACCCATCCTCTGCTGCCTCAGCCACTGGCAATTGGGTTCAGGTACAGCAAACTCATACAGCAGGCCAGGTGCCTTCACCACCAGACTAGCACAGTGACAGATACCTCTTGACATGGGTATACCTTCTCTCACCAAGACAGGCATTTATTGAGCCAACAGTCACTTAAGAATGCATTTCTAAGTTGTTTAATGGTTTGCTTACCAAGTCTAAAGTACCTTCATTTGTTCCACAATCCAGACTCCAACTGTGGACTCATGTTTTTTTTCTGGTAAC
This sequence comes from Otolemur garnettii, assembly GCF_000181295.1. NCBI lineage: Eukaryota > Metazoa > Chordata > Mammalia > Primates > Galagidae > Otolemur > Otolemur garnettii. Next base: position 2,843,484 of record NW_003852444.1, on the reverse strand, counting down.
CTATGATGGTTAACCTGAACATGGTTAAATCACTCACTCAGCATGTCTCTGAGATTTACATGTGCATGTCTCGGTTTACTAGATATTCATCATCATACTTCAATAGTTTGCCAGTCCTATCTCTGTTTTGTCTTTCTTATCAGACTGGAGGTTCTCAACAATAAGTAGGCTGTAGCTCTTGATTCCAGGGTTCTCCATTTGAGATTCTGCCTACTCCTCAGTGTGCAGGGCATGATGTCCTATATCCCACCATAGAAGAAAACACATTTAATAGGCAAGTGGAGTTAGTTCTCTCAGAAGAGTAAGAGTTTTCCGAGCACATAGAACTTGTTTTCTCCTATGGATCGATATTATCTTCCTAAACTTACCTCTTCACCAACCATCTACCCAGACTCAGTCCTCATTCAAAATGTTACCTTACTCAGACCCATCATGAATACAACCAGAGGGTAGTTTCATGGAAATTCTATGGTTATTGACAGCTTAATAGACATGACATAGTTGTCAATAGCTGAGCTGATGAAGTTGGGGTATAGGACAAATTTGGCCACCAGGATTAGTTGTCCTTTTAGTTGTACTTTTGTGGCTCCCCTACTCTTGCCCAGAGGCCACTAAAGGAGAAAGGAGATTATTAGGTCTATTTTTAAGGATCCCTTTATCCTGATCTTCCTGGGGCTTATTTCCAGTTCATATACTTTTTATTTGTCCATAGTCTGTATATTTTAGGAAAGATTACTCTGTCTTTTTAGTTATCATTTCAATTCTAGCCTAACTGGAGATCTCTGAGGCTGATCTGAGATAAGGATGATGTCCTATTGATCATATGGGAGTTCCTTGGAAGTAAGGTCCTGATTTCTTTCCTTATACTCCCCCCAGGGCTCCCCACTCAATGTTTATTGTAGAGTGAAGAGGTCCATGCTGAGGGCATCTTCTGGCTGTGGTTCCACCCTCAGGATGGCTGAGCCTCTCAGGAAGACATGCCTGGGCTGAGGTGGCCACAGAGTCTATCTCATTCCTGTATCCTGAAGTTCCTCCTCATGCTGCTGAAAGTTTGCGTGATGGCTTTACGAAGAGAACATATGGAGTCTATGCACAGGCTGAATAGCATGAACTTCTCACAAGTCTGTTCTGGTGACCAGGACTGTTAAAGACATACTTTGCAAGTGTCACAATCAAACTCAGCCCAGTATAGTGCCCATACACTCCTGTACCCCAGACATCCCACCAGCATGTGTTGGGCGTTGGGCCCCTTCCATCATGGAGGGAATAATTATCAGCCTTTATTGCAAATTACATATTCTGGATTTGAAATTTCTTTCTCCCATAGTCATCACTGTCCTAGCACCACATTCCTTGAATTACCTGAGTGCCTTATGTATTCCACAAACAAAGAATATGTTTTCCAAGCAAGGATGTCACCTTGGTGCTAGAGGTGGATCCCCATGGTTAGTGCTGCACATTGAATTCAGTGACTTTATGCACCCCTCTCTAGAATCAGCTGGCCCTTTACAATATCAGAATGACCTATTGAAATCTGAGCACCAGCTCAAACGAGGAGACACCTTTACAGGCTGAAGTGCTCCTCTGTAAAATTAGCTCTAAACTACTTGTTTGTCCCTGAAAGAAATTTTTAGTTAATAAAATATGTGAAGGTGAAGTTGTCACAATTGCACTTCATAGTTCATACTCCCTAACTGGGCTGTGAAGCTCCCACAGTGTCCTTGTAGCAGTCATTGACCAAACTCTCTAAAACTGTTCTCATTTTTGTTTTGCTAACCCTCAATCAGCTGGCCAAAGGAAACTGCTCATAAAAGGTTATCAGTTAAAGCTCTCAGGTTCTAACCAAAGCAGCAGAGGTGGGATGAAAAGATAGTAAAGGAAGAAAAGAGGGTGATCAAGTGGGGTCTAGGGCGGTTGGCATACTGTGAAGGGTGAACACATATCAGGAAAAACCGCCCTGGGTTTCCTGTTTATCTGCTACATCATGGCCACAGTATTTTTGTGTTAACTTCTCAGGTCTCAAAACTGAGAAGAATCCTTCAAAATTGATGACCAGAATGTATCTATGAGACACCTGGGAGTTGGGCAAGGAGAAGCTACATGCAATGCCTCCCACTGCCTTCCCCTCCCCTGTACTACTGTTTAGTCACTCTTCATCGGACTTCCTTTACCCAAAGCACGTGTTTTCTACTTCAGTGTGTTTGGTGAGGGGTTTGATGCCCCAAATGGCTATGGAATGGCCAATGGATAATAAGTCAATTGTCAATTTGTTAGAGAGAACATAATCCCCATGTCGTAAACTCCGACAGCCTAAAGAATTTTGAAACTTTCTTCTTCATCGATAGGGGAAGAAGGTTGTTCTGAATAGTCACAGTGAAGATATGCATAAAACAACTGCTGAAGCTCTCTTCCTGTTTCACAGCAGTGAGACAAGTAAGCCTGGCACAATGCGGAGGAGTCACTTCGAATTTAATTCTGAGGCTGGCCATGGGAACCTGCTATGTCACAGGATCCAGAATTCCCACTGTGGGCACTCAATTGTTTTGGATTATACTCTCAATCCAGTTTTTGTGTGTAAAGATTTTGGCATAGATGCCAATATCAGCTCTTAAAACACATCCATCTGCAAAAGACAGGATTCCTTGAAGCGTACCATTGCAGACTGCCACAGCTGCTGAGACTTCCTGCCAGAGAAAAGGAAACTTGGTTATCTTCCTAGAAAGAATAGGGAATAAAAAGGGGGAAATGAAGGCATTGAGAGTGTGATACCTTGCAGGGCTGCCTCCTTCCTGGCACAATGCCAATACACAGCATGCTTTCCTTGATTTCATGGACTTTATAGGCATACTGGCATTCAGCCTTGGAGATTACAGTGATATCCACATTCTGCAGTGTGTCAGGATCCTTTGCTAAAGACAAAAGAGAAGTCACACTTCCTTAAGTGTTCTCTTAAATATCAAGCCTTCTTTCCCTTCCCTCTTACTTTTTTTTCTTTAAATTTATTTCCCTTCCACCATCAGAAAGAAAAAGAGATCAAACACTGATAGAAATTAGAAGTGCGGCAGTGAGGACAAGTTGGGCACAGGAGATTATGAAACAATTTTTCATGGTACAAATGTAAAAGTGGTTAAATTCTTGGAAGTGAGATGAGACATTCTTACAATGAATGAAGCAAGTTGTTTTAAAATATTGTGGGAATTTAAACATTTAAAGGGTGTCCTCTGAGATAGAATTTTTAAAATTTGATGGAATTTATACATATGTAGCTTCGTTTCTCATTTTTCAGGTCAAAACAAAGTTCAATATTTGCATGAAAATATCTCTAAAAGTAATTTTCTTACTTCTGTATGACTGGTAAGTGGTAAAACTATGATTTTAAACTAGGTTTCCTGGTTCCTAATCCAAATTCTTTCTTTTATATCAATGGTCCACAAATACTGTGAATTGTGTACATTCATAACAAAGTTATTTCAATCTCAAACAAAATGAGAACAAGAAGAAAGTAGTATCTATACATATGGTTAAGTGTTCTTGTCAAGGATTCTTCTTCAGAAAAAGTACTATATTTTGAGATTTTGGGTTTTTTTATGAAGATATATATTTACTTTAACATCTTTATTTGAATATAATACATTAAAGTTTGAAAAAAAAGTTTGAGATCTTTTGCTTTATTTTCTAATCCAATGATAATTTTCTGGTTCCACCATTTTTGGGGGTGGGGTGGGGATACTTCTTTAGGGAATGCTTACCTAAACTATGTCATGAGCTAGATCAAAAGAAGCTGTTTTTTTTTTTTTTTTCTGTAACCATATATATATTTTTTGACTCAGGTGTCATAACCCAGATGAATCAAACATACTGCTCGCCAGAAGGACATTTGGCTGTTTCCAAAAATCAAAGTTACTCTTGAAGTACAAATCATTTCTTCTTCTTGATATATTCAGGGAAATGTGTCAAAAGTCTGAAGACATGTAGTAAAGAGCATTGTGAAAAGGATTGAGTAATGGCAACAATGTTAGGGTAAATGTGTAGCTCCCCTTGGCTTCATAAAGAAGAAAAGAGAGGCGGATGAATGAATGTACCCTGGCACACTTGCTTAAAATGAATCTCCTGTCCATGCCATGGTGTCTCGTGTGTGATGTATATACTATATATACTCAGATAAATTTACTCATGAGTAAAGTTTTAATATCATTGTTCTGTTTTGCTTATAGGTAATCAACTCTCCTTGGCCAGGATTCACCATTATCTTAATTAACAGCTATAGACACTTAATTAGGATTACATGAAAATTTTGAGATGGAGTCGAAGGCAGTTAGAAAACAGAAAGATGATTTAACATGCTCAAAGTATTTTCATGTAGTCTGAAGTATGAGACACAGAATAAAGCTTGCATAGGATACCTAGTTTAGTAGTTTCAAATTCTGTATAGAAGACGTCTACTAACAAAAATGATGATAGCCCTCTGTCAATTTTCTAAAGAATTGAGTGAATGTTTATCATGTTATCAGTTAAAATGCTTTTTTCAGAAATATTTTCCTTAAGCTTTTAAGTATGTATCTCTATTACAATCTTTTGCAAGTTAACCCCATCTGATTTAGCACATATTATGCATTTATCTTATGTTTATACATTAATATTTATTTCATGACATTTCAAGGACTGAAGTCACTTAATTACCTGTAACAGTTTGAAAACATCCTAATAATGTTTTGCTTTATTTTATTTTATTTTTTATTTTGAGTGGAAAATTGTGGCTCCAAGGTGAAGTGACTAGCTGTTAGATAGCAAATTAGGGCTAAAATACAAATATCTCCTTTCTTCTAAAATCACTTCTATCATATATGAATATAAAGATGAAATAGAAAGAGTGGGTAAAAAACACTTCAAAGGATTATTTCAATGAGGTACAGGAAAAAGGAAAGAAAAGAAAAAGGATAAAGAGGTAAGAAGAAAAGACTCCGTGATCAGAATTGAAAAAGCCAAGAATAGACAAAGTATAGAAGTGTGTCCAATTCTGACAGAATAATGTCTTGAAGTCTACAGATATCACCTGTATCTTGAACTCACATGAATCACAGACATTAAAGCCCCAGGTAGAGACAGTACATAGGCTTTTCACAGGGGCAGGCTGGTAGGGCAGGTTGACCACTGAAACAAAACTATTAAGTTGAACTTTTCTTGAGAGCTTGATTAACATGATGTCATTATCAATAGAAGTTATGGAGAATCGTGGATGATAAATTATCTTCTCGTAGTCAACTACCTGCACATGGCGTTCACTGGGGTCTGCTGGGATTGTAACCCCCAATATCACAGAAAGCTTCCTGGAAAAATACAGAACATTTGTGAGAATATTTAGTATAGATGGCTTATCCAACCATAGGGGCCTTTGTTAGCCCTTCTCAGACTTTTTGCTCTACCCATGAACAGCCTCCAAAGGCTTTCCTAATCCCATTTAATTGGGAGAAGGTCCCAGGCAGGGATCAGGGTCTATGGCTAATCTGAAAACCCAAAGTCTGAAGTAACTTTGGTGGCTTATCACTCACGGTAAGTTGCAGTGTGCAGCTGTGATCACCCACAGGGGATGAATCAAGGCTCCAGCACAGGGCAAGTACTCAGATCTTAAGAAGACCAAATAGGGGGGAGTAGTGCCAGTCATGTAATCTGGATTAAAGGCCAAAACACCTGAAAAGAGAAGCAAACACAAGAAATTCTGAGATCTTTCAGTCAGTCTTTACTGGGAAAACTAAAGTCAAGTCATTTAATATGGTCTAAGTTTCCCCTGTCCTTTTTTCCACCTTTGTGGAACTAAATCTATAAAATTTGTTTTAAAACATAAAGAAAATGGTAAATGGCAGATACACATCTGTTTCAAAAAGTGAGAAGACATTTGCCTTTTTAATTGTCAATTAATAGTCTTCAAATTAAAATTCAAACTTTTAAAAAAATTTTTGGGTTAATATGAGGATGCATATGATTAGGTTACATTATTTGCATTTGTAAACTACAAGCTGTAGCTGAGTCCTTTACCCAGGAAGTGTTCTTTATACCCCTACCAAACCTTCAAAGAACAGCTCATACATATATTGCAAAACCTATTCCAAATCATTGAGAAGGACTGAACACTCCTTAACTCCTACAAAACAAATATCACCTTGATATCAAAAACAGGACAGACTTAACAAAAAAAGAACACTACAGACCATTAATAAATATTGAGGCAAAATATTTAATAAAATTCTAGCAAATAGAATACAATTACACATTAAAAAAAGTATACATCACAACCAGGTAGACTTCATTGCAGGAATGCAAGGCTGGTTTAACATATGTAAATCCATAAATGTAATTCACCACATGAACAGAAGCAGAAAAAAACACCATATGACCCTCTCAAGAGGCACAGAAAAGGCATTCAAGGACATTCAGTATCCTTTTCTGATTAAATATAAACTTTTAAAAATACCATCCACAATGCAGTGCATTCTATGTTAAATTAATTCTTTTTTCTTTTTTCCAATTGGAGAATGCTTTGACAAATCTTACCTTTTCCCCTTACAATAATGCCAGGCAGAATGATGTCAATGCCATTACAAGAACAGACCAAATGCTAACACAGTCTGGGGGAGGGGGTATCATTCATTCATTCAAGAATAAATGCTGAGCTCTGTCATAGGGACTTGGGCTCTTTAGTGAACAAAACGGACATTTATGCTCTCATGTGGGTGGACATATTCAATAAAAAATAGAATATACAATATCATATGTCAATATTATAATATTTGATGGTGATTACTGCTATGTGGGAAAAAAAGTAGTACTGGAAATGAGGAAATGGTATTACTAGTGTGTGTGTGTGTGTGTGTCCAGGTAACGTGTGTGGCAAGGCCTTGTGTAGTCTTAAATCGGTAGTCAGGGCAAAGCTCACAGGCAACACTAAACAATAACTTGAAGACAGGGAAGTCCAATAGTCAAGTAAATTAAGGGATCCCAGGCAGAAGAAACAGCTGGAGCAAGGGTGCTTTGGTCTGCTGAAGTTACATCACAGAGGCCAGAGTGGTTGACCCAGGGTGAGTAAAAGGGAACAGAGCAAGAAAGAGGGCCAATGAGGTAATGGAGGACAGGCCATTATAAGAACTTGAGCTTGTCTTTGGAATATAATGTGGAAGGATTTCAGGGTTTTCAGCTAAGGGGTGATGACAATTTCCTCATTGAAAACCTGGAGAGTATAGGAATTTATAAGCAGAGGGGCCTATTGGGGGATTCATTTGATAATCTAGGCAAGTGATGATGGCTTAGACCCTCATGAGTAGTGGAGGTGGTGAGACTTCAGCTTATTAGGGATATGTTTAGAATATAAAAGCCAAAAAGGTTTTCCTAAGAGACTGAGTGTGAATGCAAGAGAAAGAAAGAATTTACGAATAATTCCAAGTTTTTTCCTGAGTAACTGGAACATGCCAGGAATTCTCTAACCCCCCAAAACTTGCTGTGCCCTTTGTTGTGAAGAAAATCAATCCTGTTCCAGCCAGGACCAGAGTCAGGTCTCAGCTTTTCTTTAGGAGGGGGCCTGGTATGAGAGTTTCAGTGGCTATAGCTCCCCCACCAACAAAGCATCCACTCATTCCACCCAAAGTGAGGCAGGCAGGCACTGTCATGGGACAAAACTTGGCAGGGACAGTGGCAGTGGCAAAAGACAGAGGACTGACATCTGGAATGGTGCCTCTTGCTCGCCTTCATCCATCTCTAAGGCTTTCCCTGGGATTTCTATTTAGCAAATAAAGAGACAAACATGGAGACACTCACCAGACAGCTTAAAGAAAGTCCAGAGGAGGAGCAACTTCATCTTTTTCTGGGAGTAAGATTCAGCTCAGGATTTCTGGAAAATATGGAAAGGAGCATTGGAAAAGGACTAAATAACACAAATCAAGAAGAGGTTCTGAGGTTGGAAAAAAATGTCCTCCAAATTCTTTCAGTGTCAGGATTCAGCTTTAGGAAAGCTGCCCCTTGGTCAGAGCAGGGGGTAGGGTCAGAGGGACAAGAACAGAGGTTAGGGGATCTGGTCCCTGACACAGTAGAAAATGGTTCAGGCATCCCAAATTCTGACTTCCCTCCATAGGGAAGAAAGCACAGAAACTTAGAGAAATAGAAGTTTACAGTGTCTCCACAAGGTCCTCCCTGGTCTCCTCTTCTTGAGGCCCTGAAGGCAGGTGCCTCTCTGAGCTGTATGTAGGATACTGCCCCTCCTGTCTGTGTGATGCAAACCTTCACTTGTGTGATGCTGATATTTCTTCTGAAGTGGACTTAATCCAGCTCTCTGCCTAACTCTGAACTCCTCTTTGAAAACATTGGTCCTTCCTTTCATGTTACTATACATTCATTTATTCCAACTAATAAATAAATTATGTTATGTGTTTAACTTCTGCCAGGTTCTGTGCTGGCTATGGGGGAATTCTTGAATTTAAGGACTCCATTCCTATCTTCAAAGGGCTTATAGACAGGTGGGAATGATAACTGCTTAAGCCGACAGTTATGGAACAAAGGATTCACAGCTACAAAAATCAAAGTATACTATAGACTAGGTGAAAATATTTGCACTAGACTGTTTATTGCAACTCAATTTACAATCGCCAAAATGTGGAAACAGCCTAAATGTCCACCAACCCAGGAGTGGATTAACAAGCTGCGGTATATATGTACACCATGGCATACTATTCAGCCATTAAAAAAATGGAGCCTTTATATTAATATGGATGGAAGTGGAGCACATTATACTTAGTAAAGCATCACAAGAATGGAGAAGCATGAATCCTATGTACTCGATTTTGATATGAGGGCAACAATAACAATTAATGACATGGTGGGGGTAGGGGAAGGGAAGAACAGAGAGAGAAAGAAGGAGGAAGGGGTGGGGAAAGGAAGAGCAGAGAGAGGGAAGGAAGGAAGGGTGGGGTCTTGGTGTGTGCCACACCTTTGGGGAGCAAGACAGGATTGTAAGAGGGACTTTACCTAACAAATGCAATCAGTGTAATCTGGTTTCTTGTACCCTCAATGAATCCCCAACAATAAATTAAAAATAAATAAATAAAATGTAAAAAAAAAAGAATTTATATACACAGAAATGTTAAAACTCAACAATCAGAAAATGAACAACACAACTTCTAAGTGTGTCAGACACTTGAACTGGTACCTTACCAAATGTTTTATTGGTCTGCTTGGGTTGCCATAATAAACTACCCAGTCTGGGTGGCTTCAACAACAGATGGCTATCATTTGATTCCCCAGTCCCTTTACTAGTGTAAGGACAGATAAAAGTGTTTGGGCTTCCTTGCACCATGGGCATGAGAGGAGATAAAACTATCTGGAATCTCTTGCACAGACTGCCCTCCCCTGGAAAAATGGGATGGTATATAAGACTCTTTGTGCTTTTAGATAACCGTAACTATGTACAATGAAGCTTAGGTTGTAGTTGTTTGCCATGTTGCCACTTTTGTTCCCTTGGGTACAAAGGTGTACAGGACCTTCTACTTGTGTGGATTGTGGGTGGCAGAACATAGGCTTTCCATGTAGCTCAGCTCCCCAGCCACCTGAAGCTGGATAAGGGGACCTACTGCACTGACTCCCCCCTCCGACTCCCTCCTGCTGTGAGCTGAATAGAGAGCTTGACATATCTGCCCTCTACACATCATTTGCACAATACTAGGCATATACTCAAAAGAAAACATTAATTTTACCACAAGGACATTTGCAATAGAATGTTTATCACAGCTTAATTCACAATCGCCAAGATGTGGAAGCAACCAAAGTGTCCATCAACTCAAATGCATAAATAAACTATAGTATCTGTATACCATGAAATACTATTTGGCCATTCAGTGGGAGGGGGAGAGGAGAGGAGGGAGAAGGAAGAAAGGAAGAGGGAGGGATTGGTGTGCTCTCACATACAAATACAACATAAGGATATATGACACATCTCCTGGGTAAAGGGCTCAACTGCAACTTGGACTTTACCTAACAAATGCAAACAATGTGACCTAATTGTTCGTACCCATATATTAATCTGAAATAAACAAAACAAAACAAACAAACGAAACCAACAGGTATTATCTCATGGTTCTGAAGAATGGTATCCATGATCAAAGTGCTGGTAAACTCCGTTTCTGGTGAGAGCTCTCTTCCTGACTTGTGGAAGGCTGCCTTTTTGTGTCTACATGCAGCCCTTCCTCTACACAAAGAGAGAAGGAGAGCTAATTCTCTGGAGTCTCCTTATAAGGACTCTAATCTTATTGGTATAAACTTCCCTCTTAGGACTGCCTTTACAGTATCCCACAGGTTTTGATCATTTGTGTCTTCATTATCATTTTGTTCCAACAATTTAATGATTTCCTTCTTAATCTTATCTTTAACCCAGCTATCACTCAGTCTAAGGCTTTTTAGTTTCCATGACTTTGTTTGAGTATGAAGTTTTTGTTGCTGTTGAGTTCAACTTTTATTCCATGATGGTCTGAGAAGATACAAGAAATAATTTCTATTCTTTTAAATTTGTTGAGATAGACTCGTGTCCTATGATATGATCAATTTTGGAGGATGATTTGTGGGCTGGTGAGGAGAATGTGTATTCAGTTTTATTAGGATGAAATGTTATGTACGTGTCTGTTAAGTCCATTTGTTTTAGGATCAAATTTAATTCCATTATTTATTTGTTTAGTTTTCCTGGAGGATCTATCCAGAACTAACAAAGGGTGTTTAAATTTCCAACTATTATAGTACAGGAAGATATCATATAGGTTTTATCCATTAGTATTTACTTTATAAATTGAGGAGCATTCAGGTAGGGCACATAAATGTTAATTATTGAAATCTCTTCCTGTTGAGTGTTTCCTTTGACAAATATGTAGTGTCATCCTTGTCTTTCCTTATCTTCATTGGTTTAAATCCTATTGTATTTGCAAATAAACTTACAATCTTTGCTTTTCTCAGATTTTTATTTGCCTGTATTATAGATGTTTATCCCTTCACCCTTAGTTGTTTTTATTCTTTGAGGCAAAATGAGTCTCTTGACGGCCACAGATACTTGGCGTGAGTTTTTGTATCCAGTCAGCTAATCTGTACCTCTTTAGAAGACAATTTAAGCCATTCACAGTAATTAAGAGAATTGATAGAAGTAGTGTTTTGGTCATCATATTTTTCACAGGTCCAGTGCATATTTTTAATCCTTTCATACTTGTGGAAGTTAGGTTTTGTTTGATAAGTTCTGGGTGAGTTTACTTTTGTAGAAGACCATTGTGCTGGATCATTATGGAAAATGGGTCTAAGTATTTCCTGAAGATCTCTTTTGGTTGTGGCAAATTTCCTCAACACGTGTATGCCTGTTCTCCATCACAAATGAAACTCCATTTAGCTGGATACAGGACCTTGGGCTGAAAGTTGTTTTGTTTTAGAATATCGAAGGTTTGATGACCGTCATCTTCTAGCCTGAAAAGTTTCAGCTGAAAGATCTGCAGTCATTCTAATATTTGTCCTTCTATAAGTAATGCTTTTCTTCTGTCTGGCTACTTTCAGGATTTCTCCTTTATATTAACTTTGGCAAAGTTAATTACAATGTGTCTAGGAGATGGTTTATTTGAATTGAGTCTTGCTGGGGTTCTGGAACTATCTACTATCTGAATTTCTATATCTCTTGCAATGCTTGTGGGAAATTCTCCTTCATAATATCTTAGAGTAGAGCATCTTTGTCTTTAAGACCATGTGCTTTTCCTTAGGTTGTGTGATCATTTGAAATGATCCCACAATTCTCTCAGAGAATGTTCTGTTCCTGTTTTCCATTTTTCTGCCTCTTTGAATGCTTGGGATCATTCAAAACCTTTGTTTCCAATTACTGAGATCCTTTTTTCTGGCTGCTTAACTCTATTACTGAGGGATTCTACTGTATTTCAAAGCTCCTCGAATAACTTTTTCACTTTCTTGAGCTCTGCTATATCTTTTCTCATTATGTCCACATCCTTGGTGACTTTGTCTTTGAATTCATTAATTTCTTGAGACAACTTTTGAACTACTCTTTCGATTTCTATTTCCATCTTTTTCTCCATTCTGTTCATTTTATTTGCCATTTATATTCTGAATTCTATTTCTGACAATTCAGGCATTTGTCTATGAATGGTATCTTCTGTTGCATCTCCTTTGTCTTTCCTTGGGGACTTGATCTACTCTGATTATTCATGTTGCCAAAGTTCTTCAACTGGTTCTGCTCCATGAGTATTTTCCACAATTTTGCAATTAAAACTGATTTGAGGTCCCTAGGAAGTGGAGTTAACTCGCTTTTCACCAGTGAGCTGGGGCTTGTGATTATGGCTTTTCCCCTACAGCTTTTCAGAGCTGCAGCCAGAAACTATAAGGACCTGCATGGTGTGATAGTGCAAGTTGGCTCTGTCTTGAAGTCAGCCAGCTTCTATCCAATTTTAACAAATTGTGGTAAATCTCAAGATGGAGAGAGAACAAGCAACTGCGGCACCCCACCACACCACACCAGTGACAGTTGAAGGATGAGAGTCACTCCTTTCCCCTTACAAAACAATCACTGCTCAACTTCAGAGGGTCCCTGGGTGGGCAGCCCAGGTTGAAAGTTCTAATCAGATCATCCCAAGCAGTACAATCACTGCTCAACAGGAAGAGTTCATAGGGTCTCCAGAGGCCCAATAGTAGATATCCACAGTAATTCTGTCCTGTATACCTGAGAGGATGGAGTCTGGACCCATCTAGTGAGTCACTGAGTCAGAAAAGATCACCTGCTGTGCACCGTCTCAGGATGTGTCTCTCTTCCATGCATCCTACTCTTCCTGTACCCCCGAGCTTCCACTTGATTTACTTTTTCTATGTTGCTATCCAGCAGCCCACACAATGCCCAAGCCTCTCAGGGAATTTCCAAACACTCTGGACTCTGCAGGGGACAGACCTTCAGACTACCAGGCAAGGGGGGTAGGGGGTGGGAAGGGTGGACTGGGAGTTCAGAATTGCAGGGAAAATATTTGCTTAATATTATACCATGCAGGATGATGCCTAGGCTCACAAGTGGGACCTCCCTGGAGACGGAGGCCTGGTGTTAGTAGCTCTCTCTCGAAGAGAGAGAGGGTACAATGAGAGGTCTTTTGTTCTCTGCTCACTTGCAGAGAGCCCACAGTGTGCCTTCCACTTGGAGGTGGGGTCTCTCTTCCTCTTGATGATGGGCTCTGTGCTTGGAATTTGTTTTCTTGGATTGTCTTTCTTGGGAGTTGTAGCTTGCCTCAGCACAGACAATGTGCACTTGTCTATTTTTTTTCTTAGCTCAGCTTTCCACCTTTGACTTCACTGTGTCCACTTCCATTTAGCAGTCTTCCTCTAGACAGAAGCCTCTGGCAAAAGCTGCCTATAGTCACCATCTTCCTTGATATCCTTAAGTATTTCTTTCAAGGCCCTGTCTCTAAATAGAATCATGTTGGTGTTTAGACTTTCAAAGGTATGAATTTTGGTACAGTGGTGGTGGGGGAGAGCAATTTAGTCTGTAACACCAGGGAAGATAAACAGGTGCAAGTGGCACATGAAAATATTCCCAATATGTCATTAGGGAATTACAGGTAAAACAACAATGAGATAACAACTATACACGTACTTCAATGGCCAAAATCTAAAACACTGACAACAACAGATGCCAGGAAGGGTGTGGAGCCTCAGGAACTGATGCTGGCGAGAATTTGTTTCTGATGGGAGTGCAAAATGGTGCAGTCACTTTCAAAAGTTGTTTGGAAGTTTCTTACAAAGCTGAATATAGCCTTACTGCATGATCCACCAATCACGCTCACTAGTATTTACCCAAATGAGTTGAAAATTTATGTACACAAAAAATCTACACATTAATGTTATAGCAGATTTGTTCATAATTACCATATCTTGGGAGAAACCCAAACGTCCTTCAATAGGCACTCAGATAAACAAAGTATGATGCATCCATATGACGAAATGTTATTCAGAAATTTTAAGATTTAAAAAATTGAGCTATCAGGTGGTGCCTCAGTGAGTAAGTCTCTGGCCCCATATACCAGAGGTGGTGAGTTCAAACCCAGCCCCAGCCAAAAAATAATTAAGCTTTCAAGTTGTGAAAAGTCATGATGAAAACTTAAATACATATTTCTAAGCAGAAAAGGTAGTCTGCAAAGATTGCATACTCTATAATTCCAATTATATGACATTCTGGATAAGATACAACTGCAGAGGCTCGGCACCTGTGGCTCAAGCAGCTAAGGCGCCAGCCACATACACCTGAGCTGGCAGGTTCGAATCCAGTCCAGGCCTGCCAAACAACAATAATGTCTGCAACCAAAAAAATAGCCGGGCGTTGTGGTGGGTGCCTGTAGTACCAGCTACTTGGGAGGCAGAGGCAGGAGAATTGCTTGAGCCCAGGAGTTGGAGATTGCAATAAGCTGTGATGCTATGGCACTCTACCCAGGGTGACAGCTTGAGGCTCTGTCTCAAAAAAACAAAAAACCGAAAACAAACAAACAAAAAAGATACAACTGCAGAGATATGAAAAATATCAGTGATTGTCAGGATTTCAGGAGAAGCAGAGAGGAATGATTAGGTGAAGTCTGGGGGATTTGGGGGGCAGTAAAATTATTTTACTTGATACTGGAATAGTGGACATGCAGCATTATATATTTGTCAAAACACACAAGATTGTATAACATAGAACTATAGTATAAACTGTGGAAATTATTGATAATAACATGTTAATATTTGGTTCATCAGTTGCAGCAAATATTCCACACTACTATTGAAAAGTGCTAGTTTAAAATAAATTCTCCTCCTTCTTCTTCTTCTTCTTTGAGACAGACTCTCAAGTTGTCCCCTTGGGTAAAGTGCCATGGTGTCACCATAGGTCACTACAATGTCCAAGTCTTGGACTCGAGCAATTCTCTTGCCTTCATTTTTCTAGTTTTAGTAGAGATGGGATCTCGTGCTTGCTCAGGCTGGTCTTGACTCATGAGCTCAAGCAATCCAACTGCCTCAGCCTCCCAGAGTGTTAGGATTACAGATGTGTGCCTAAACATCTTCTTAATAATGTTGGAGGAAAAAATGTAAAATTGAGGTAGATGCCTAAGAGTTTAAAATGCTTTTCTGTGTATATTGTGTGGAAGAAAGTGGGGAAGGGAGGTGGGGAGAGAGCTCACATAGTGTAAAAAGAAGATAATAAAATAATCTAAGGAGAGAAAAGAGCTTTGGTTGAAATAGGAAGACACAAAAGGACACAGTGTGTTTGTAAAACTACACCCAAGTACAGGAGAGGAGTTTTAGGAACTAGATAAAAGTTTACTCTAAGACTTGCAGATGTCTTCATTAGGTGGGTAATAAGGAGCAAAAAAAATCTGTTATTTTACAAAAGCCTATTGAGTGTTATGGGGCCAGACCCTAGGCCCTATGCCCTATAGAATCCCTTTTCTTTGAATGTTTGAATATGGGCAGAACTTTGACTTGCTTCTAATTGATGGAGTGTGGCAGAGATAATGTGATGGAGTGTCATCTACATGATTATGCTAATACATAGCCTCTCTCTCTCTCTCTCTCTGTGTGTGTGTGTCTCCCCCACTCCTCTCATTTCTATCGCTATTGCTCTCCTGATAGCATGCACAAAAGGGCTTCTCCCTGCTGGTTTGGTGAGGCAGCAGTCGTATTGAGCAAGCCCTGGTGTTGGTAGCCTCTACAAGCAGTGACAGTCCAAGGACCTGAGAGCAGCTTTCAGCTGATAGCAAGCAAAAAGCTAAGGCCCTCTATCACGTATACATGAGGAAATGAATTCTTCCAACAACCAGAATAAGTGTGGAAAAAAATTCCTTCCTCAGAGCCTTGTTTGACTGTATGGAGAGGACTGTATTAAATTATATCTGGACTCTTGATCAGGGGAAACTGAAATAATGTGTCCTGTGTGAAGTCATTAAATTTATAGTGATGTTTTTACACTGCAATAGAAAACTCACAGAAATGCACACTGCATGCTGAGGATGTGTTAAGAGATACTGATGATCTCATGGTAAGGGAGTTGAGAATCTTGTTCCCATACACCTTAAAGTCTAATGAAGAAGACAGATGTAATGTGAGTTTCCATGATGAATGTCGCAATGTGGGAGATAAAGAAATGCATAGGAGAGCCCCCAACACAAGGGTCAAAAGAAGACCTCCTTCAGCCTTGAAGGATGGGTAGAAGTTAGCCAAAGGGAGAGATGGGGAAGACAGATCTGGGAGGATGAACCAAGGCTCCTAACACAACACAGCATAGGAAAGAGTATGAAGAGAGGGGGAGATGTGAACATGCCAATGGGAGAATCCTACAGAACGGACCTTGGAGAATTGTCAAGTAAAAACTGCCTGCCCAGGAGGAGAGAGGAGGAGGTTTGAAATACCTCCTGTGGAAAACCGGCTTGGATAAGAGGATTGTCAGTAAGTCTGAAGGTATAAATCAAGAATTACAAGAAGTGATCTGTTAAGCACTTTATAAAAAGAACTCTGGCACAAGCAGAGATGTGGTTCATTACGGGGACAAGGAATCAGAGACAAGAAGAAGTGGGGAAATGAGGCTGTGGCTGCAAGAGACCAGCAAATGAGGGGCTTGTGGTATCGACAGGACCACAGATTCCCAGACAAAGAAAGGGTCACACTTGAAGTAAATGGCTTGGGTGTCCAAAAAAAGATAGTTTTTGTGTATGGTCAGAACAAGCTGCAGGTCTTAGCCACAGCAAGTTCTGTTTTTATCTGATTTCTTTTTAAATTTATTTTTGCATCAGGGAAGAGAAAACACATCTAGGCTTAGAGTACATTAATGTCCCCAAACCAGCCCACCTCTGCAGTCTTTACCCTGGATTCACTGCCTCTCCTGTGGACCGAGACCCCAGCCCTCCTCCATCTACCACAGATGGTTTCACCTGTGCTGTGGTTATCTATCTCATCTTACCAGCCCTGTCCATCCGTCTTTGCTTTTGAAACAGAAGCTCCCCACGTTATATTGACCCTCTCATGCATGTTGCCCCATGGTCCCTCATGTGTCATTCAACCCCCCAACTTACGAGTCATTCACTCAGAGGAGTCCTGTTAGCTGTCTTTGTTTTTCAGGGTTATGGTCAGTGGGTGGGGGTTGCTGCACATCTCCATGTGGTATGTACAGCTTTTCCCAATAGCAGACAGCACCTCCCCAAAGCCTGTAGCTAATGTCTATCAGTGTGAGACTCCCAGTTCTTAGTTGGCCCCAGATAGTATCTGAATTCCAGATCCTTGTCCCCAGATGCCTGTTAGATATCCTCACCTCCACGTCCTGCGCAGATCTCAAACACAGTGGGCCACATGTTTCCTCATGACCTTGCATGCAAATGCACTAATTCTCCTCATACTATCTTTAAAATCACCATCTACCCACTTGTCCAAGTCAGAAACTTTGGAGTTATTCCTGACACCTCCCTTTCTTTTCCTTCTCACAAACAGCAGGTCAAAATATTACAGATTTGCCTCCTTAATATCCGTCAATTCAGAAATCTGATGATGTTGTGTTTACAATGAAGGCTTCTATAATAACTCCTCCAATGTCTAAAAGATAAAAATCTGGATTTCTTTGTAGAGCAAACTTTCATACCAAGTTTGGCTGTCTGTGTGAGACTCATTTTTATTACAATCTTTCTCCTTTCTGTATAAATTATTTTCTATAGTCCTACAATGATACTTATTTACATATCTTCTTCAGAACACACCACACTTTTTATATGCCCTTCTTTTATCAGGAAATCATGCCTTCAATTTTACAGTCTCCTGGCCTAATTTGTCTGCTTCTCTGGAGATGCCCTGCCTGACTCCACCACCAAGAGTGTTTTATTTTATGCTCTCATGGAGCTTCTCATTTCCTCTGCTGTAGCAATTGTCATGGGCATTATAACTGGCTGCCTGGTGGCAAAGGCCATGCCATAGTCATTCCTGTGTCCCTAGCAAGTGCAGTGCCTACTAAGTAGCTAGCAGTACAGTATTTTTTTGAAAGAAGAAGTGAACACATAAGTGAGCATGCTGCTAAATTTCTTATCATTTTCAAAGTTTACATTATAAAGAGAGTAGGCATAATGGCATGGGTGCTCAGTGGCTTTGTTTTTATTGGGCTTTCTCTTTGGATTTTGTTGAAGAGGAAGAAAGATAAAGACTGTCGTGGATCCAATGGTGGAGAGATGGCACTGAGGGGAAGGGGGAACAGAGGTGCCTCAGTGGGTGTTTATGATTTTCAGGATCCATCTTGCATAGTTATGGACACTTGTGAAGAACCCTTCACTTCCCAGGGTGACACTTCCTTTTGCCCAGGACAATATTCCATGTAACCTACCATCGCAGATGGCAGGAGCAGCTGAAACTTCCTTTAAGAGAGAGAGAACAGGAGGTCAGGGAGGGTTTGTCCTCATGGAACAAGAGTAAATCCCAAGAAGTGGCACATTATAGTAGCAAAACCACCTAAAGAATGGACCAATTGTTCTTGAGAGGTGATACCTTCTCTTCCTACCTACATAAATCTCATCTCTCTCAGGTCAAGCTTCACCCAGCCTGAGGGCAAGCAGGAATGGCGGATGGTTCTACCTCAAATCTCTCCCACTGTAAAAGTGGGGAAGGGAAACTGATTACAAACCCAGAGATGAGAGGGGAGGAGAGAGGGACTTCAGTGCTTATCTCTCTAGGGAGGACTTTTTGAATGAGTGCCCTTTGGTTCTCCACTGTCACCTCTCTCACCCTGACTTGTGCTGTCTTCTTGTATGGGGAGGGGGTGAGAGATACCTTATTTTTAGAGATGGTGTTTAGAGGTTCTCCTACACACATGATATTCGCTGCCAGGCCATGTTGAAGTCTACTCTGGCAGTCAGCTAATGGAAGAGAATATTGGTTTATCCACGTCAGGATGTCAGGATGACTGACTGTGAGACAGAGAAGACAAAGTCAAGAGTTACTCCTTATCACAAGACCTCTAATGTAAATTAATTTCTGAAGATATTCAATATGTAGCAGCTGACATTTCATCCTTCTTTGGGTTCCTAGTTCAGTAATCTCTACTGAACTTGGAGAAGTAGGTTCATAAGTCCTCTTCCCTCAAGCTTCCCATCAGCAATTCTTTCTGTACCATGAATAATCAATGAAAACTTTGGAAAAACTGTGAGAATATTATGATTAACCACAAGGAGAAAGAGATAGTAACAAAGCCATTGTCCCCAAGAATCACTGCCTCACCTACTTTATCCTCATTACATTTGATACAAAGGCAGAAACTATTTTTAATGTGTATAAATTTGCCTTTTTAATTGAATAGATTATTTATAAATGGGTTATGTGTGTTATAATATATATAAATATACAGTGTGTTTGTAAAATTCATGTTAAATTTACAATATTAAACTATTTTGAATTGCACATGAACTTTATGTCCACCCCATATATTATATACCTAAGTGCCAAAAAATGTGTGTGTATATATATCATAAGAGATGTTAGTTATGTATTATTGATATATATTATATTATGTATATACTTTGAGCACCTTTTGTAATTGCAGAAGTCAAACATGACTTAATATTCATATTTTGTCATTGGTTTATATTATTACAATTTTAATATAGTTTTTTTTCCTTTCTTAAAATGTATATATATATTTTGGAACCCCCTGTTATTATTTTTCCCCCAGCAGGTCATATTGCTCACCTCTATCATAGCAATTGTTATCATACTGTCAAGCAGAATGATAACACGAATAGCAGAATGTTAGCAGGAACTCTAACCAAGGCATTATGTAATTTTAATCTAGAGTAGTGAGGAGGAAGAAAACAAAATTTGACTAGAGATTACTCGAGTTGTTTAAATACATGTAACAAGATAGCCTAAAGTAACTTGAGTTACTTGAAAAAATAAATTTTTGATAAATACTGGGAGCCCTGCCCCAGAGAGCTTATAGAGGTATAGGTTGTCACTAAGATTCTAACATACCGAGCCCTACAACAAAACCTTTGTAGCTTCATTTTGTTTTCAAAAAGTATGTAATAAATTACTTTTGTAAAGTGTATAAGGCAATTACTTTGCATAAGACTTATAAAGTCAAGGACAAAACTCATACAAGCACGTTCAGAAAACATTCACCTAGATTTCCAAGTACTTTGGTTCTAAACTGAAATATGGAGTAAAATATAGAATATAAAGTGTAGAATGTAAACATGTGTGCTTTTAATCTCTGCTTTCACCAAACAGAGGCTTTATTTTAAAGTTTCCATTTTTAAATTTGCTTTTATAGAATGGATTATTCTATTCCCACCAGAGAAGGATTAAAACCTGATCTATGGACACAGGACAAAGTGCCTGGGTGAACACCGCTTTTGCAAGCCAATCAATCAGCATCAGCTGTCAGTTCTTAAAATCAGTCAATCAGAGACAGATTTTCTACAAACACAGCTCGGAGTGCCAACTAAGCAACAACAATCTCACTGGATATTTGAATAGATCCATCCCGTGTCTTTACAGATGATGTAACCCACTTATACCTCTTCAAGTCCTCCAGTCCCTCACCTCCAGTTTCCTGCAACACACACATACTAGTCAGCACTCTGCTCTGCCCTGCCAGACTATGGCTGCTCAGCATTTCTCTACATATAGCCTTGTATAATAAGCAATGGCTTTATCATTTTATTTCAGATATCAAGTGGTATCCTCAGCCTTTGGCATTACTGAGAGAACATAATGGTTATTAACAGCCATATGAAGTAACAGCCAACGGGAACAAAAAAAAAAGAATCAGAAATCAACTCTATTCATAAAGTTTAATAAAACTTTGATAAAACTCAGAGACCAAATCTCTGTGATCATCTCAATGACAGTTCACAGAGGATAAGGTTGCGTGCCTACAACATGGACTGTAACTATTTTCCCCATGAGAGATGTCCGGCCAAAGAGATGCCAACAGTATGTTGCAATAATCAATTCCCCCATGAACCAGTCAAGTTTCCTCCTTAACATGGGAACTCTCAGAGGTAGCAGCAGAATGAGAAGCCCTCTCTGTTCATACTATTAAGGGGATGGGTAGCTCACTCAACTGCCTCCTCTGGTGACAGGAGAGATAGCTCACTCAACTATCCTCTTGTTTCCTAAGGTCCACTAGAATAAATGGATCATCATGTCTGCACACAGGTTGGGTTCTCTGTGTTAGGAATGAGAAGCCTCCTCTGTTATCTCACCATTTCATGTTTTGTTTTATTCCCACCTTTTTTTTTTTATCAATTGCATACTTGGCATTCAACCACTGTTATTGAGTAGGCTACTCTCATTCATGGTTCCTTGACACTTCCTTTGTGCTTGAGGACTCCTATTTTTCCCCCTTTATTTCAGTTCGGTTTCCTGGACTCTGGTCTTAAATATTCCAGAGATACAACAATTTCAGGCTGCTTCATTTGATGGTGTTCTATTGACTGCCCTGTATCATTCCCTTTGAATTTTGTCTTTGACCTCCAGTCATGGTACTAGAAGGTCAAGCAGTGATCCCGCTAAGATCAAGAATATCAACCTCATAAGCAGCTATTCTGTCGAGTTTATACCACCACATTTTCCCCAAGCTCTAACATTCTTGGGAGAAAGAGGTCACAAACACTTACGGTTTTTATATTCATTCCAGGTCCAGGTTGGGATAAAGCAGGAGTCATTAAATACTATGGGCTCCAAGGCTATGGCAATGGTTCCCACATGTGAGTTGAGTGGTGCAGGGTTTGACAGTTTGATCATCATCAGGTCATTTTCCAGAGTTTGTGCATCAAAGCCAGGGTAGGGCAGAGTCAATGAGTAATTTCGTAAATGTTCCTTTTTATTTTTGGTGCTGGGTTGATAAACTCCTAGTCGGATTTTAACACTTTGAAAGAAAAAGGGCAGAGAAATGATAAAGAAGGGGATGGTTGAATGTCAAACTATAAGAACTGTCCCAGGCCACCTTCTCCAATCATCTTAATTTTATTTCTTAACCTGAGAACTAAAGTGTCCCACTCTTGTCCGTAAAATAATAAGAGTTTACCAGGTTGTGGTATTAGAGGCACACCTTGGTAAAACCTGACATGGTGTCTGGCGCCTAAAACACACCAGTGGAGTCTAGTTATTATTAACAATCAGATCATCTGAACTAGCCGGTAATAGAGATGGCTCTGCAATCTGCTATTCCAGAGCTCTTGTCTATACCACACTATCTAGTGATTCCTAAGCAAGCTGGTAGGACCCACGGTTTCTGAGCATCCTTAGGTCTGTCACAGCTCTTCTTAGGTCCATAGAATTTGCACTTGCCATGTGTTGCCTACATTGATCTTAGGCTTGAAAGGCTATTAATCATTTGTCAGGACTCGCAGTGTCATTTAGCATTATATTCCCTGGGCAAATTGATACCTAGTCAGCTCCATTGCCAGGAGTCTAGTCATTCAGCCCTTCAAGAGCTATTTCTTGCCAAAAGCAGTTCATGTGTTTGATGTGGATGAGAGCAAGAATATCTGATTTTCTCACTCCTACTGCAAGAGGATGACTTGAACCATCTTTATTTCCCACGTATGTACATATTCCCCATATTGCATAGAGCAGAGGTTCAATCTATGTTGAACTGAACTGCTTTGAACAACCAGGTGGCTCACAGGTCCAAGTTTGATATAACCCTTGTATACTGCTTAAACTCTCAGTGGGTCTTAATCACACAACACATTCTCCCACAGCAGAAAGATCTGCAAGGGACAGCTCTGTTTATAAAGTACCTCGTCATCCCTCTACTGTAACCTGCGGGACATGGTTTTTACCCAACTAGTCAACTTCTTCCTATAATCATCCCCTATTCACTATACTCAGCCAATGCTGATCTTCCAATTTTCCAAAAACCCTAAAACCTTTACTACTTCAGGGACCATATGAACATTGTTCCCTGGACCTGGTGTGTCCCCCAGGCTTCATCACATGGCTGTCTCTTTCTCTTCCTCTCACCTCTTCGAGGATGGACCTAACCACCATCACTAAAGCAGATCTCTTGCCCCATTCCCACGTATTACGGCTTGACATTCTTTTTGTGCTTTACTTTTGGTCATTTGTTTTGGCTTACTCCTTCCACCAGAATGTAAGCTCCACGAGGAAAAACACATTTCCACCTTGTCTCCCACTGTTTTTTCAGTTGTATTAAATAGCCCTGACTGTATAGTAAGAGTTTAGCAAATACACATTGGCAAATGAATACTAGATACTCTCCATGACAGATACTTCTGCCACCTTCCTATTGATCTCCTCTTAAACTACCCAAAGGTATGTTCTATTCTCCATTTGGAAGAAGATTCTCCTTCTTCCTGGGCCTCCTGAATCCATTAAAACTTGTGGGATGCCACGCTAGACCCACTTTCATTTGTCTAGATCCATCCCAGCTCTCAAGAGCAAAGCGATGCTTACGGTAAGGAGCAGTGAGCAGCCGTCAATACCCACTCAGGGTGAATGAGAGACCCCACACAGGGTTCTGGCTTGGAATCCAGGTAGACCAGGTAAGGAATAGTATAACCTTCTAAGGAGTTCAATTTCTCCTTGGAAACATTGTGCTGAACAGTTCCTGAAAAATCAAGGGGGCAGTGATGGAAAGACAAAGAAATTAAGAGGCTAGTACTAGTCAGAGTAGCTTTCTTTAACCTAAGGTTTTCAAAGATAATATCAGGGTCCAACTTATTATTAATATTTTTTAAAACGTGAGGAGATCATGCATATCACCTAATCTATACACATAAAGAGAACTGATGTGACTCGGCGCCTGTAGCACAGTGGTTATGGCGCCAGCCATATATACTGAGCTACTTGGGAGGCTGAGGCAAGAGAATCATTTGGGCTCGAGAGTTTGAGGTTGCAGTGAGCTGTGACACTACAGCACTCTACCAAGGGCAAAATAGTGAGACTCTGTCTCAAAAAAAAAAAAAAAAAAAAGAGAAGTGATGTTTGTCCTTACTGAGATAGAATTACAGTGAAGTTCTGTGAAACTGTGTTTAGAGATGGGCTCATCTCATAGTGATCAAAAACTCTTACTGGCAGTTCTACATGTTACAAAAATGAAAAAATATAAAGGATTATTAAAAAAATTCTTTTTTAAAAAATGAACTTTGGCCAAGAATGGGGTTGAAAAATTAAATACCTGACTTTGATGGTATAAAGAATGGAAAAGCGTAGGGCTTCCCGAGCCCTGACCCAGCCCACCCTCCTTTCCTGTGTTTAAACACCCTTCCTGTCCACCTCCTTAGTGTGGCTGCCACTTTTTTCCCAACCCTTCAAGCGCTACCCTGGTTCTCGCCCCAGGCAGAAACCCCAGACTCTCACCCACTGTGCTCATGAGAGCAAGGATGAGACAGCACTTCATTGCAGGCTGTGACATCTCCATGCACAGACAAGTTGGTCCAGCTGTAAACTGACCCAATCTTTAGTCCAAGTGTCCTTGACAAGATCAGCTGTGGAAGAACCACTAATTGTGGAGTGAAGAGAGACACACGTATCTTAGAGGAGTCTTCAAATTAGTCCTTAATCAAGATCCAATTATTTGAGACATCAGTGGTGTCTATGTCTGATGTGAGTGAAAGAGAAGGAACAGACCAAGCCAAGGTCCTGGTGCCTCCTCTCCTGTCCTATGAATCTCCCCAGGAGTCAGCACATACCAGCTGATATTTCCCTCCCCTCTGTGACATAGCCTTTCTTTGTTGTCTCCTCCTCCCTCTGTGACTTAAACCCTTCTCCTGCCCTCCCCTGCCATCTGCCTCTGCTATTCCCAGAGACTTACAGATCACTGGGGTATTAAATGCAGTTAGTAAATCTTGTTTTTTCTTTTTCTTTCATTCTGTTCATTTTGATAGTAAGAAAGTTGTAGTCCTCTTGGAAGTTAGCATCAAAGTCAACACTCAGAACTGAGTGTCCAGATTCTCTGTAACAAGGTTGAACCCCTGTGCTTCCAGGAAAGAGCTATAGTTAAGAAATTCCACCATCATTTTGTGTTCTGGAAAAAGAATTACCACAGGGAACCACAGTTCCAGTATGATGTAGATAGAACTCTGTCCACTCTTGTTTACTGGTGACGGGTTGAACACACACCTTTCCCCTTTTGTCTGCACCTACTGATAAAGCCAGACATGGACCCTCCAACTCCCCATTCTTTATTTCATGAATGACTAGACCTAGAATGGTTAGTTTCCTTGAGACTAGCTACACTCAAAAATAAACATTTCCTATTTAACCAGCTAACTAAAACTTCCCCCAATAGCAAAATAACTCCAACTGTAAATCTCTCCACCTACAACTTTGAGTCTAGGGAAAATCCACCCTGTCAAAATACTCTATAAATTTTCAGCCCATCTGAATTAAAACTGACTTCTTCCTAGTTTGGTTTTTGTCTTTTGCACCTTTTACTCTTTCTAAATATACCACATTCCTTTTATAAGTTAACCTTACATTTTAACTTCCTGACTTTCACCCTTATATAACAAGTTTATAGTTGGAAAACAAAAAAGATCGTGGAGAAAAGGAACATACAGATAGGCAAAACCCTGGAAAATATAGGTTTTTAAATATTTCTGCACCTAAAAGTTTTCCCTATCTAGTCCCATGATTTCACATGGATTAAAGAAAAAGGCAGGAAGAACAGCAGTAGTGCACTGGAAATAGGACACTTCAGGTTTCATTTCTGTTTTATTAGGAACTAGTTGAATGACTTTGGGCAATTGACTTTGACCTTTCTATTTTTTAGTGTCATTATCTGTCATAGCCTATGGATGCATGGTCTATCAGAAAAATGCATAAAATTTATATTATAGCCAAATCTTACAACAAAATTTATATGAAATATTAATAAAACACCCGATAATTATTTTATTTTAAAAAATGAGATGATAACAGTGACCACAAACCTTGTTTCCTTTTCCATCTCAATATGTCACAGAGTCTGGAATGTAGTAGGTGATCAGTGAATTTATGTTGAGTTTGATTAAATGACTAAAATCCTTTCAAATTTTCTCAAGAGAACTGTAGAATTCTATGTCCACGTTCTCATTTGGCAGCTAGTTTTAAGAGAAAGTTTGCCAATGCTGAGCAGTTGGATGAATGTGGTATAGGGCAAATCTTTTTATTTAGAAGCTGTTTCCAGGCACAGAAAGAAGGTGAAGTTTATTAACAAGACATGGTACATGAAGACATAATTGTGTCTAGTTGGCAGCGATGGTCTGCTGAATCCATTGCACGTAGTTGCAGACCTTGGTGTAGACGCCAGGTCTGCCTTTCAGAGCACAGCCATAGCCCCAGGAGACGATGCCCTGGAGTTGTCCATTGCAGACCACAGGGCCACCAGAGTCACCCTGAGCAAGAGGGAAGAGACCATCAGAACTCCTAATTATGACTAGGTGGGAGAATGGGGTGCAAGATGTCCCTCCATTGTGCTGGGGCCATTTTCCCAGGCTGATTATCCTCCATGAAGCACTTTCTCTTTTCTTGGAAATTCAGCCTTCACTCTACTTACAGTGCTCCTAATCTTTCTCCTCTCTCCTCCAGCCTCCAGTAGGCCAGTTAAGCCAAGGAGAGGTGAGGATGGGAGAGCTTTAATGCTGCCCAACACCTCTGCCCTTTCTACTAGGTTTCCTTCCACAATTTACCTCCAAAGAAGGCAACTTGATGTTCTGTCTGCACACCATCCTCTGTGTGCCTTTTTATTCTTTACCCTAGCTGTGAAAATCACAGAAATAAAACGTATAATTTGTCCTAAAGCAATCCTTCACCCCTCATCATAAATCTCAGGGACAGTATTACAACTTGTCTCTGTTAGGAAAGAGGAACTGTGATGGAAAAGAATGCAACTGAGCTGGATGGAGAAGGAGGAGCTCAAAGATACTGACCTGGCAAGAGTCCTTTCCACCCTCCAGGAAGCCAAGGCAGACCATGTTGCTGGTAATTTTGCCTGGGTAGGCGTTGCGGCAGGCAGTGTCAGAGAGGACGGGAGCCTTCAGACACTGCAGGAGATCAGGGTAGTTGACTGTGGAGTGCAAGAATGAACATGGAAGATTACCAACAGTGTTCCCGGAAATTCATTTCTCAATATCTTCGTCTTCTTTCCCAGGACTCCCACTTTTTCTTGAAATTTGCCAATGATTTTTAGTTTTAGAGAGCAACATTTTTCTGGAATGTTTTCCAAATAGTTCTAATCAATGAGTGATTTCAAATCTTAACATCTAGCATCAGTGATTTCAAATCTTAACATCTAGAGCAGTTATTTTCAACTGATGTGGCACAGCACACTGGTGTGCTGTGAGAGGATCTTAGGTGTGCCATGAAAAATTTTAAAAATCATTAAGTTATTTTTGAAAGAAGTTAAAAGTACTGTAAGTATATTCTTTTTTTTAACTTTTTTTTTTTTATCAACATGATTTAAATGTGCCATGGAAGTTTAACTATAGGTTCAAGTGTGCTGTGAGATAAAAAAGTTGAAAAATCATGATATTGACATGATTTGCCAAGTGGCTATATGCTTCGGGCAGCACCAAATCCCTTAGCCTCTGCTCTGTTTACCTCCTTGGTTCCTAGTTCTATGCACATCACTAATTACACTTTAGTTAAATACCTTGATGTCTTTGTAATAGTTCATTAATTTTGTGTCTTCTGCACGGCCCCAGCAAGGGAATCTTCTTTTCAATTCATATATTCTAAGACTCCCTGTATCCCAACATCATCCTCAGGAACTGATACCTTGAGTGAGAATTTGGACCAACTGCCCCTTGATGTGCCTTTGGCCTCCAATTTCCTCAAACTTGGTACTTCTGTTCCAGATGACACTTACCACCACTGCTGAGAGTGTTGCCCCAGCCAGAGATGAGGCACTGAGTACCAGCAGCTGCACAAGATTTTGGCAGAGCGATTGTGGACACTCGAGAGTTGATCTTGGCTTTTGAACTCAGCTTAATTAGCATGATGTCATTATCCATGGTGGCTGAATTGTATCCAGGGTGGGTGATGATCTTGGCAGCATTAATGAACTGCTCATTTCCCTCAAGAACTTCTATGTTGTGTTCTCCCAGACGCACCTGGATTCGGCTGGATTAAAGGATAAGCATTCTCTCAGTATCAAATTTGAGCTTCTTCCCTTTCTCCAGACTCCTCACTCATGAGCATAAACACAGATACCACCCTCTTCAAGCATTCTCACAGTTCATTGAGCAGTTGAGGTAGCATTGTGTACTGTCACACGTCGTGTAGGGCAGATATCCCTTAGGTAAATGTAACTACAAGTACAGACTCATAGCCTGCCATCTTGTTAGAATAGTAAAGAATAGGATCCCAATAAAATAGTTGGAGATGCAAAAGGAATTGGTAGAGATTTATCATTTTCCACTGGTTGGGATCACCAATTATCATAGGGAGGGGAGGCAGGAGTCAGAGAACTGGCAGAATATTAGGGGAGCAGAATGAGTCATGGTTAATTTTTATGTTACATAGGAAATTTTATGTATTTCATTACTTTCATCGGCCATTTTTTCTGACTGAGCTATAATGATTAGGATTAGGATTATGTTCTAATTCATGTCTTAAGCTATTTCTCCAGATACTTTGTTACTATTTGCTTCCCATGACTTTAGTATCAGCTTTTGGGAAGACACCAGGAAACTCTAACAGGTAGGTACCTCTCCATACAAAAGTCCCTTAGTACATTATACAGTGCATGAGAGCGAGAATAAACTGTCTTCTAAAATCTGAATCCCTCGAACATAACTCTGTCCTTTACCTTGATTGTGCTTTGGCAGAACTAGAGGATAGGTTGGACTTAGAACATAGGAAAATGAATATTAGTCACTTACGATTTGTAGCAGTGAGCTGCAGATACCACCCACTGGTCACTGATGAGGGAGCCACCGCAGAAATGGTAGCCAGAGTTCAGGGACACCTGATAGGGGACGGAATTCTCCTGACAAGTGTATCCTCCAACGATCTTGTCGTCATCATCGTTGGTGGGAAAAGCAACTGATAAGAAAAATTTAGTAACTATTTGTGAATCAGATCCATTTTGTAATTTCTACACCACCATGAAGTTTTCTCAGATTAGCCAGAAAAGAGAAGATGGGGTTTTCTTGTCTCACATAATTAGGAAATGGTGGTTTTAGGTAATTTTGGAGAAAAATGTATTATTGTATGCCTTTAACATGTACTCCATCTATGCTATTATCCATATCTATTGCTTCATTTATGCTTTAAATTTTATAAGCACATTGTTTTCAATGTACCATTAAGATAGACCATCCCTCCCACACACAAAGATCAGAGACTCTTTATACAATAAATGCCCTGAGGACCACTGCCTGAGGATATAAAGAATAATTGTTACACAGAACTCTGCTCAGCAGTTAGGTGCAAAGATTTTCAGAAATGGTGCTGACTGGATGGTGCTTGTGGCTCAAAGGGGTAGGGCGCCAGCCCCATATGCCAGAGGTGGTGGGTTCAAACCCAGCCTCAGCAAAAAAACTGCAAAAAAAAAAAAAAAATGGTGCTGATTTTTGCCATGGTTGGTGGAACACTGGTACGGAACAGATACCCCTATGAGGTAACAGAGTTACTAATTCTGAGTTAATACTGATTTATCTTCTATCTGTCACAGAATTGAATTCTTTTAGAAGAAGTTTTTAGAAGCCACCTGAGACTGTTCTGGCCTGAAAGGCAATGAGTAATATTATCTTTTTGCTCTCCCAATTTCTTTCCTTGGTTCCAGCCTAAATTTTTTTAAACATTTAGAACATTGTAAGATTTCCCTTTCCAACCTTTCCTTTTACCCCAATTATATTTCTAACATTTATCACTTTATTCAGCACTGTGAAGTCTCTCCCACTGATTTATTAAGATTTCTTGCAGTTCCAAAAGTTTGTGGCTTTTGCAGCAAAGTTTGTGGCTTTTGGGGAGAATTTGTTCAAAAATTTTGAAATTATTTTAGGAAACAATTTTTTAGATGTGTAGGCAACTGTATTGAAGTCATAACTGCCCAATTTGGGAAAATTTAGTATTAAGTTTTAGCAGTATGAAATTTAGAGTAAAAAAGTAGAAATAGTCACTCATTTTTCTTCATGATGGAATGATATATTTCTTTCTACCATGGAGATTTCATTGTTTTTTTCTTTTATTCATGAGAAATGAAATATCTTTGTGTGCTAAGACTCCCTGGTTCTAAATCACTTGGCCTTTAGTATAGAGACTCAGGCTGTGATGCTGACAGCCTCTTCCGGGGGCCCAATATTCGTTCCATTTACTAAGTCCAAATTCTTAGAACGGTCAAGAGAAGCACTTCCATAATGTGGACTATCCTTTGCTTTTCTCTCCTTTTCTCAAAATCTACCCAGAAGTTGAGAGCAAGTTCTGATTCTTTGTGTCTTCCACCCTGATCATTCCTGCTCATTGTGGTTTTCCTTCAAGAGTGATATTTAATTAATAAACATAAGTGCTATACAGTGTTGTTCAACATTTTAAACTTCTCAAGGACAGAGACCAGCTTCAGCTTTCATTGCTGTCTTCCAAAGTACAAAGTGCAAACTTAACTAGATTATAGACATCTGATGATTCCCTCATTGAAAGACTCACCCGCAATTCCCAGGAAAGCAAGGAAGATGAAGGTCTTCATGGCTGCTCACCACGTCTGGACTGGGGAGTGGGATGAAGGCTTTGCATACACAGGTATTTATAGTTCCAGATTTGTCACTGGCACCCATGGCCACAGGTGCCCAAAATTGATTTCACTGCAAACTCACAAATCTAAATTTAGAATTCAATTTTGTAACAGGTTTCAGAAGATAACTCAGTATTAAACTTAAACATTTGCTCACTTTCCAGAAGGTTATGGGAATGGAAGTTACACACTCACCTGGTGGGAACTGTTCCCTATAACAGGAAAGTAAGGTGGAGTGAGGTCACAGGGTAGAGCAGGTGCCCTGATTCCCAGACAAAAGTATTAGGTACTTGGTTGTCTCACCTGTGAACTTTTATCCAAAGGACTATTTTTGTTCCCTGAACCCTCATTATTTAATTGACATAGGCTCTTTCATAATTATAAACTTTTTCTTATGATAGCAGTGATCTTTTATATCCACATTAATTTTTTTATTAACAAGAACAACTATTTCCCTGAGAAGAGGAAAACTGTTCTTCATTGAAATTATAACAGGTACAAAGAGAGAACTAAAAGAATGGTAAGTTATATTTATTTAAAGCTTACTGTGCATCAGGGATTTTCTAAGTATTTTGCTCATATTAATTTAGTAATCTTCACAACTACCAACCAGATACCTATTATAATCCCCATATTACCTATAGGAAAGCCAAGCACACAAAACTATAGGGAGTGGACCAAAATCTCACAGTAAGAACATAGTAGAATCAGGATTCCAACCCAGGAAATCTGGCTTTAGAGTCAGAAAGCTGATTTATTAAGATTTCTTGCAACTCCAAAAGTTTGTAACTATCTTATATCGAGCCTTGCTTCAAAGGCTACCTCTGAAGAAAATACTTTCCTGTTACTGTGCAACACTCCCCCAGTCAGTTGACCACAATCTGGATACAAAGATAACACAGAATTCGTGGCCACTGAGAACACAACTGAAACGGATAGAGTGCTCACCCTGTGTCAGGCACCAGAAGGGGCTCACATGCATCTCCTCACCTGGTCCTCCCACACAGCACCGTAAACCTTGTGCCACAATTTTCACCATTTGAGAAATGTGCAGGAGGGAACTTTGCAAAGTCAAGCGTTTTTCTCAAGGTTTCGTTCCTATTAAGTGATTGATCCAGGGTTCAAACTCAAGCAGCCTCACTTCAGGGTCACGATCTCAATTGTGCTGCTGCAAACCTATTTAGGAAGAGCAGCCTGAAGTCCACCAAAGTAAGGGCTAACTCGAAGGAGTATTCAGAATCCTGGAAAATGCAAGAAATGGGTTCCTGGAGCAAGATTGTCAGAATTAATGGGACAAGACAAAAGTGTCAGGAGTGAATGAATCTCAATGAGAATAGCCCTAGCTGGATATGGTCAGAGCCCACACCTAAACAGCGAATCGGAAATAGTCTTCCAGGAGGTTATTTCCATGTAAGAGAATGATTGCTCCTGATTTTCTCTTTCTTTTACATTTGAAATCTTCCTGCTATCAGCTAACTTACTCAAAGGCAGAGTTTCTCAACCTTGGCACTGTTGACATTTTGAGCCAGAGAATTCTTTCCTTTTTTAATTTATTTGTTATTTCAAATTAGTATGAGGGTAAAAAATTTAAGGTTACATTGTTCTCACTTCCAGGGCAAAGTTCCGTTTGTAAGAGCCCCTCACCCAGGAGATGTGTTACACCATCTCCCAGTGTGCACATTAGGGGAGATCCCGCCTCATCCCCCTCCTTCTGCCAGTTGTCTTCCCTCCTTCCTTCCCCCCGCTTCCCTCTACCCCTAAACTGGACTATATGAGTGCTTTATTGTTCTTATGAACATGTAATTGTTTATATATTGATTTCATATTAGTGTGGAGATAATTCTTTCTTGTGGGTAACTGCCCTGTGCTTTGTCACAGTGACAAATGCCCCTAGGAAGAAAAGCCAGGGCCAGTTGAGAACCACAGCTCTAAGGGGGAAAGAAGGGCAAAGGGGTTTTACTTCTGAAGCTGTTGCCTACAGAAGGTGCCTTGAGATTTGGAGCAACATAAGCGCTCCATGACTACTGAGTGAATGCCAGTGAGTGGCACTGCTCCATGATCCATTAAAGGGAGCTGCCTGGAACGTATCCCTTACAATTAGGACACATTCAAGATTAAGGAGCAGGGCAGTGGCTGAAGTGAGGAAGGTGAGTCTTTGCCGCCTATTCAATGCCTTCCATTGCTGACACCTCCATCTGAGAGATACGAGAAGGTGCATGATTATAAATCACCCCTGCAGCTTTCCCAGAGCCTCGTCTGAGACCTGGGCCCATATGAAAATGTAGTGTCTCAGAGCAGAACGTTTCATGATTGTCTCATGGACTGCTATGCCCTAGAGACTGCCTCTGGTATACCTGGGACCCTGTCACATGGATTCCTTCCAGGAGGGAAAGAGTGGGGGCTGATAGATGGGGGAAAGGGATGGAGTGGTTTTCTGGGATCAAGTTCAATTCCCTCCCTAAAAACCCTGACAAAGGAAGGTGGTCATGTCTGGCTGGTGTGATAGCTCTCCAGTAGTGGACACACGGGGGAAACTGCCAAGTGATGGTTTCCAGACTTCATTGATTTCCCTTCCATTCACATTTTTCTTCAAGTAAACCATTTACATTTTTATTTTAAATAGACTTCTTTTCCTTAGTCTTTCCTTAAGCATTAACATTGATACCTCATGTGCTAGTAACATCAATACACGCTTTTCAAACAAAAATCATCATCTGAGGCCTACCTAAAATCATGTTGAAAGCTACTCCTGATGCAGATAGTACGCCGTGGGAAACATGGTGTTAGGCAGGTGGTTGGAAAATGAGAGTGGGGAAAGGGGCATGTTTGGCACTGACGCCCAGGGGCGAACAAACCTGAAACAGCTATTCTTGCATTGTGTGGAAGCGTGGACCTATAAGGCACACTGCACTTCTGAGACACTGTGAGTCATTCTTTAATGCTTGACACTGGGAATTTAGATTGCAAATTCTTAGACTCAATGAAGTATTCTTTTATTTTTGTTTTGAAACAGAATCTCACTGTGTTGCCCTAGATAGAGTGCTGTCGCATCACAGCTCACACTAACCTCAAACTCTTGGGTTTAAGAGATTCTCTTGCCTCAGTCTCTCAGGTAGCTGGGACTACAGGTGCCTGCCACACACTCACTATTTTTTTGTTGCAGTTGTCATGGTTGTTCAGCTGGCCCCGGCCGGGTTCAAACCTGCCAGCCTCTGTGCATGTGGCCGGCGCCTGAACCACTGTGCTACAACCGCCGAACCATTAATGAAATATTCTTGTCAGCATTTCATGTATGTAACCATGGTTCTCACTTACAACCAACACAGAACCTATGACAGTGTCTGCGGTCTCCTTCCTGAGCTTCTTCTCATAGTAGGATCTGTGAACTATGACAAGTGCCCGTATTCCTTTTGCCCAGGAGAGGTAGTTGGTACCTATACTTTTTTCCCCAATTGCAAATGCACAGGAGCCCACAAGCAGGTGTCTATATTTAATCAGTCTGTATTTTTTACCTGTCTTTCCCATGCACGTGGCTTAATGGCCTTGGAAGAGTATTTAAGCCTGTGCCTACACTGCAGCTGATTGGGTTCCAGAAACTGTATTAACATTTACATTGGCAGGAAGCAAAGGCCCCAGCCCCTCACAGCAGTTTCACCGTCTTTTCTTTCACATGGCCTCTGTTTTTCTTTTTCCTTGGCTTCTTCGGCCACTACCCTAGTTATCACATCACTGGTTACTGGAGCTATTCTGGTTAAATAGAATAACCACTCCAATGTGTAGGGAGAGTTTTAAATAAGACTTCTTTCCTCAAAAAAAATGTACTAAGGAATACTAACAAAGAAAATGACACGAACGATTAGGGTAACAGAAGTATCAAAGGGAACAGGACCAAAGTATGTGCTTGTGAAATAAACTTGATGCCAACCTGAGCATCTATGTTAAGATGAATTTTCAATATTGGCAGCTCATAGAAAATTAGTGTTAGTAAATAATATGTTCTTTCTTGGAAAAGTGACCACTAGAACTAGGCATGAGTTTCCTTGAGAACCCTGCCCAAGAGTAGAATTAGTTTGGAGGCATTTCTACCCTTGCTACTTGTGATTCATAAAACTGTTTGCAGCCGTCAGAAAATTCTTTCAATTAGGGGAACAAACAGTAGGTGTTTTAGGCTTTGTAGACAATGTGTCTCCATCACAACTATTCTGCTGTGTGCCATGACAGCAGTCCTAAACAGTATGTAAATGCATGAGTATCTTTTGGGGGGCAAGACAGGATTGTAAGAGGGACTTTACCTGACAAATGCAATCAGTGAAACCTGGTTTCTTGTACCCTCAATGAATCCCCAACAATAAATTTAAAAAGAAAGAAAGAAAGAAAGAAAGAAAGAAAGAGAGAGAGAGAGAGAGAGAGAGAGAGAGAGAGAGAGAAAGAAAGAAAGAAAGAAAGAAAGAAAGAAAGAAAGAAAGAAAGAAAGAAAAGAAAATGCATGAGTGTGGCCATGTTCACACGTGAAACTTCATCTCCTAAAATAGACTGCTGGCCAGATGTTTCCTCCAGGCCATAGTTGGTCAGCCCTGTTCTAGAAGATAGGGAACAAACCATTTAAATATCCCATATCCAGAATGAAAGTCAAGCACCCATGGACAGAGGGAAGCTGAGGTCAATTTGAAAGGCTAGGGATTGGTGAAGGCAATGGAATTGGGATTCAGATCACAAGAAGAGGGTCATAAAGACAGAATTCCCTCCTTGTGCCTGCACCTGTCTGCGTGGTCCTGCTCTCCTGACATAATGAGTTAGCAGGCCTCAGAGTGAGGCAGGGAGTCCTGTGGGTGGTATGAGCTGCGCCTACTGGAGCAGACTTGCCGTCTGTAGTAGTGAGCTAGCTGTCCGCAGCACCCACAGTCTGCTGCTGAGGGAAGGTGCCCCACACTGGCGGGATCCAGCATGCAGAGACACCTGGTAGGTACGGGAAGGTGTCCTTGTTACAGGTATACCCCCCCAACAAACTTGTCACCCTCCTTATCTCCATTCATGGATAAAGCTCCTAGAGATGAGGAAGAGGAGGAAGAAAGCAGTTGAAGATTCTGTTTTGTCCTAAAGCTTCTGGCTAAAAGGTAGATTTAAAACTGGCCGCCATAGCCTTTGGGTGAGAATGCTGACTGTGCCCTGGTAGCCTAGACCTATCCTTTCATTCTTTTCCCAAATAAAAAAATGTCTTTTAAACCTACTGTTTTAAAATAAAATACTCATCCAGGTAGAAAATTTAAGCAGCACTATAGTACAGTATGTGCATAAATTAAGCAATAGAGAGAAAAAAATTATCTCAAATTCTAATCATTGAAAATAACCACTCTAAATGTGCAGCAGAAAGTCCTACAAGGATTAATGTTTTTTCTTTTGGCCGGGGCTGTGTTTGAACCTGTCACTTCCGGTATATGGGGCCGGCGCCCTACTCCTTTGAGCCACAGATACCTCCCCAAGGATTAACCTTTAAAACCACAAATTTGCTTACTCTGCAGTGCTTTCAAGAGCTAAACGAATTTTACATAAATGGCCTCATATCTTTAGCATGACGAATATTGTAACAGGGGTTAATCATACATGTACATTCAAAGGAAAGTGTGAGTTTTTCAGGAACTCATGATTTTCCTGGTTTCATGAGATTTTACTGAAATGACCCAAAGACCCCTCTTAAACAGAACTCTGCCATCACCTAAGGATGAAATGCTTTCAATACAAGTGATATGTAAATGATTTTCTCACTGTACACATTCTCTCTTTGTCTTTTTTCTCTATGCTCCATCTATTGTAATCCTCAAATTATAATTGTTTTCCTGTACATAGTCTTTGAATGTTGATGGGAGCAGAGGCATTTGTCTATATTTAATTAGTAACCTTGCCTGGTTAATTCCCACTCATCCTTTAAGTCTCTGCCAGGGAGAACTCTGATCCCACCTGTACCTCCCAGTTCAGATCAGGCCTTCCTGAGCTTCCTCCATGGGCTCAACTTTTCTTTTATTACTCACTTTCAAGTGATCACTAGTGATCACTTCCCATACTAGCGATATGTAAATGATTTTCTCACTGTACACATTCTCCCCTTTGCTTTTTCCTCTATGCTCCATCTATTGTAATCCTCAAATAATACTTGTTTTCATCCACATAGTCTAATGGGGAATAGTGTGTACCCTATTATTTTATGATCAGTCAAATACCTTATGACAATTTTTAAATGTCATTTTACCTAAATATGGGTTGTGTCTCAGCATCTCGAATATTCATACACACCAAAAGATGTCTATGGGTTTTCAAGACATTGTTATTGGTTTTTCCCCCCTTTCACACAGTACCCATTGCCTCCAGAGTCCTCCTATAGATTCACAGTCAGCGGGTCTTCGGTGACAAGAGCAGAGCATGGGACCAGCCCTTGAGAACCTAAGCTTCAGGGCAGGCCCTCAAATGCTGAGAAGAAAGTGTCTGGCTGTGGTTCTGAGGCCTGTAGTTCTAGCAAGATAAATAGGGGGTGATTAGAATGTTTGTGCACCCGGGGATATTGGACGGCAACCCTCCCCCCACTTTCAAGGGAAGAAAGAGTAAGAAGCACGTGGTGGGCTGTCAGGAATAGCTGCTATTGAACCTTAGGCAATCTGCAAAGACCAGAAGGTGAGGAGGGGTTTGTGCCAGGAAAGGAGGAAAAAAAAGTGATTAAGATAATGCCTGTGACCTCAAGAAGATCAACTACAGCGAGGGAGACAGGTACTCACATATCATCTGTTTGCATGGGAGGGAAAATCTAGGGCTTTTAGAACCAAGAAATTGGCATTGCCACCTAGAGAACAGGATGAAAAAGAACAGGGAAATATCGAGGGCTACGAGCAGCCCAGGCAGTTCAAGTGCATGTTCATGAGTTGCAACCATGACCCTGCAGAGTGGGAAGATCTGCAGCTGAGGCTCTGAGGCCTCCCCTGCACACGCATGTGAGGTGCCTCAGATCGTGCAACCGTAATGTGGAATCCCTTCCTGCTCAGGGGACTCAGCTAGTGCATTTCTTTGTATCTGTGTAGAAGTGAGGGAAGGTAATAGAGACCAGGCAAGGTGAGGAGCGCATCCCTGAGGGAGCTGAGAGCTGGAATTCAAATGGGGCAAGGAAATCTCTGCCCGCTTGCTGCCTGTGGCTCAAATGACTAAGGCGCCAACCACATACACCTAAGGTGGCAGGTTTGAATCCAGCCTGGGCCCGCCAAGCAACAATGATGGCTGCAACCAAAAAAAAAAAAAAAAAAAAAAATAGCCAGCCATTGTGGCGGGCGCCTGTGGTCCCAGCTACTTGGGAGGCGGAGGCAGGAGACTTGCTTGAGCCCAGGCATTGGAGGTTGCTGTGAGCTGCAATGCCACAGCACTCTACCCAGGGGGACAGCTTGAGGCTCTGTCTCAAAAAAAAAAAAAAAAGGAAACATCTGCCTTGAGACTGTGGAGTCGGAATTTGAGCAGAGATAGGAGCCACAATAGACATGTGGTGACCTGCAAAAGGACTGATGAAATACGTAAACCAGGTGAGGATAACAGAAACCATGTTTCTCACTGTGGGATAAGGGAGTTGCAAATATGAAAAGGGAAAACACAAGAACACAAGAAAGAACCCTGTGACACCGAACTGGAGCTGGAAGTATTAGTGTGAACTCCTTGCTTCTCAAAATGCACAAATAGGGAATTAAAGGCACACATAAGTGTGTGTGCTCAGGTACGTACATACCCATGTGTATTCCTAGCTCTGTCCACTTTGGGGTAAGGTCACCCCCAAAGCACAGATCTCATGTCCATTCTTGTTTTTCAAATATCCTTGTCCACTGAAAAGAATCAAGTCTCTTTGGAGAAACAGCAGACACCAAGACAGTCTGGGAAAGCCTACAACACCTCCTGGGGCCGTAAAGCAGGGAAGTGCTCCCAGAGCGATGGGGATTCTGGAAGAAAGGAGGGCTGGAGAAGGGGAATGATTCTAATATTCCCATATTCTTCGACTCTCCTTCAAACAGTACTTGACGCACATTGAAAAAAATAGTATTGTGTATCTTTTAAAATAAAACTTAGTACTCAAATCTCCCTTATGCTAGGCAAACTTATTTTTATCAGTTACACTCCATTCTTATATCCCAAGACCATGTCCTCATGTCTGTAAAGTCACCAATACAATTACACCAATGCCAACCATATCACAGGACAAATGCTAATTTTTAATGGTCAGATCTGCCCCTTATGTGTGGTCACTTTACTGGTTTCCATTTCATACATCTGTGTTTTGATTAATTAAGCAAATACACGTTAGCTTTCTGTGCCCTGTGTTTAGACAGCAGTAACATTGGGGTGGACGTCTACCCTGATTGCTCCATACTGTTTCAGAGTTGGCCAGAGTGTTGGAAATAATTACTTAATCCTCTTTCTATAACCAGGTTTCATGGATGAGGAAATTAAAAAGACACATAAAAACTAATCATTTTAATCTTCTCAGGGCATATATTCTCCAAACCAGATGCTATGTGTGAACATATTAAGCAAAAATCTTATTGCTCCTATCAGCCTAGAAGCATTGCAAAGATGAGAACATTATTTACAAAGGTTTTTTGAACACACTGAAATAGCCATATTCTCTAGAGAGTCTGTTTTACTTCCTGCTCTATTCCTAGCCCTTGAGCAGTGCCTGACATATAGTTTCGTGTTCAACAAATACTCTTTGAATAATTTTTAAAAAGGATATCCCAAGTGTGTAAATAGAAATGGTGGTCATTGGGGGGTGTTTCACAAGTAGGCAATAGTTACAGTTGTTAAACTTTTTCTCTGGGGCTGCAAATGCCAGCTTGCCCTGTACAGTCCCCTGTGCAGTCACCTCAAATCTTGTTGCCTAAGCCCTTTCTGTTTTTCTGCACTCCCAATGCTGTTGTGTCAGGGTCTGATGCCGGAGGTGAGGGTAATGCTCCTCTTTGACCTCGAGGAGGAGCTGTGACTTTACTGAAATTCCTG
Source organism: Otolemur garnettii (assembly GCF_000181295.1). Taxonomy (NCBI): domain Eukaryota; kingdom Metazoa; phylum Chordata; class Mammalia; order Primates; family Galagidae; genus Otolemur; species Otolemur garnettii. The sequence goes on along the minus strand of NW_003852444.1, from coordinate 2,803,736 downwards.
AGTTAGGAGGAGGAAGGAGACAAGAGGGAAGGAGGGAGAGGCTAAGGAAGGCATAATTCTCTGCCATCAGGACATGCTCCTTGTTCTAGTTGAGGGATGATGTGTGGATAACTCGAAGATACTAAAGTCAGTTCCACATGGACCTTCTCCAACCTACAGAGCATTGCTCTGCTGACATCCTTACGTTCTTTTGTTCTTCTTGTGCAGTTTTGTCACTGTGTGTCACTCCATATTTGAGTCCAGCACCCCAAGTGGCTGAGCTGCTCCGTGGGGTAAACACTGCAGATTAGCCCTCTTGTGTCTCCTTCAGCGGCCATGGAGGGTACTCCCTCCCTAGTAGTGTTAAATTAATGTGTCTCAAAATGATGCAAATTGCTCCAGAGAAGGGCTCCCAGGAGACAGGCAAGGCAGCCTCTCTGAGTTCATCAGGATGAGGGAGGAGAAGCCACGTGGGCTTGTCTTAGGTCCAAGAGAGGCAGTGTGAGGACATCTGCCCAAGGGAAGGTGTCTGCATGTGAGGGGAGGGGAGTACTGCAAGGGAGAGGAAGCAGAGACCCAGCTATGTGCTGCAGGGGCAGATGACTGTGAGTAAAAAAGCCACTGTCTGAGGATCCTACCCCAGAACCCTCAGCCCTGACAAGCTGGTGCAGAACACCTCCGGATGTGCCAGTGCAAAGCGTGAACGGGAAGGAGGAAGTGTGAGGGGCAGACACTAACAGGAGCACAGACATCCCAAGCAAACCCTCTCCCAGAGCCGGAGAAACAGGCCCAGAAGACGAGAAACCTGAGCAGGGGACACCAGGTCTCATCCTGTGTGACGCTGCCATGGGCTCCAGGCTCTTCTGCTGTGTGGCCCTTTGTCTCCTGGGAGTAGGTGAGTCCTGGGAGAGGGGGGACATCTCTGTCCTGCCACGTCTATTAATAGCTCTTTTCATGGAATTGTCTCATAAGGCTCCCTCTTGGGCTTAGTCTAAATTTTGCTTCTTACTCTCCGAGGCCCTGTGGGCACTGCAATTACCCAGACACTAAAACACCCGGTCACGTCAGTGGCAAGTAAAAAGACCCTGAAGTGTGAACAACATCTGGGACACAATTCTAAGTACTGGTATAGACAGAAGGCTAAGAAATCACTGGAGCTCATGTTCTTCTACAACTACAAGGAACTCACTGAAAATGTGTCTGTTCCAAGTTGCTTCATACCCAACTATCCAGACAGCTCTCAGTTGCACCTTCACGTGGGTGCCCTGGAGACAGAAGACACAGCCGCATATCTCTGTGCCAGCAGCAAAGGCACGGCCATGCAGAGCCACCGGCTCCCTGTGCACAGACCTCCTGGGTCTAGCCAGGAAGCTGTGGGGGGACATGTGCCCTGGAGCCCTGAGACTTGGGACAGCAGGATGCTGACAAATCTCAGATCATGATACCACCTGCCCATCCATTGGATGTAGCTGAGTTCCACGCCCAGATACCAGCAGCCTGTCAGCTGGCGTGGCCTTGCACAAGACTGTGCCCTCAATTGAATATAGTACAGGTGCACTGAAATGCAAGCTGTGCCAAGTATCTTCTAGTTGGCTCGTGCTCCAGGAAGTCTTGTGAAGCACCTAGCACTCAAGCCACACCCATCCTCCTTCAAATAAAGACTTTTTTCTGACTTCTTTTTATGGCCATAATTTGGGTAGAAAAAGAAATCATGCTCAGACTAGAAAATATGCTCAGATGTTTTCTAAAACCCTTCCTCCCCTTCCCAAGTGGCTCTGTCAATACCTGTCCCTTGGGGCAATAGTCCCTGACTGCTTTGGGTGGCTGTTCTGTGGGTCACACTCCTGCTGCACATTTGAGGCCACTTTGTCAATTCCTGGGCAACTAGTCTCCCATATTTGGGGCCCATAGTCATATCCTGTGGTATCTATAAAAATTCCACACATAGTGACAAAGAGACACTCAAGGCCTCAGCTTGTCATTGGCTCCTCTCTTCCACTTGGGCCCTAGCACTTTCAAGCTTGATTCTCTTTCCTTCTGTCTCTTCAAATCTAATGCTACTTCTTCACATTCTTCATTCTGAGCTGCCTCTGCAGTTATAATGTCCCTGGACAGTCATGCATGACAGGTGTAAGATCACCTCCTGACACTGCTGGCCTGGACGCTATACTTGGCGTTGTCTTTCCTAAGCCTCACATTTTCCTGCACTGCCCCAGCAATGGCCCTCCATCCTGTGTCAGACCCCAGAGGCTAATCACAGCCCTCAGCCCTGGGCTGTCAGATATCTGCAAGGACACGAAGGCTCTCTCATCTCTCCTGTAGAGGATGCTCGAGGGACAGTAGGTGCTGTCAGAGACTGTCAGTAATTTTTCCAGACCCCGCCCAGGAGACCACAGGAGCTCAGAATGCCCCTCCTCTGTTTCTGAGAACCAGAGGTTTGAACCAGGAAAGGCTTCATTTCTGTGACCCTGCCATGAAGGCCTGGTTTCTATGCTGGACGATTTTTAGTCTCCTGGATGCAGGTGGATCCATAGGGCTCTAGGAAATTCTCATCTTGGACTTAGACAGCTTACAACCATTCTCTTCATCTTCTTTCTTTTCCCGCAGGGCACACAGAACCTGGAGTCATCCAGATCCCCACCCATCAGGTCACAGAGATGGGACAGCAAGTGACCTTGAGCTGTGACCCCATTTCTGGTCACTTATACTTTTATTGGTACCAACAGGTTTGGGGACAGAAACTGGAGTTTCTGGTTTCCTTCTATAATGACAAAGTCTTAGATAAGTCTGGAATATTCAGTGATCGATTCTCAGTTGAAAGGCAGAAGGGGTCATATTTGACTCTGAAGATCCAGCCCACAAAGCTGGAGGACTCAGCCGTATACCTCTGTGCCAGCAGCTCAGCCACAGCCTTGCAAAGTCACCTCCAGTCTGTGCACAAACTCTCAGAGACCTGGCTCTCTCCCAGATACCAGCAGCCTTTCCTGCCCAGAAGAAGGAAGTCTGGTTGGGTTTGTTGACACAACTGTCTCTAAATAGACATATACCTGAAATTAAATTACCAAGGTAGGATGTCATGGGCAGAAATGGCCAAAGGACACAGGATATGTAGAATTTTTATAGATACCACAGGACGTGACTGTGAGTCCCAAAGATAGGAGACTAGTTGCCCAGGAAGTGACAAAGTGACTCATCATCTCTTTATTTCCATTCTGCTATTTTTGTTGGGTATTTTTTTGTTTTAGTTATTTTGGAAAAAGATAATGCATAGTATGTAGAGATGATTAATGAAGGGGGCTCAGGTGTTTACCTGAGGGTACAGAAGATTCCTGAGGGAAATCTTCATGATGACAAAGGGCTCAAGTCAAGGGTGTACATATCAGCGAGTCTTGCCCAGCATGTGCTCAAACCCAGGATGATGCGATGGCCTGTGAACCTGGTGTGGGGCATTGGGATAACAATCTTAGTCCACATGAGGAGCTAAGGGAATGAGCTAAGGGTCAGGGCATTCGGACTCCATGGCTTGGATTCTACAGAAACAGGCACAAAATGTTCAATAGTCTGGCTCACCTGACCTCCTGCCAGCAGGCAGATGCTAGGACAGGGACGACGATTCCTTCCCCACTACTGCTGCCACACCACTGCCCTAAGCACCTTTGTCACCACAGGTGTACCAGAGGTTAGGGCAGTTGTTCTCTTCTATAACTGCTCCAGTGGAAACACCAGAGACCGAATCTGAGGAAGCTGAATGGGAGGTGAGCTGAGCTTACTCAGAAGTTGTCCCTCAGATGTGTCTCATAGTCCAACACCACAAAGGTGCCACGGAGCTTAAGAAGTGAAGGGGTTTCTTGCCCATAGCTGCAATTTTGTGTTTTAGAGGCACAGGACATTTATTTTGACCCAAAACTGAAGAGATAGAATCTTTCCCTGCCCCACCGTGTCCATCCATCCCAGGCACCACAGCATGACTGGCATCAGAGTAAGAGAGGACGTGTGGCACCAGGCTGTGTGGCCCCTGCAGGGCCATGGTGCAGTAGGCAGGACGCAGGAGGCTACTTATTCAGCTTTCACAAGGGAGGCATCGATGTCACCTTGGCTTCCTCCACCACAATGATGGGACAGAGGAAGGAGGGACCCTGTGCCTTTCCAGCTGGCCTCTGCTTAACTCTATTTCTTTTGTCTCTTATCTCTCCCTGGTTTGTGGTCACGGGATCTTGTTTTCTCACACAATTAGTAACTCATTTTAAATGTTAGATACTGTATATGAAAAATAAACAGGCAATTTGAGGATTTAATGATTTAATCTTTCTCATAAGAAAGGATTCATTATTGCTTCTACTGAGACACTGCAGCAGGGGCAGGTCACCTCCACTTAGCTGATGACTGAGCGTGATTGGAGCTGGGCTTCAGCCTTCATGATGGCAGTTCGCTTTTGCTCTGAGGTCGTGGTCATTTCAGTTTCAAACTAAATTTCTAGATGATTCTTGACAGCTTTATTGAAGTATAATTTATATAAGGTAATATTTGCCCATTTTAAGTGTGCATTTCAATACATTTAATAAATTTCATGGGCATGCATCTATCACTATGACCCAGGCTTAAAAATCTCCATCCCTCCCCCCAAGATTCCTTTTTGCTCATTTTCAGGCAACCCCTGACACACTCCCACCCTACGGCCTGGGGTCTTTATGGATCCTCTTCTGGTCAATGGCTATGAAAATAAAGGTTCCAGTCTTTGCAAAGTCACTCACATCTCCATCTGCCCTTTGGAAAATGCTATTAAATTGGCAAATGACTTTAAGAGAGAAAGGTAGAAAAGGTAGATTTATCTTTTGTCTTTGAGATATAAATTTTCATAAGTTCTGGTTGCCTCAGTAGTTCCAAATGACCTATAATTTACATCTGTTATATGTTCATGGGCTTTCCTAGCTGTTTTGGTGGGAGTGTTCTGCAACAATCCAGTCAGCTAACTCTGAAAGCCAGTCTTTATATTTTTTAAAGGCAGGGCACATTTGAGTGTGTTTGTATTTTGAGTGAAAGCAGCCAGAGAAAGGAAGGAGCGAAGCCCCTCTGGCCTCCTATGTATCTTCCTATTTGTTAGACAACCACCACCTTGTGGCCTGAGGGCCCCTGCAAGCCCCAGTCTTGGCATCTTTGACCCTGAAGCCACAAGGAGGAGCTGTGACTCTGCTGAGATTCAGAACCCTGAGGAAGGGCGGAGATCATCTCTGGATGAGAAAGGGTTAAGGGCAAGACTGGCTTTATGTCCAACATGAGGACAAGTGGTCTGCAGAGGCTGTGAGGCAGTGCTGAGATGTGAGGGTTGAGGCAGACTGCTCACTTTGCACTGATGTGCACACCTGCCTGTCCCAGCAAGAACCTGGACTGACATTCTAGCTCCGTGAGAGCCTGCACAGGAATAGAAAGAAGGAGATTTGAGCTGCTCAGGGTGACAGCCCACAGCAGGTACAGGCTGAGGACTCCTTCTTGAGAGGAAGGAGAGAGGGCCTGCGGCTGGGCCTCTGCTTCAGCTCGGCCCAGTGCAGCTGAGCCCTGCTAGGCAGGGAGCTCCTGGTGTCAAAGAAGAGAGCCTACCTGGCCACAGGGTCCTTAGGGATCTTGCAGAGATGGTGACAACCACAGGGAATCCATTATTAGGCCTCAGGGACCTAGAGCCCCATCTCCTTCACCTGAGATATCTGGGAAATTCGGCTAGAAAGCGTTTTCTCCCTGTCCCTTTTGTGAATGATCCTCTACATTCCTGGAGTAGGAATGTCCATCACTGATAGGAAACTGCTCTTCTGGGTTTAAGCAAATGGTTCTGTCAAAACAGCAGGAAGAGGTTCCCTTATGGACTCCATTTCAAGCTCCTATCTCTATCTGCAAACACACAGAGATGTTGTATCTGTCCAGAAGTTAAAACACCCAATGACATCCAAGAACTTAGAGGTAGAAAAGGAGGTGGCATTGGCAGACATCCAGGACGCATCCCTGACTCGTAACTTTTCATTTTGTTTTCCCTGAAGGTTCCTGTTTCACCTTTAATGAACAAGCACTTGAAATTTACTGGGTTCTTAGCTATCCAAAAATATAGCAAAATCACATTTGATGAAGGTTCTAGTTATGCAGCAGGAGGAAGCGTCAGAATTTCTACACACCCTCCCATATGTATTCCACCTGCTGCCCAAAGGGAACGTTTCCCACACAGATTAACATGTGACCCGCTGGCCCTTCTGAGAAAGTTATTTTTTCCATTCATCTTTCAATGGGACAAAGAAATCTGCTAAAAGATAGCCAACTTATTAGTCTACAGTGGAATCTTCAATTTCTTGACTTTCTGTAGTATGAGCCACTTTCAAACCTGCTGAAAGTTAAACATATCAGAAATAGAAGAACACACACTTCTAAGCTTAACATGAAATATGTAAAATAAACAGATTTACCTTAAGGCTTGGGGAATTCAGGGCATCCCGGGACTTTCTCTACTCCTTACCTAGCCAAACACCTACACCTTCTTCTGAGCAACAAACATAAGGTGGTGTGTAATCATTTTTCATAGTTAACAAATAAAGCTGATGCATACAGCATTGCATTTAATTGTGTTAATTGTTGCTTTTCATGACTACAGACTAAACATTTATGATCAATATAATAATAGAAACAATGAATTTGAGTATTTTAAGTTGATAGATGAAATTTTAATAGAAAAAAAAGGCAAATAATACAAACTGGTGATTTGTAAAAAGGAAAAAATAAATGATCTGCAACAGAACTTCCCGCTGGGCTTTGATCTAAATTTCAGTTTGGAAAACTGGCAGCGGCTGGGCCACCTGCAGGCTTGTGATCACATAGTAAGATGATGTGAATAATGGCTTTTGTTTTTTTTCACCAAGAAACGAGATTTCTATCATTCAGATCAGAGCCACCAGTAGCCAGCAGCCAGCTGAGTGGAATGGAAGTCGTGCCAGGGCTCTCGTCCTCTTGAGAAAGCAATTTTGAGAACCAGTCAAGAGAGGTTCAGAATATGATGACACTGAAATCTTCAGGGAACTTTGTGCTCAGGAAACTGATTTTGCCATGATTAGTCAAAATAGTTGGATTTTCCTGGCATCCTATTCTGCCAGAGCACACAGCACAGCTTTCCCACATGAGTTCTTAGGAGAGTGGAGGAAGTTGTATTCTCATGCGAAGTCAGACAAGGAGAGGCTTTTCTGAAGGTTGTTTCTAGAAGAAAAGACATTTTTAATAAAACACCAACACACATGTCTTTCCATGAATACCTGAACTTTGTGTAGTTGACCCAATATAACTATTTTAAATATACAACAGCCAAAAATAAGACCAATGTCCCAAACATGCATTCTGGCCTCATTCATCCCTCTTCTCACTTGTCATATTTCTTCTGTAGGCTCTGCCCCCTTCCCACTGTCCTGTGACTCTCTACCTTTGTGTGGATTAAGTTGTCTCCACAATAAAGTTGCGATATTTCTTCTTCATTTACTTTCTTGATGGAGGGCCGGCTCTTGCCGGGGATCCCAGCATCCACCCTCTCCCCTTTCTGTAGAGGTTTCCCCTTCTCCAATGTCACTGGCCTTATCAGAAAAGTTGTAAAGTATTAATTGATTGTTCCCTTGTATTGATTGGACAATTCTTGATAGACAATAAAACCTTCTTTTCCAAATCAATTCAAGGTGGGGGGAGGCAGAAGAGAGTGGGGAGAGGGGAGGAGGGGGTGGGTGGGCATGCTCCCACTTAATGGGCACAATGTTAGGGTATGTGGCACACCTCTTAGGCACAGGACACATAAGGGGGACTCTACCCAACAAATGCAAACATTGTAACCTATTTCTTTGTACCCTCAAATTAACCTGAAATAAAAAATAAAAATAAATAATTAAGCCCCCCAAAACAAGAAAAATAAAAATGAAACATAAGCTTTTGATCGTCTATACATTGTTCTTTGTATCACAGATTTCATGATGAAGATGATGGGCGAGGCAGCTAGCCAGGAACAAAATGCCTTTAAGCAATCGCTTGACGACAGGTGCAGGGATGTGACCAAACTCCCAAATTCGTCTCTCTCTGGGCCTGAGACTTTGGGTAACTCACAGAGCTCAGGCTCTTATCAAAAGGTAAAAAAAAAAAAATCTTCTTATTTTGCAATTTTCATGCAACAAAATGTAAAACAACAAACAGAACATTAGCTCCTGTTGAGACCAGTTTCTCTGTATCAGTTTCATTCCATGCCCTCTGGCCATGGTGGGTCCCTGGTCTCCTTCCTGGTAGTTGCTGAACTGAGTCCATCAAGACCTGGACACCAAGATCTGACAGCTGGGCCTCCCTGACTCCAGCAGGGGGAGATGTGGCGCTTTTAAGTCCTGAGGCTGGGAGCAGAGGGGAGGCTGGGAGGGAAAAGAGAGGGCTGTTGGAGAAAGTAAAGAACACAACAGTCCTCCCCCAGGGGCGAGTCAGGGATGTCTGCAGACATTGTTGGTTGTCACACTAGGGCTGGTTACTGGCAGCCGGTGGCAGAGGCCAGGGATGCTGTTAAATATTGTACATGCCCAGGGCAGCCCATGACAAAGATTCATCTGACACTGCACGTGGGTAGTACTAGTACTTCCTCTCCCTTTGGGCCCCTCCCTCAGAGTCAGGCTAGTTCCCCTTCTCTGCATCTCTTACTCCCCTTCACAGGAATGCAGGACTTCATTTTCCCTGTGGAATCTTTGCTCCTTTGAATGTCTGATGACTGCTCAGTGACTCCCCTCCCTTTCTGTTTCAGAAGAGATTGACTTGAGGTCTCCCTGAGGACCAGCAGCAGCCATGTAAATGCAGGAATGTGGTCTAATTTAGGAGCAACCTCTGATGATGAGTCCCTGACTGGGCTGTAAACTTGTGTTTAAAAGGAGGGTGATATTAGAAAACTCAGGGGCAGGAAAGCCACCCAGAAGGTCTTGCCTGCTGTCCATGTGGTATTTACAGGCCACTCCTGGGCTGACCTTAACTGATGGAAGCAACTCTTCCCTTTCTCTCTGCTGTTCTTATTTGTACACCTTGTAATAGAAATCTTATTTGAAATACACTATTCCTAAAAATGTTGAGTACTGATATAAGGAGAGGGGAAAAATGTTTCAAAGATGAAAAGAAAATTCAGGTTATCAGTGAGTATCGTGTTTGATAGAAAAATATGAGCAGAAGCATGAAAGTTCATAGCAACAGGTACCCTATCAAATAGAAAAAATGAATGGGGAAAAGTGTGGTGTTTTGTCTGGAGGTCAGAATGCAGATTTCCTGGCGTATATTTCATATTAAGGAGCCCTCCTGGGCATTCCTTGTGGCTCAAAAGGGTAGGGCCCCAGTCCCATATGCTGGAGATGGTGGGTTCAAACCCAGCCCCAGCCAAAAAAAAAGTTTAAAAATGCTAACAATCAATAAAGTTATTTAAAAAAAAAAAAAAGGAGCCCTCCTGTGTAGGCATGGCCTTCCTGGCAGACCTCCGAGGGAATCATAGCGTAGGACACTTTGTCTCTCCTCTCTAGCTGTGTCTCAATGCCAATGTCATCCAGCTCTGAGTGACTTCTGAAATCTCTGCTGAATTTTACAGCCTCACAGAAGGTCTGCAGATGGAGAGAATTTGGCAATTATTTCATTTCAGTTCCCCGTATTTAATAGACATGTAGGAGTGATTGAAATACTGTTTACCTTTCTTAAACATCAAATGAGATACATTTCAATTTCCTGGAGGGTATTTGTGAATATTATCTAACCCAAATACAATTCTGTGGCTGAAAATGTCTATCATTTCAGCAAGCTGGCCCACGGTCTACAGAGGGGCTGGGTCACTGCTGCTTTGCTCTTCACTGGGGATCCAGACAGAGCCAATGGCTGTTGAATAACAAGAGAAGCATCCAGGAGTGTGGATGACTGGAGGGTGGAGACTCTTTGTGCTTCCCAAAGCCTCCTTCCCCTTCATTCTCCCTGGGTCTCACAGCCATCTCAGCTGCTCAGCCCTGTGGAGTAAGGGAGTTGGGGGTGGCGGAGGCCAGGCCGCTGGGAGGCCTGTGGTCTGAGCAATGTGCTGCTGTGGCTACAGGGAGAAGCTGCGCTCTAGGGAGACCTCTGAGGCTGGGACCTGGGGAAGGGGTAAGGAGTGAGTGGAGGGTAGGGTGGGCAGGAGACCCAGCCCACTGGACACCATCCTCACATCATCTGTGAGCACAAGCTATAACATCTTAAGCACAGTAGTGTGACTTTCCAATCTATTCCCCTTTGTCTGCATCACATGCTTATGCTTTTCTCTTTCTGCATCCTTCCTATGTTTACTCTAAGCTCAGACGAGCCCCAGACACTCACCTTGTCCCTTCTATGCTCCCTCAGTCCCCTCCCCATGCTTGGATCCTGGTTGGCATCACAGTCATGCAGTTTGAATGAAGGATATTGGACCAGAATGGAGCTGTGGTCATCCCATCACTCTCTTTCTATAAGGCTGACCAATAGCAGAAACTAGACACTGAGGTCAGCAACCATTGAGAATGACCCTGCCTGGGTGCCTGAATAGGGAAAGTTTGTGGGGTGGGGGACAGAGACCAGGGAGGATCTCTGTAATGAGAGGGCACCTGCGAGCAAAAGCAGCTCTCAGAGGAATGTCCTGAGGAGTGAAAAGCCTACACTGCTCTTTCTATCCAGCTTATCCATCCAACCCACTCAATTCAAATCCACCTTCTCTCAGAACCTACAAAGGATGTAAAGAGTGAAGAAGAAATATTCCCAGGGGCTGAGGAAACTGTCAGGAGTGATGACATCACAGGAAAATCCACCAACCAGGGCCAAGGAGACCAGAGCCCAGCCCCTCACCCAGAGCATCCCAGGTACCTGATACCCATCTGTGCCTGTGCCATGGGCTGCCGGCTGCTCTGCTGTGTGGTCCTCTGTGTCCTGGGAGCAGGTGAGTCTTGGGTTTAAACTGGCTTTTCTCAAACTCCAAGCTTTTTTCCTGTGGCTACAGCAATATCCTTCTCCTCCAGGGCTCTGTCTGAATTTTGTCCCCTTCCCCCACAGTCCCCATGGACACCAGAGTTACCCAGACACCAAGACACCTCGTCATGGGAATGACAGATAAGAAGTTTTTGAAATGTGAACAAAATCTGGGGCATAATGCTATGTATTGGTACAAACAGAGTGATAAGAAGCCACCAGAGCTCATGTTTGCCTACTACCTAAAGGAACTCAGAGAAAACACGACTGTGCCAAGTCGCTTCTTACCGGAGTACCCTAACAGCACTCACTTGTACCTTCACCTGGACGCCCTGCAGCCAGAAGACTCAGCCACATATCTGTGCTCCAGCAGCCAAGACACAGCCCTGCACAGTCAGTTCCTCCCTGTACACAAACCTTTAGGCCCAGCCAGGAAACTGTGGGGCAACCGAGGGTTTCGTGTACCATTTCCTGTAAGAGCCCTGCCAGAAGGTTCAGAGCACAGTACCACCTGCTCATTCAACCCATGAGGCAACTTTAAATCCTCTGCACATATTTATATTTATTGTATCACTTTCCTTTTACCTGTAAAAACATACACATGTATTTTGATTCAGGTTTTTTTAAATAGCTTTTTTATGTTCCTGAAATAAAACAAACCCTGTGTTCGGGATCATTTCTTTCAAGATTTTACAAAAATCTTCTAAACAAACACTTGTGCCACTCCAAAGTCACTCCCCTGTACTGGGCCAGAACACTGTCCTGTGTGTTGTTCTGACACTCAGGTCCAGAGGGAAACAAGAAGTCCCTTCTTTCATAATCTGCTGCCACCCAGTGTCAAGTAGCATTGGATTCCAGGGATTCAGGAAATGGACTTTCAGCAGTGGTCCCAGTACAAGGGTCAAGTGGAAAAGACATTAGAAGACTCACCCCTTGGGGCAATGAGTTTGAGAAATACTTATGTATTTTTTTTGTTACCAATTCTGTTATTGTATATTTCAGATTGTCCATTTGTTAATTTCTCTTTCTTATACTCAAAGATCAACAACAAGTCTTGACCCAGAAGAGAACTCCAAATCTGCACAGACACTGTCTCTGAACCCCTCAGGCAGCAAATGTGCCTCTGTCTGCTCCTATCAGTTCAAAGCCTGAGAAGCATGGGCCACAGCTTCGCTCATCAGCTACTCTCTTTCCCCTGACATGAAACGATCTTGTTTAGGCTAGGTGTGGTTATTCACATCTATAATCTCAGCTCCTTGGGAAGATTGTGTCAGAACTAGATTTCTAGACCAGCCTGATCTATATACGGAGACCCCAGACCCGACTCTACAAAAGTATGACATGCCCTTCTTGGATTCAGGTCTGAGCCCCTCACTGGATTTTTTCAACATGCTGATACTTCAAGGGCTATTCCCCACCTTTGGTCTCTCTGTCTTTTATAATTATTCGTTGATATCTGTAAGCATATGGAGTACATATACTTGTTACACTGGTATGTTTCATTGTGATGTCAGTGGGGGTATCAGTGTGTCCATCATGGGAGCAGCACACATTGTACCCATTAAGTAATTTCTCATCCCTCACTACACCCCCCCCACACACCCAGCCTTCCAAGTCTCCACTGTCCCTCAGTCCATGCTCATGGAGCATGGGGCCATTGGTGTCTAGTCTGGAACTAGGACCCCAACTCCCATTGGGGTCCTCAGTCTGTGTTACTAAGACTATCCCATCACAAAATCCCCTCACATGTACAGCTGATGACCAGAGCCCCAGCTGGAAGTGGCCTCAACCCTGCTCTACCCTGCTGTGGACATTAGGCCTCTATGCTAGGTGACCCTTGTTCCCCTGGGAGCAGGTGAGTGCTTTTGAACCTTGCACCCTGTGTTTACCTAAGGCCAGTTCTGAGCTTTTGCCTCGTTCTCTTGTACTCAGATTCCTCCACAGACACATGGAAATTGGATGTACTCAAGCAGCCTAGCACTCCAAATTGGAGTCTGCCACATTTCTGGCCAAAATGTCAGAGAAGTGACAGAGCATGGCTCTGGGTTGTGACCCTCTGTCTACTCACTTTTATTGTTCTTGGTAACAATAGACCCCTGAGACGTGAGTAGAGCTCCTCATTCATTTCAACCACAATTTTCCTTCAGAGGAGGCAGGGTTTTTTCCACGAATCACTTTTCAGCAGAAATGTCTGCCAGATCACACTCCACTTGTGCACAGCTGGGAGACTCAGCCATGTATCTCTGGGCCACAGACTGGCAGAGACATTTCCTGCCCTTCTACAGGTCTGACGTCGGGCTTCTCTCTGCTCCCAGGCTCAGTGCCGCCCTGCCTGGGAGTGGGGCAGGGAGATGTGTGGTTGTGGTGAGGTGCATCCAGCGCTAGGGCTCAAAACTCAAATTTAATTGACCAAGTGGCAATTAGCAGTAGGGAATCTGAGGGCTCAGGTTTGGGAAATGTTCTCAGGCACCAAAGAACGTGGCTGTGGACCCCAAGGATGGAACAGATGGGGCCAAGTGAGTGACCAGGTAAATCTAGAGAGGGACCTCTGCACCCTCCTCTGGTCTCGGGTGGTGTTTCTTCCTATTTAGCAGAACACATCTCCATCTCTGAGCGGGGACCAGCTCACTAGGGAGGAGATGAGGCACTGAATGCAAAGCAGAGGAGCAGAACGCAGATGCCGTGGCTGCCAGATCCCCAGTGCTGTCAAGGAGGAGTGTTCTGGGACATTACATGACAGGGACAGAAGCACCTCAGGTTTGGAGATGGATGAGTGGTCCACTGCTGTAGGGGCAACATGACCCAGACCAGGGACGAGGTCTGCACAGAGCAACAGCAGGTGCCACAGAGTGTCCGGGGCAGTAAGGAGAACAGTAGGTGTTTCGTGTCCACTCTCAGCGTGAGGTGCAGTAGCAGGATTGAGTCCAGGGAGGTGAAACTCGAGGATTTTTAAACTACTAGCAGGAGGGGTTATGTAGCAAAAAGCTACAAAAGGGACATACTGGATTTCCAGCTAGAACAGGTGGATTTCGAAAATTCAATAGGAAATATAATTGGCTGTAGTGTGCTAGGCTGCCTGAGTACATCATAAAGGTTCTACACTTATTTATTCATTAAGTCATTCATTCAGGTATTGTAAAGACAAAGATTCCCTATCCTAATATTACAAGCATGGTTGGTGCCTGTAGGAACCCCCTGTGTCTCTGAAAAAGTATCCATAACGGAGTCAGGTACAATCATCCAGGGTCCAGTCCGACCTGGTCAGGACAGATGAATCTTCATTCTGTGAAGTCAGTCTCATCCAGGGAGGTTTGCTGGGGCCATCAGGACAGAAACACTACAGAGAAATAAAAAATTGGGAAGAGATCTATATTCTCATATTTCAGGGGATCATACAATTTATCATCTAAATGGGAACATGTTTGGTAGTGAAGGGGACACTGTTAGTAAATACACTTAGACGATAGGTGCAAAGTGGGCCATACGTTTACTCCTCTGGGTCCCATCCTCGGCCTCACCTGCAGGACCTGATCGGGAAGACACTACAGTCTCACCTAGACTCTGCCACTGGCCCCGGCCCCTTGTGAGGGTTCCCTTTTACTGCAGAGGCAGAGGCTCTGGAGCACAGGTGGGATACTCACGCTTGGAAGGCCTCGGCTCCAGCAAGGCCTGGTTGTGGCTGTAATCACAGGCTGTGTGCAGGGCTCTGTGTCCAGCTTTATCTTCCTCCTTTGTAGGACTCTGCCCCCCCTTTTATCCCCATACATGCCATGAGCCATAGCACTGCACAGGCACTGAATAAATGGTGATCACAGGGATGGGGGCAATGCCTTGGCTGAGTGGCATGAGCCTTCATCCACATATACATGTATGTGTGTGTACGTGCACACCCCCAAACGCAACACACACGTATACAGACACACACCCAAACACAACACACACACACACCGAGACCCAATCCACACCTGAACACACACATAAACACCATAGAATACTACTTAGTCTGAAAAAGGATGAAATAATGCCATTTGCAGCAATTTGCATGGAACTGGAGGCCATTATCCTAAGTGAAGTAGCTTGGGAATTGGAAACCAAATCCTGCATGCTCTTACATACAGTAGGGGCTAAGCTATGTGGTGAGCCCCCACTCCATCCGGAGTGACACAGTAGACATGGGAGATACCAAAGGGAGAGGACAGCAGGGTGTGAGGCATGAAAAATTATCTATTGGATACAATGTACACTATTTAGTTGATGAGTTACATTAAAGCCTCAGATTTAACCACCCTATAATATAGCCTTATGAATAAAAAAATTGCATACTCTATATCTGTTGAAATATTAAAAAGTTTGCATCATTATTTACATAAATGCTGAGGTAAGGGAAGTACTCTTTACGTGGTAGGTGTCCTGATTAGAATGTTCTCAAGGGATCACTAGCGCTTTCTGCAGAAGGTGTCTGTGCTCCAATTACCCCCCCCTCACGGGAGTGGAGGCTGAAAGCACGGACAGATGTTGAGTGATGCCTTCTCTGAGAAATGGTCACGAGTGCTAGGGCAGAAAACAAGAAAATCGGGGAAGCACAAATGTTATTTTCCTATTGTGTTTTGGAGCTTCTCACCTGGAGCAAGGGCTCCTCTGACAGCTGGTAAGACAGCAGCCTTGAAAATCACTGCCTGCATCACAGGACGTTGACACGTGTCCCTAGCACAGTGTCCATGTACTGTGTTAGAGAAACAAAATTGAAAACAAAATCTCTTCCCAACGCAGAAATCCCCTCCACCAGAGTAAAGAGAAAGAAAGCAGTTTAATTACTGAAAAAGCATTAAACCAGAATGGGCTGGGCATCACAGGAAATACACTAATAATTCTGAAGAAGGAAGAGAAATATCAGTCTTTTATGTAGGCAAACAGATGCAGCCTGCTGTGTATATGTTCTCAAGATGAGCAAAAGAGCTGGGCCTCAGCAAGGGGGCCTTGACAGCATGACTTTTCACAGATAGTTCATGCCAGATGCACTTGGTAATTTGGGAGGTCGTGTGTATTAGATAATTGGATTCACTCAAAGGGAAAAGAAATGTCTCACGTTTTTATGAAAGGAGGGAATCTTGCAGCATGGATGGAAGCACCCCTTAAAAGCATCCTAATTAGGCTGCTACCCAAGTTAAGTTAGGTGTCTAAGGTAGGATAGAGTAGGGTAACAGGAGTGGCGGAACACCAACTGTGATCTCCTCACTACAAAGGTGACGGACATGCCTCCAAGCCACTTACCTCTCACTTTCCCTTTTCTCCTCTACATAGTCCATGATCCGAAATTAGCAAATAACTTCCAGGAAAAAGCATTCTGTCAGAATGATCCTTTCTCTCTGAGATATCAGCCTCTTAAGGCCTTACCTTCAATAGCTGCAGATGCTTTAACCATTTGGTTTTCTTATTTGGTGAGATTTTCTAGTTGTTTTAGTGGGGGTGTTTTGCAGCATAAGTTTTTAAAACATTTTTCACTTGGGGTCTGTTCATATTTGGAGTGAAAGCCTCCTGAAGAGGAGGAGCAATGCAGCTGCACCCTTCCATATATTACTAAGAACTCCACCACCCTGCTGCCTGGGGGCTCCTTTAGGCCTGACTTCTAGGCTTCCGAAACCACAAGGAGGAGCTGTGACTCTACAGAAGCTCAGGGAACCCTGAGGAAGGGCTGACACATTCTTTGGATGGGACAGTGTTAAGAGAAAGACTGGCTTTATTTCCAACATGGGGACAAGTGATCTGCAGAGGCTGTGAGGCAGTGCTGAGATGTGAGGGTTAAAGGCAGACTGCTGTGTATCTGTCCCAGCAAAAGACCTGGCCTGCCAGACTGGCCCCGTGAGAGCCTTTATGGAACTAGAAAGGAAAAGGCTTTGAGCTGAGCAGGGTGACAGCCCACAGCAGGTGTAGGCTGAGGAACCCTTCCTGGAAGGAATGAGAGAGGATCTGGGCTGGGCCTGTGCTTCAGCTCAGCCCAATACATCTGAGCCCTGCCAGGGAGGGAGCTCCTGGGGCCCAGGCAGAAAGTTTGCCTATCCAGGGGTTCTCCAGGGATCTTGCAGAGGTGGCAATAACCACAGGAAATCCATTATTCTGCCACAGGGACCTTCTGCCACAGGGACCTATAGCCCCATCTCCCTTACCCAAGGCATCAGGGAATTTGACTAGAAAGGGTTTTATCTGTGTCTCTTTTGTGGATGGTCCTCTGTGTTCTTGGAGCAGGAGTCTCCAGCACTGCTAGGAAACTGCTCTTCTGGGTTTGAGCAAATGATTCTGTCAAAACAGGAGCAGCATATTCCCTTATGGACTCCATCTCTAGCTTCTATCTCTACCTACAAAGACACAGAGATGTCATATCTGTCCTGATGTCAAAACACCCAATGACATCCCAGCTCCTAGAGGTAGAAAAGGAGGCGGCATTGACAGACATCCAGGACCCAGCCCTGACTCGTGACTTCTCGCTTTGTCTTCCCTAAAGCTTCCTGTTTTGCCTTTAATAAAAAAGCTTTTGAAATTGATTTGCTTCTTAGAAATTAAAAACTACAAGAAAATCACATTTAGTGAAAGTTGTATTTATGCAGCAGGAGGAAGCTTCGGAGTAGCTACACAGCCGCCCATGTGTATCCCACCTGCTCCCCCAAGGGAATGTTTCCCACACAGCTGAACATGTGACCTGCTAGGCCCTCTGTGAAGGTTAATTTTTCAATTCATCTTACAATGGCAATAACGATAGCCAACTTCTTTTTCTTTCTTTTCTTCTTCTTCTTCTTTTTCTTTTTTGTACTTATGGGCTGGGGCTAAGTTTGAACCTGCCACCCCTGATATATGGGGCCAACACCCTACTCCTTGAGTCACAGGCACTGCCTGCCAACTTATTTTTCTATACTAGAATTTAAATTTCTTAACTTTCTGTAGTATGAGCCACTTTCAATTCTACTGAAAGTTATACACACTACAAAATATAAGAACTGGGCAGTGCCTGTGGCTCAAGGAGTAGGGCACGGGCCCCATATGCCGGAGGTGGCAGGTTCAAACCCAGCCCTGGTCAAAAACTACAATGACAACACCAACAAAAATGAAATGAAAAGAAGAACCCCAAATTAATAATAATAATAATAAACAAAACAAAATATAAGAACCTATCCTTCTAAGCTCAATATTAAATACTTAAAGTCATTGGCTTTAATTTAAGGCTTGGGGTATTAAGGGTCCCTGTGGACTTTCTCCACTCCTTCCTTCACCAAACATCCATAACTTCTCACAGAAAGGTGATATATATTTGTCATAGTTAATGAAAAACACCTATGCAATATTGCATTGCATTTAAGTTTTATGCATTGCTTTCAAAAGGCTATAGGTTGATCATTTATGATCAATATACTAAGAAGTATAGCAGATGTAAACATTTTAAGCTGATGGCTGAGACCTTATACCTAAATAGGCAAATCACATGAGCTGACGATGTGTAAAGAGAAAAGACAAAATGGTTTGTAGAGGACGTCCTACCTGGCTCATCTGAGTTTACTTTTGGAAAACTGGCAGCTGCGGGTCCCCCTGCAGGCTCATGGTCACACGAGTTACTGTGCACACGACTTTTGTATTTTTCTCAGCAGGAGAGGAGATTTTCGGCATCAGAGTGAGAGCCACAGGTAACCAGCGGCCAGATGAGAGGAATAGAAATGAGGGCATGACCCTTGTCCCCTTGCAGACTCGAGAAAACAGTTCTGAGAGCCAGTCAAGAGATTCAGAATCTGAGGAAACTGAAATCTTCATAGGACTCTGTGTCCGGGAAACTAAATTTGACTTTATTGGGCACAAGGGATTTCTGCTCAGTCCTATCCTGCCGGAACCCAGCGCAGTTTCCCCCGTGTGCTCCCAGGGGCTGAGGCGGGTCTGCTCTGGGAAGTCAGAGGGCAGCGAGGCAGCGATGGAGCTTCTACACAAAAAAGGCAGATTTTGTTCATAAAAGAGAACACTACATGTTTCTTTCTCACAAAGTGTCCCAAGTTGTGGGGAAGTGGCCCCACATTAGAAGGATTTTCAATATTCAACAGCAAAAAATAGGACTGGGGTCAAAAATGTTTGTCCTGACAGCATCCGGCCCACTTTCCAGCCCTGGCAGTTTTCTCTCTCTGCTCTTCTGGCCTGTTCCCACTGGCCCTGTGTCTCTCTACCATTTCGTGGATTAAATCGTCTCCATGACTAAGTTAGCACACTTCTTCCTCAGTTATGTTTCTGACGGAAAGCTGGTCCTCCCAGAGAGCCTGTGTGGGCTCTCTCCTGTCTGTGGGGTTTTCCCTTCCCTGAGTATCTGGTCTTGCCAGAAAAAGAGGCATAAACAATCGATGATTTGTTCTCTGAGATCAGTAATTGTTTAAATCCACTTTTCAGGACAGTCACTGTACTATATGGTTCTGATCACTGTTGTGTGTGGCTTGTGTGGGGTTACTTAACTCCCTTGCCTCCTGCGTGCCTCTCGTCCTTCCTCCTCCCACCGCCTCTTCCTTACCCCCTTTCTTCCTCCCCACCTTTCTTTCTTGAAAAGTCTCCCTTGTAAGCTGTGTGGTGAAATGAAGGAGGTCTTGGGAACAATGGAAGAATTAAGCCTGTGTCTAGGGGATGCCTGGTCATGATCTTGAAATTATTTAACCCACATTTTTGCAGTTGGGAAAAGGAGATGTGTGCACTATTTACATGCAAATACTGATTTGAATTCTGACCTCCATGTACCATGTATTGTACAACTAAAATCTACAGAGAGTGTGTGAATTTGTTTGGGCTCTAGTCAGCTAATCACCGTAAGGAGAGTGAGAATATGGCCTCACTCGGGCTGCACTAATACTCGTTCAATAGCAGCAAACAGAGCATGTCCGACGCTCGCAGGACAGTGGTCATTTTGGCTGTGGTTAAGGCTGGCCCTCTGGCGCTGGTTTAGTGTTCTATAGCACGCGAATGAAACATGAGGGTCTGTCTTTGGGAGGGTTTCACCAATAGTTGCCAATGTCACCACAGGGAGTTCTTCCGGGTGTGTTTCTTTAGTGTATGATAGACACAAAAATGTGGGTGATTCACTCATCTTTCTCCTGATGGTTGCTGACCAGAGGCCACTGATGTGGGGTGTCATGACCTGAGAGTTGGGTCTCACTGACTATGGCAGGGAGAGCTGGGGGCCTACTAAGCCCTGAGGCTGGGGGCAAAGGGGAGGCTGGGAGGGAAAGGGGGGCTGTTGGAAGAAATAAAAGGAGAGCAGTTCTCCACCGAGGTTGACTGGGCCCTGCCTGGAGAAGCTGTTGGTTGTCACGCAGGAGTGGTTACCGGCACCAGGTATCTGAGGCCGGGGATGTTCCTCAACAGCCCACATGCCCAGGGCGGCCCCAGGACAAAGACTCATCGGCTGCAACATGTGAGTAGGGGTGGGTTCGAGGCTGTGCCTTGTAAACTGTGTGCCAGAGAAAGAGGGTGATACATAGACAACTGAAGGACAGGATGGTCGTTCCCATAGGTCTTGCCTGCGGTCCCTGTGGTGTTTACATCCACTACCGTTTGCTCCCCACACAGTGACCTGACTCTCCAGCAGCCTCCTGTCCCTAGTAGCTGTGCCCCTGCACTGATAAGAACATCACAGGCTCTGGGGATGCACGTTTTACCCTCAGAGACTCATCATCAGACTTTGCTCCTAAATTAGACACCATTTCTGCATTTACATGGCTGCTGCTGGTCCTCAGGGAGACCTCAAGTCAATCTCTTCTGAAACAGTCAGGGAGGGGAGTCACTGAGCATTCATCAGACATTCAAAGGAGCAAAGATTCCACAGAGAAAATGAAGTCCTGCATTCCTGTGAAGGGGAGTAAGAGACTCAGAGAAGGGGGACTAGCCTGATTCTGAGAGAGGGGCCCAAAGGGAGAGGGAGGGAGGAGGGGCTGAGGTCCTGGGTGACGAAGAGGAGGGAGGCTGTGACTGGCACAAGAGTGGCACTCAAGCTGTCCCCAGAAACCAAAACACTCCTCTAAAGGAGCAAGTGCAGGACATGAAGGAAGAGGCCAGGGCAGGGCAGCCCTGATACAGGGGGACAGCACCTGTGACCTCACACGCACAGCCCTCTCAGGGAGAGGAGCCACAGCCTCCTCTTCTCCCCACTGCAGACCAGAACCCTGGGCTGGGGCCTGCCTGGTCCTCCTGCCCCTGCCATGGGCTCCAGGCTCCTCTGCTGGCTGGGTCTCTGCCTCCTGGGTGCAGGTGAGTCCTCTGTCCACGTGACACGGCCTTTCTGCCTGCCCAGAGCCACGGGCTAGCCTGGGACGTGCCTGAATTCTGCTTCTCTCCCTCACAGGCCCCTTGGACACTGCTGTTTTTCAGACTCCCAAATACCTTGTCACACAGATGGGAAGAAATGGGTCCCTGAAATGTGAACAAACTCTGGGCCATAATGCTATGTATTGGTATAAGCAGGACTCTGAGAAACTTCTGAAGTTAATGTTTAGCTACTATAATACGGAACTCAATGTAAATGAGACAGTTCCCAGTCGCTTCTTTCCTGAGTCTTCAGACAAAGCTCATTTACAACTTAACATCATGTCTCTGGAACCAGGCGACTCTGCTGTGTACTTCTGCGCCAGCAGCCAAGACACAGCCCTGCAGAGTCACTGCCTCCCTGTGCACAAACCTGCAGGCTCAGCCAGGAAGCTGCAGGGACACGAGTTCACATGCGGTCTGAGTCTCACTTCTCCATTCCCTGCTGGAGAATCTGGGGACATGGTGTCCAATAAATGTTCCTAGTCACCACAAAAAGTGGCTGTGGAAAGAAATATCAGTTTTTCATACAGGCAAGCAGACACAACCTTTGGCATTAGTGTTCTCAAGATAAACAATCACTAGTCCTCTACAAGTAAGACCTGATGGCACCATTTTTTAAGGACACAGGTTGTGCCAGATTCCCTTAGCAATTTGGGTGGTCATGTGTTTTGGTTAATTGGCTTTACTGAAAGGGAAAATAAATGTCTCACATTTTTATGAAAGGTGGGATTTTCATAACCTGGAGGGAAGGACCCCATAGAAATAAGAAAGGTGTCTAAAATTGGGTCCTGCCCGAGTTAGATATCTATGTTACATTATGTCAGGTTAGGAATAATCGCTAACATAATTGTTCTCGGGACCAGAAAGGTGATCAGTGTGCCTGGAAGCCACTTACCTCTCAGTTTTCCCTTCTTCTCAAATACCTAGAAGTATTTGGTACAGTTGGCAAATCAGTTCAAGGAGAAGTGTTTTGTCAGAATGATCCTTTCTCTTCATGGTATCAGTGTCTTAAGTCCTTACACCATTAGTACCTTCAGATGCCTTAGAAAATTTCTCTGCTGTTTTTAGTAAGATTTTCCAGTTGTCTTGATGGGAATGTTTCTCTGCAACAATCCAATCAACTAATTCTGAAAGTTAGTTTTTATATTTTTCATAATTTTAAAAGTTTTATACTTTGAGTCTGTATTTTGGGCTGAAACCTCCTGTAGAGAGGGAGGAAGGAAGCTCTCCCCCCTCAACTGTCTGTCCTTATATCTAAGAGCTCTAGGACACTATTATTGTCTCTGAGTCCCTGCTGGCCTGAATCTTGGCATCTTTGACCCTGAAGCCACAAGGAGGAGCTGTGACTCTACTGAGGCTCAGGGAACCCTGAGGAAGGGCTGACACAACTTCTGGATGGGAGAGGGTTAAGAGAAAGACTGCCTTCATTTACAATGTGGGGGCAAGTGGTCTGCAGAGGCTGTGAGGCAGTGCTGAAAAGGACAGACTGCTCACTTTGCCCTGATGTGCATACGTGTCTGTCCCAGCAAAGAGCCTGGGCTGCCAGACTGACTCCAGGAGAGCCTTTCGGGGATGAGAAAGGAGGATGCTTTGAGTTGGGCAGGGTGATATCCTGCAGCAGATTCAGGCTGAGACCCCTTCTTGGGAAGAATGAGAGAGGGCCCCGGGGTGGACTTTGTTCAGCCCAGGGCAGCTAAGTCCTGACAGCCAAGGAACTCCTGGGGCCCAGGAAGGGAGCCTGCCTGGCTAGGGGGGTCCTCAGGGATTTTGCAGAGATGGCAACAACCTCAGGAAATTCGTTATCAGAACAGACGGGACCTAGAGCCTCATATCTTTCACTGCAGAATAACAGGGAATTCAGCTAGAAAGGATGTTTTTCCTTGTATCTCTTGTGGATGATCCTCTGCATTCTGAGAGAAGGACTGTCCAGCACTGATAGGAAACTGCTAATCTGGGTTTCAGCAAATGGTTCTGTTAAAATGGCAGCACCAGATTCCTATGTGGAATCCATCCCCAGGTTCTGTCTCATTCTGCAAAGACCCATGGAAGCTAGAATTATCCAGATATCAAATACCTGATACTGCCCAGACACCTTAGATAGAAAAGGAGGTGGCCCTGAAAGGTGCCCAGGATTCACCCCATCACGTGACTTTTCACTTTGTTTTCCCTAGAGGTTGTCCTTTCACCTTTAATAAAAGGGATTTGAAATTTCCCTTGCTTCTGAGATATCCAAAAACCACAAGAAAGTTACATTTGAGGTAGGCTTTAGTTTTGCAGCAAGAAAGAAGGTTCAGAATTATCTATCTATCTATCTATCTATCCATCCATCCATCCATCCATCCATTCATCCATCCATCTATCTACTTTGAGACAGAGTCTCACTCTGGTGCTTGGGGTACAATCTGGTAATGTGACCTAGGCTCTCTGCAAACTCAGACTTCTGGGTTCAAGTGATATTCTTGCCTCAGTCTTCCAAGTAGCTGGGACTACATGGGATGAGCCATCATGTCCAGCTAAGTTTTCTACTTTTGGTAGAGATCTCACTGTTGTCAGGCTGGTCTCGAACTCTTGACCTCAAGTGATCCTCTCACCTTGGCCTCCCAGACAGTTCAGATTATAGGCATGAGCCTCTGTGCCTGGCACAGGATGTGTTTATACTCCTGAATCTACTCTTCCATGCTGCCGGAAGTGAATGGTACCCCCATGTTTAACAGGCACATAGCTACTCCTTCTGGGATGATTACTTTATTACTTCATCTTAGAATGGGATAAAGGAATCCAATGTAGATAGATAATTCATATGTTTATAATCAAATATAAATTTCTTACCTTTCTGTAGTATGACTACTTTGAATTCTGTTGAAAATATATATATGTATATATGTGTGTGTGTGTATATATATAAAACACAACAACACATACTTCTAAGCTCAATATGAAATATTCAAAGTCATTAGCTTCAACTTGAGGCTTGAGGTCTTAAGTGTCCTTGGGGACTTTCTCCACTCCTTCCCTCACCAAACACCCATAGCTTCTTTTCAAAAAAGGCATGTCTACTTTTCATAGTTGAAAAATGCCTGGGCAATTTTGCAGTGCATTTAAGTTTTAACCATTCTTTCAAGTGTCTGTATGTTAATTATTTATGGTCAATAGTTATTATAAATATAAATATTTTGAGTTGATAGATGAGACGTTGATAGCTAAATAGGCAAATAGCATGAACTGATGTTGTGTAAAGAAAAAAGGAACATGGTCTGTAGAGGACATCCTACCCGGCTTTCATCTGAATTTATAATCGGAAAACTGGCGGCTGCTGGTCCACCTGCAGGCTCATGATCACATGAGTTGATGACTTTTGCATTCTTCTCAGTAGGAAAGGAGATGTTTTTGTATCAGAGTGAGAGGCACCATTTTCTTGCATGAGTTCTTAGGGTAATGGAAGAAGTGATATTCTCAAGGCAAGTCAGAAAAGTGGAGACGGTGATGGAGGTTTTATTTCTAGAGGAGGAAGATTGTATTTATAGAACATACCCAAACACATTTCTTTCCCATGTAAGAACCAAATTTGGAGTAAATACTCCAAAAATAACAAGGTTTTAAATAAAACATTTGATAGCCAAAAGTAAGACCAATGTCCAAAATTTGTGTCATGGTAGGTAGCACTTAGGCCACTTGCCACTTGTAGTTTTCTCTCATCCTCTGCCCATTCTCACTGACCCTGGCCCTTTATTTGGATTAAGTTGTATCCGTGATAAACCTACTGCTTTGTTTCGAATTTACTTCCCTGCCATGGGGCTGGCTTTTGCTAGGACTCTCAGCACCCTCCCTCTCTGTCTCTGTCTTGTTCATATTTGTTTCCCCTCCTTCAGTGTAGCCGGCCTTGTCAGAAAAGAAGGTATAAACGGTCATATGTGATTTATTCTTTTCACTGATGGATGAATTCTTGATAGACAATAAAATATTCTTGTTTTACGACTCTCCTGTAAACAGTAATAATAAAACAACCACCAGAGGTAACGTAACACGTGGTAACAGTTTCTTTACACCTGCTTCATTCCAGCATCTCCTCCAGAGGCTGCCTACCCAAAAACACTTCCACAAAATGGTGAGACAGATACCTGTTTAAAATCGACTCTTTAAGGCTGTTCACTTGCCTTTACCACTGTGGTTATGGTCGCCGTAATCTGTAGCTGCTTCTCTTTTCCCTTCCTTCCTTCCTCTCTTCCTTACTCCTTTTCTACTGGCCTTTTTTTTTTTCTTGAAAAGCTTCCAATGTAAGTTGTGTGGTGAAATGAGGTAGATTCATGGGACACTGGATGAATGCAGCTTCCATCTTGGGGTTACACCTGGTTGTGTTTAGAGCATTTATAGCTAGGCAGTCATAAATATTATGTAAGTCCATTGTTTTATAGATGAGAAAAGGGGGTGCTGTATAAACTATTTGAATGTCAATACCGAGTATACTACTGACCTCCAGGTAACATGTAGTTTACACCCTTCCTCTGTAGGTAATGTGTGAATCTACTTTTGCATCTATCAGAATAGAAGCATCATGAGAGTGAGAATGATGTCTCATGCATGCTTTGTTCTAACTAGCCATTCGATGACAGAAACAGATAAAAACATCCTTTAATTTCCAAGCATAGCAGAGGTCATTTCTCCTTTGTTTACTGCTGCACCTCCAGGGCTAGTTTTATGTACAATAAAAAACAAATGAACCAACAGGGTCTGCCTTGGAAGGATGTCACCCAGAATTGACATGTATTACCAAGGGGAGTTTATGGGTTTGTTTCTCTGAAATGTGATTCGTGCAAAAATGTGATGACTTTCCTGACTGCAGTGTTTCCTTGGCCTTTCTCCTCCTGGATGCTGACCAGAACAGTGATGGGGGACACCAAGAGATGAGAGCTGGGCCTCCCTGGCTGCAGCAGGGGGAACTGTGGCCCTACCAAGTCCTGAGGCTGGGGGCAGAGGGGAGGCGGGGAGGGAAAGGGATGGACTGTTGGAAAAAGTAAGCAGATAGCAGTTCTTCAGCAGGGTGGAGACACTGTTGGTTGTCACAGTAGGGGTGGTTGCTGGTATCAGGTGCAGGGGCCAGGGATGCCACTAAATATCCCACATGCTCAAGGAAGCCCCAAGACAAAGATTCATCTGATACTACACGTGAGCAGCTCTGGGTTTGAGGCATTGGACTGCAAACTTGTGTTCAAAACAAGGGTGATATTAGAAACTCAAGGACAGGACAGTTATTACAGCAGGCCTTCCCTGCTGTCCACAGGTTGCTATGTCCATTTACACTGTGACCTCTTACTCTCCGGCAGTATCCTGTGCCCTGGAAGCTCTGCCCCTGCAGAGATAAGAATATCACAGGCTCTGGGGATGCACGTTTTACCCTCAGAGACTCATCATCAGACTTTGCTCCTAAATTAGACCACATTCCTACATTTACATGGCTGCTGCTGGTCCTCAGGGAGACCTCTAGTCAATCTATTCTGAAACAGTCAGGGAGGGGAGTCACTGAGCATTCATCAGATATTCAAAGGAGCAAAGAATGAAAATGAAAATGAAGTCCTTGCATCAGCCATATACACTGGGGCTGGTGGGTCCCAACTGGCCTGAGCCTGCCAATAATGACAACTATAACCAAAAAATATCTGGGCGTTGTGGCAGACACCTGTAGTTCCAGTTACTTGGGAGGCTGAGGCAAGAGGGTAGCTTAAGACCAAGAATTTGAGGTTGCTGTGAGCTGTGACATCATGGTACTCTACCAAGGGTGACATAGCGAAACTGTGTCTCAAAAAGAAAGAAGGAAGGAAGGAAGGAAGGAAGGGAGGGAGGGAGGGAGGGAAGGAGGGAGGGAGGAAGGAGAGAAAGAAAGAAAGAAGAAAGAAAGAAAGAAAGAAAGAAAGAAAGAAAGAGAGAGAGAGAAAGAAAGAAAGAAAGAAAGAATTTCTACATTCCTGTGACGAGGAGTAGAAGATGCTGAGAAGGGGGACTAGCCTGACTCTGAGGGAGGGGCCCAAAGGGAGAGGGAGGGAGGAGGGGCTGAGGTCCTGGGTGAGGAAGAGGAGGGAGGCTGTGACTGGCACAGGAGTGACACTCAAGCTGTCCCCAGAAACCAAAACACTCCTCTAAAGGAGCAAGTGCAGGACCTGAAAGAAGAGGCCAGGGCAGGGCAGCCCTGATACAGGGGGACAGCACCTGTGACCTCACACGCACAGCCCTCTCAGGGAGAGGAGCCACAGCCTCCTCTTCTCCCCACTGCAGACCAGAACCCTGGGCTGGGGCCTGCCTGGTCCTCCTGCCCCTGCCATGGGCTCCAGGCTCCTCTGCTGGCTGGGTCTCTGCCTCCTGGGTGCAGGTGAGTCCTCTGTCCACGTGACACGGCCTTTCTGCCTGCCCAGAGCCACGGGCTAGCCTGGGACGTGCCTGAATTCTGCTTCTCTCCCTCACAGGCCCCTTGGACACTGCTGTTTTTCAGACTCCCAAATACCTTGTCACACAGGTGGGAAGAAATGGGACCCTGAAATGTGAACAAACTCTGGGCCATAATGCTATGTACTGGTATAAGCAGGACTCCGAGAAACTTCTGAAGATAATGTTTGTCTACAGTAATAAGGAACGCATTGTAAATGAGACAGTTCCCAGTCGCTTCTTTCCTGAGTCTTCAGACAAAGCTCGTTTAAAACTTAAAATCACGTCTCTGGAACCAGGCGACTCTGCTGTGTACTTCTGCGCCAGCAGCCAAGACACAGCCCTGCAGAGTCACTGCCTCCCTGTGCACAAACCTGCAGACTCAGCCAGGAAGCTGCGGGGACCCTGTGTGCACCTGCTCCCTGGGGCTCCCTTCTCCCTGCCATGCGGGAAGCCTGACAGAGCTCCAGTCGGTGTGGTATGGTCTGTCAGTGTCCCCAGGGAGCAGGTCTGCATTTCACTTACTCACCTGTCTGACAGAATTTCATTTCTTGGCTAGAGCTGGGGTTCACAAGGACCTCCAAAGTACTAGGACCTTGCAAACCAAAAAGGACCTTGTCCCATGCACTGAAGATTGGAACTCACGGAGCAAACTGTTTCCTGTCTTTCCCTCCTGTACCTATTGGTCCTTCTTTCACATGGAATTACGGTTGAAACCACACTATTCCTAAAAATCTTTGATGGTCATAGGTATAAAGGAGGGAGGAGAGTGAATGTTTCTAAACTTTAAAGGAAATTCAGATGACCTGTGAGCATCCTGTCAACAGAAATGGATCTGCAGAGGCATGAAAGGTGCCCTGGGGAGAGGGAGGAGGGAAGTCAGGGTACTGGCTGTGCACTGGGGAGGCCTTCCCTCAGCAGGGAAGCCAACTGGGGTTCTCTTCCAATTCTGGCTGCTTCTGGTCTTCACTCTCCTCAAGAGCAGAAAACAGGGCAGCGCCTGTGGCTCAGTGGGGCGCCGGCCCCATATACCGAGGGTGAAGGGTTTGAATCTGGCCCTGGTGAAACTGCAACAAAAAAATAGCCCAGCGTTGTGGTGGATGCCTGTAGTCCCAGCTACTCGGGAGGCTGAGGCATGAGAATCACCTATGCCCAAGAGCTGGAGGTTGCTGTGAGCTGTGATGTAATAGCACTCTACCAAGGGCAACTGAGTGAGGCTCTGTCTCTTAAAAAAAAACAAAAAACAAGCAGATGACAGGGGCTAATGTGAGACACAGAAAGGACTCTGGACACCAATTTTAGGCAGCAGTTGGTCATGGTATAATGACACCAGCAACAGCATGAATCAGAAAGGAGATAGATTTAGGGAGGCCTGAACAATTGTAAGACTTCTAATATATTCAACATGAAAGATTTCAAAGGGCATTATGTGTGACATAGTGGACGATATCACCTAGAGGTACTGGCTTATGTTGTTTCTTGGAAAGAGTGACGGGTTTTGTGCTGGTAGGTCTGAATGTAGGATTTGCTAGGGTCTGTGCCAGCTTTGTCCCTCCTCTTAGGGAGCCCCAGCGTGTGGGCATCATTACTAGTGCATGGCTTTTCTGGGGTTACGGTGGGATTACAACATGTTCCAGGTAGCTCTCCTCTCTCCCTGGGTCTGAATTCCAATGTCTCCCAACTCTCAATGTCTTCTGAAATCTCTGCTGAGCCCTCCAGCCTTCCAGAACTTGTTCTCTGCTCAGCCTTCTGGAATCCCACCCTCTGCATACTCACCTAGGGAACTGGTCCAGAGCAAAGGGCATGAGAGGATTCCCTGTGTTCTTGAGGCTCCTTTTCAGTACTCTGTAGTCCAAATCCCAGCTACCTTGCAATCAGTTATATCTTCTCCATTTATCCTCCATCAGCATGTTCTGCCTTGATTTTTGAATAGACATTTTTACTAGAATTTACTTCATGTTTATCCTTCTACTCTTCACTCATCCTCCTTGCAATTCACACTGTCCTGAGATAATTTCCTTTTTTCAGGTACGTCCTGAATTAGGATAAATTCAACTTTCACTCACCCCTCGCTCTAGAAAATGCCCATGTTCGCCACTGTTCTCAAGGCAATCAAGACATTCAGCTTCATTATTCTTCAGGGTTTTAATTTAAATTCTATTTTATGTGGTAATCTTTGATATTTGCCTTAGTTATTGGAAGCCAAACAAAACACTGCACAAAAATCATACTTCTTTACATTTTTTGTTTCTTTGTAGAAGGGTCTAAATATTTCCACGCCTAGGTGGATGTCTATTGTAAAATTAAGAAAGTGCGGTGCAAGTTTCCTGTAGGTACTTCAAATTGTGTATAAAACCAGCCCATTGTACCCCATAAATACATTAATGTACACAGCTATGATTTAATTTAAAACATCAAAAAAAAAATAACAATACTAGTCTCTACACCAGGGTTGCTTCTGTGTCCTTACCGACAAATGGGATACTTCCAACTGTGGCAAGTAGAATATGTAGCCTATTGGGGAGAAGAATGTCCAACCTTCCATGTGCCTTTAATATCTTTTTGTTTTATGGCCCAAACAAAATATCTAATAAAATTTAAACCTTAGAAACATGCTAACACTTTCCTTCTGACCCAACACATCACTGGCTTTTCAAAAAAGTTCAATTATCAAGACTTGATTTAAATAGTGGGTAACTGTCATCCCTATCCCCAACATAGACTTATATGTAGCATAGATTTATGACTTAAATTTAAACTTTCAGTTACAATTGTCATTACAAAGTGGCAATAAATATGTACTATGATGATACATTAATTTATGGTAAAAAATCAGTTAGGCATTATAGATCATTTCATATTTGTTGGTATTTGTATTTTCAATTTTTATAAAATAAAATTGCAATATTGGCATGACCTTTATTTTAAGAAAGCACATGATATTCCAATAACTCTATGAACTATATGGTCAAAATGCAACAACAGTTTATGTAGTGAAGTGGAAATGCCCGGTAGGGGTCATTCTAGCTGGTCCCAAATTAGAAAGTTATCTGCAGAAGTGATGAGCCTGGTCTGGGGAATTAACGAGGCTTTGGAGATGAGTATCATTTCAGTTCTGCTGATTTAATAAGTGAAGAAATACAGCATCACATACACGGAGTTTTTAAATCACTGAGATACTGATTGTATTTCTTAAACTTCATAGGAGATAGATTTTTATTCCCCTGGTGGCTTTTTGTGAATATGTTTCATTGCCCAACTCAAATAGAAATCGGTGGCTGGAAGTGCTGGTGTTTCTGTTCTTGTGCCCACTGTTCCTCAGTTAGTGAGTGTGGGACAGTCCAACCTGGCCCACAGGCTCCAGAGGGGCGGGGTCACTGTCTGCTTTGTTCTTCACTGGGGATCCAGACAGAGCCAATGGGTGTCCAGGAGTATGGACGACTGGAGTGGTGGAAACTCTTTGTGGTTCCTGATGCCTCCTTCCCCTTTGTTCTCCCTGGGCTCCTCAAAGTCATCCCAGCTGCTTAGCCCTGTGGAGTAAGGGAGATGGGGTGGCTGGGGCCAGGCTGCTGGGAGGCCTGTGGCTTGAGTGATGTGCTGCTCTGGCCACAGGGAGGAGCTGTGCTCTAGGGAGACCTCTGAGGCTGGGGCCTGGGGGAGCGGTAGGGAGTGAGTGGGGAAGGGTGGGCAGGAGAGCCAGTCCATAGGACACCATCCTTACATCAGCAGGGACCACAGGCTGCAGACATCTCAAGCAGGGTAATGTGAAGTTCAAGTCCATTTCCTTCTATTCTGCCTCACATGCTTGTATTTTTCTCTTTCCTCATCCTCCCTATGTTTAGTCTAAGCTCAGACGAGCCCCAGACACTCACCTTGTCCCTTCTATGCTTCCTCTGTCCCCTTTCCATGCCTGGATCCTGGTTGGCATCACTGTCATGCGGCTTGAATGAAGGATATAAGATTCTGAAGCCAGAATGGATCCGTGGTCATCCCATTACTCTCACTCTTCACAAAGCTGATCCAAAGTAGAGACTAGACACCAAGGGCAGCAATGTTGTCAATGCTGCTGTCCTGTGTGCCTGAGAGGGGTGGGGGGACATTCCTTCCAAAGGAAATTGTCTATTTTTGACAAGGATCCTGGGAGAGGTGGGTCAAGGAAGGATCTCTGTAATGAGTGAGGAGAATTAAAAGCAAAATAGCAGGGCCGGGGCTCACTTCTGGCTGAGGCAGGTGGATTGCTTGAGCTGAGGAGTTTGAGACCAGCCTCAGCAAGAGTGGGACCAAAAATAGAAAATATTTCTACCAAAAATAGAAAATAATTAGCCCGGTGTTGTGGGCAGGTGCCTGTAGTCCCAGCTACTTGGGAGGCTGAGGCAAGAGAATAGCTTGAGTCCAAGAGGTTGAGGTTGCTGTGAGCTATCATACTATGGCACTTTATCCAGGGCAACAGAGTCTGAATCTGTCTCAATGAAAAAATTAAAAAATAAAGAGCAAAATAGCAGCTGTCAGAGAAATATCCCAAAGAGCAAAAAGCCTGCACTGCTCTTTCTGCCCAGCTCATCCATCCAGCCCACTCAACTCAAATCCCCCTTCCCTCAGAACCTAATAAGAGTGTAAAGGATGAAGAAGAAATATCTCCAGGGGCTGAGGAAATTGTCAGGAGTGATGACATCACAGGAAAATCCACCAACCAGAGCCACAGGGACCAGAGCCCAGCCCCTCACCCAGAGCATCCCAGGTACCTGATACCCATCTGTGCCTGTGCCATGGGCTGCCGGCTGCTCTGCTGTGTGGTCCTCTGTGTCCTGGGAGCAGGTGAGTCTGAGTTTAAATCGGCTGTCCTCAAACTCCCGGCTTTTCCCTTGTGGCTGCAGCAACTCCCTTCCTCCTCCTGGGCTCTGTCTGAATTTTGTCCCCTTCCCCCTCAGTCCCCATGGACACCGGAGTTACCCAGACACCAAGACACCTGGTCATGGGAATGACAGGTGAGAAGTCTTTGAAATGTGAACAAACTCTGGGGCATAATGCTATGTACTGGTACAAACAGAGTGATAAGAAGCCACCGGAGCTCATGTTTATCTTCAACTATAAAAGACTCAGTGAAAATATGTCTGTGCCAAGTCGCTTCTCACCAGAATTCCGTGACAGCTCTCAATTGCACCTTCGCCTGGAAGCCCTGCAACCGGAAGTCTCAGCCACGTATCTCTGCGCCAGCAGCCAAGACACAGCCCTGCAGAGTCAGCTCCTCCCTGTACACAAACCTTCGGGCCCAGCCAAGAAGCTGGTGAACATTTCCTGTGAGAGCCCTGCCAGAAGGTTCAGAGCACAGTACCACCTGCTTATTCGACCCATGGGGCAACTTTAAATTCTGTTCACATGTTTCCTATGTGGGTTTTCTTACCTGAGGGTGACTCTGCCCTGTCAACTCATTAAAGAAAAGATAAATATATTCAGATCTATTGTTTCTATTTTTATCTTGAAATAAAACAAATCAGTTCTAAAGATGATCTTTTTTTTTTTAAGGTTTTATAAGAATGTTCTAAACAAACACTTGTGGTACCCCAGAGTCACATCTGCACTGGGTCAGAGCATGTCCCTTGAGGAGACAAGGTATTGTGATACCTGAGGCCCAGGGGGCTCTACACCTCTCCTTAGGAACTCCGGAGTCCACTGTGCTACCAGAGTGATGCGCCAGAGTGACCACTGTGCCACCAGAGTGATGCGCCAGCTCAGAGTGAGCTATAGGTTTTCAGATAAGGTACTTGCAGGCAACGGTCCCAGGGCTGGAGTCAGGAGTAAAGGACAGTAGGAGGATCACCCTCTAATTTCTCTTTTAAACACTCAATGCCAGAGCAGGAGTCCTGGCCCCGGTCAGAACTCCAGGTCTGCACAGACACTTTCTCCGGACTGCGGAAGCAGCAAGTGTGCCCCAGGTGCACCCCACGGTCCCTGCTGGGAGCTCCTGGCCTGGAAGCTTCCTTCCTTACGCTCTCTCCTTCCCTTGGTCTGACGTTTCCTTGTGGCTGAATTATCTCAGGAGAGGGCGAAGGAGAAATG
This sequence comes from Otolemur garnettii, assembly GCF_000181295.1. Lineage (NCBI taxonomy): Eukaryota > Metazoa > Chordata > Mammalia > Primates > Galagidae > Otolemur > Otolemur garnettii. The sequence continues at coordinate 2,769,998 of NW_003852444.1, read as the reverse complement.
TCCCCAGGGGCTGGATTTCTGCCCCTTACTGACACTTGCAAGGTTACTTCTCCCCTTTCTCTTTCTTTGTTCCCAATATTTTCCACCAGGTCACTTTCTCACTGCCTTCTGGGACTCACCACTCATCTCCCAGAAGATTCTCATGGGTTAAGGTTAGTGTCTGGTATTCATATTTCTTTTTTCTTTTTTTGCAGTTTTTTGGCCAGGGCTGGATTTGAACCCACCACCTCCAGCATACGAGGCTGGCGCCCTACTCCTTTGAGCCACAGGTGCCACCCTGGTATTCATATTTCTTTCTTATCTTATTGGGCACATCTGGGGAAGGAGGCAGAAGATATTGCTAGTTTGCAATTTTAGAAGGAGTCAGATCCAAAACTCACATTTCACATCTTTATAATAGTATCTGAAATGTAATGGGCATTTATCATGCAGTAGAAGGCATTTCCGAAGTAATCTTAGATACTCTGTTTTGTTTCTTTTTATAGTTTAAAAAATATAGTAACTGTTTGGGACCTAATGCAGCCATGCACGAATCCCTTTCCCTCCCCCTTATCCTCTCCTCCTAAGACAAAGACAAAAAGGATCAAGTCACAAGACCTTAACCTGACAAGCAACCTGTGGAATGTTCCCACCCCACAGCCCCGTATAAAAAGGGTCTCTAACGCCCCCCTACCCCAGGTGCAGAAACTATCTTTGCACTGCTCAGGTGGGTTACCCTCCCCTTTCAATAAACCTGGCCTGAACATCTCTGTGGTCTCATCTCTGGACACCACCGTTCACACCTTTCAGTAACTTTATCTGATTGAATCCAAAAATGTCTAGGTATGTCTTTTAAAGCAGAGAAATACACTTTTCCTTAATGTGATTTATAATGATAATTTATATTTTTGTGATCTTGTGTGGAAATTTTCCCTCATCTACCATCAAAAACCCTGTAAACCACATCAGCTTCTATTGTGGAAGGTTGTAATGAGTTAAATGTATGAGCAAAATTTATAGAAAGTATTCAGTTATAGAGCACTGCCATCTGGGGTAAGACGATTTCATGTGGTTTATATCCACGGATATTTACTCAATGTGGAATTTCCTTCCTTTTGGGTAGCATCTTGGTGGAGCTCCTGGTCACGAATCACAGCTCCCTGGCTCACTGACTATTGATTGCCGATGTCAGATGCAGCTAGGTCAGAATCTCTCCTCTCTCATGGGATTGTCTTTGGATTTAGAAAGTCAAGAAATAGTTTATATTAGAATACCCATATTTGTTCTATATAATTGCCTATTTTTAAAATTTGGTAACAGTTAAGTCAAATGTAAACTTTTAAAGAACTGTGGATTGGAAGAAAACAGCTGGAAGTAGCAAGTGAGTGATAGTGGTTCTGCAATCGAATCTTCTCCTGATTCTGTTTTCCCAAGTCTCCTGTTTAGTTTTTTAATCCTACATTAATCTAGACTGTCCTCTCCTTCCTAGAAGATTTCATAGCAAGTATAGAACCACAAAGGCAAACTTGGGCATTTAATTAGTATCTACATGTATCTTTACTCACTACTAGGAAATGGACATTACCATATTGTTAATGAACAGAGGCAAAATGACAATTTCTGAAACTGAAAGAATAGAAGGGAAAGAAACAAATTCCCCAGGAGTGTGGGAGCAGTGAGTATTAATGTCTTTATTTGGGGGTAAGCTGATCAGTGGGCACTTAGCACAGAGTGGTCTGAGAGGTCTGCCTTGAACAAGCGGGCTGGAGTCACCAAAGAATAATGAACTTTAATTATAAGCCCTCCAGAGACCATCTGCAGTGCGTGAGACAGGCTGACTTTGTGTAATTGCTGCCACGGTTCTTAGCACATTCACCTAAGAGGGGCTGGTTTTGCACCATCTCCTTCACCAGAATTTTCTCAAAGGCAAAATGCTTTCTCCATCACGTTTTTCCCCCTTACAGTGTAAAAAGTGCACTTGACAAAGATAAATCTCAAATATGATGGGGCTTCCTTGCAACTGCCTAGGAGGAAAAAAAAAGCAAGCACATTGGGCATAAGGGGGAGATCATTATTAATTTAAACACATCCCATGTCCTTTGCACCATGGCAAAAAGGCTGTAGAAGCCGGTTCAGGCTGTAGAAGCTGGTTCAGGCTGCCATAAAAAGTACCACAGACTGTGTGGCTTAAACAGCAAAGTTATTTTCTCACAATTCTGGAGGCTGGACGTCTGAGAGAAGGGTGGGAGCCTGTTGGTTGTGGTGAGGGCTCTCTCCTGGGCTTGTGAAGGGCCCCCTTCTTGTATCCCCACATGGCTGAGGGGAGAGGGTAAACAAGGGCTCTCTCTGGCGTTTCTTCTCACAAGGACACTAGTCACTGAATCAGGAATCCAGTTATGGCTTCATTTTACCTTAATTACCTCCATAAAGGCCTGAGGTTCAAATATGGTCACCTTGGGCACTGAGTTTTGGGGGAAGGAGGTTGTAAACATGGGGTCCATAACAAAAGTAAAATCTTGGTTGTTTCTCAGTGGGCCACGTGGGGGCGCTGTGGAAGTACCAAGGAGTCCAGAGCTGGCTGCCTGGGACACAGAGGGTTAAGGAGCAGCCCTGTTAGATGCTTTTATCCACTAGCAGGTTTGATAATATAGACATGAACTTGCAGGTGTGCTGCCCCAACAGGGAGCCACAAACTTCAGCCCTGCAGTTGCTAAGGAGTCTCTGTGAACATACAAGGGAGAATGAAGGGTAGGTGATGGATAGGGGCAGCCTACATGCTCTGGGCAGAGATAGACAGAGGAACTAATTGTCTGAAGGGAAAAGCAAAGAAACTGAGCGCTGGATGGACATGGGACATAACCCTTGCCCAGCCTGGAGCAACCCAATCTAGTCTAGTCTAGTACGATGTGAGAGGATTTGCAGGACAAAGCAGGGGTCTTGGATCAGCTGAGCCAGGGACCTGGCAAGGGAGGCAGGGTGTGTGGGAACCTGCAGGCACCATGGCATCAGCGCAGCAACACTACAGCCCAGTGTGCATAAGAGAAGGGATGCCCAGAAGCCCAGTCTTCAGTGGAACAGAACCCTGAGTACGGTGAGACCTGCCCAGCTCTCTGACACCCCATCTTGGGCTCCAGGTAACCCTGCTGAATAGGCTTTTGTCCCCTGGGAGCTGGTGAGTCTCTGGAAGAGATGGAACATTTCTACGACATGCATGATCCAAGGCACTACTGGGTTCCTTCTTGTGTTCATTCTCCAGCCTCTGGCTCCTTCCCTCATAGGCCCAGTGGATTTTGCTCTAAGAACAGGAAAGCACTGGACCTTGGGAAGCCTGCGGGAGATGACCACAGAATGATGACATCACGGGACACTCATCCAATCAGGAAAGGCAAAGCCCAGAACTCAGCTCTACCCAAGAGGACCAAGCCCTGAGCACTGAGGCCCAGTGCCACCTGCCCCCTGAACCATGGGTTCCAGGATTCTACCCTGGATGATACTCTGCCTCCTGGGAACAGATGAGCCCTGAACACAGGACACCATCCTGTTCTGTGCTTGCTCACCCCTGCATCCCCCACCTGATACTGGGAGGCCCCACCAGGCTGCCTCCTGTGCTCATTCTCCATCTGCTTTCCCCACAGGCCCAGCAGAGGCTGGAGTCACCCAAACTCCAAGACACCTGATCAAAGCAAGAGGACAGCAAGTGGCATTGAGGTGTTCCCCTGTCTCTGGGCACAGAAGAGTGTACTGGTATAAACAGGCCCTGGGTCAGGGTCTCCAGTTCCTCATTCAGTATTATGAGGGGGAAGAGGGAGAAAAAGGAGACTTCCCTGATCGATTCTCAGGTCACCAGTCCCGTGACTATCACTCTGAGCTGAACGTGAGCTCCTTGGAGCTGGTGGACTCAGCCTTGTATCTCTGTGCCAGCAGCTTGGCACAGCCCTGCAGAGCCACCGACATTCTGTGTACAAACTTCCCTGCCCCAGTATGCAGCAAGCTCACACCTGTCATTATCTGTGACAACCTGTAGATTGTAGGGAGGGGGGAAGAAAACGGTGTCAGGGTGCTGGGAAGTGCTTCCTGGGGATTTTCTGTCATTCAGGGCTGGGGTAAACGAGGCAAGGGCATCTGTTCAGAGGGCAGTGCTGCTTTAGTAGGGACAGTTCAAAATTGTCTCCTTGCCTGACATTGGGGTAGAGGAAGAGTTTGCAGTCTAATAGCTGGCACCCAGTTTTTCAGAGCAGAGGATGTCATTTTGAGGTCAAGATTATTAATAGTGTACTATAAAAGGTAGAGTCTGTGGGGTTTGCTTTATATAATTGGAGGGGAAGAAAGAAAATTGGGGAAAATCGAGGAGAAAGAACATGATCAAAAATGATGGAAAAGAAATAGAGTGTATGTTGGCTCAAGGCAGTGCTCTGGGCGGCTTGAACCCCAATACCTTCAACAACTAGAAAATAATATAAAGCAAGGCCTTCTAGCAAGTAGTATTGCCTGATGGCCAGTTCCATTTGGGGACATCGCCAAATATCCAGTTGCCTGGTGTGATAGCTCTGGAGTGGGTTCTGATATCTTCTTCTGAGATTCTGGTCCCAATATTGAGTCTTCAGGTAGTAACGTAATTCCCAAAACACAGAGGCAGTTGTGTCACCTTTGATCACAAATTAGCAGTTTCCCCCAAGACAAATTCTGCCCCCAGGGCTCCCCTTCTGACACTCATCCCACCCGGGTCCAGTTGCCTTCTGTGTTCTAAGAACTCTTGAGCTTTTCCTACAACTTGGGGTCCTTTTGTGTCCTCTGCATCTGTGCTCACTATCCCATGGGCTGAAGCAATCTCTTACTCCCAGACAGGACCAGACACTGCACATCTGTCAAGGACTAGCTTACACCTGCCTTCCTCTTCCATATAACTTCCTCAATAATCTTGGTAAATGTGTTTTCGCAGTCAAGATTGATGGCCAGTACTGTAAAGCACACAAATTGTATCTAAAGTTGGACTTTGACAACATTATTTTGGAACAAAGACAATTATGTTATAGCAACATTTATCTAATTTCACAATATTGTAAAAATAAAAATTCCTCACCACAACCACAATCACCGCTTCAGAGATTCACTGGGGCTGGAAATTTCAGCAAAGGTGCTTCTCAGAAATTAACAACAACAAAAATAAAAATAAAATAAAAAAGAAAATAGATATGAGCTGTGCTCAGGAATAGAAACTTATCGTTCTCAACCATTAAAAGCTATTGCATTGTGTGATATTAGTGTGCTTGTCTTTGTGTGTCTGTTTTCTTGTGGGGACTCACCCAATAGAAATAATTTCTCTCGGCAATTATAAATTGAGCTGCAATAAACATTCTAGTGCAAATGTCCTTGTGGTAAAATGACTTTTCTTTCTTCTGGGTAGATACATAGTAATGGGATTGCAGGATCAAATGGAAGGTCCATTTTTGGTTCTTTGAGAATTTTCCAGTCTTCTTTCATAGAGGTTGTGTTAGTTTGCAATCCCACCAGGAGTACAGAGGTGTTCGTCTCTCCACATTCACCTCACCACCTCACCGTCTGCAGATCCAGGACTTTGTGATGTGGGCTAATATCCCCTGGGGTTAGCTGATGTCTCAGAGTGGTTTTGATTTGTATTTCTCTGAAGATTAGGGACAATGAGCTTTTTTTCTCATGTTTGTTGGTCCTTTGTCATCTTCAGAAAGTTTTGGGTAAGTCTCTTGCCCTTTATGAATAGGGTTACCCTTATGAATAAGGTTACTTGCTCTTTTCTTGTTGATTAACTTGAATTCTCTGTAGGTTCTAGTTATCAGCCCTTTGTCAGATTCACAGCATACAAATATCTCTGCCTGGCATTCACTAAGAGGCTCTGGCCACAGGTAGCATTCTTAGAAATGTCAGATAGCACTGAATCTGCCTAAGTGATGGCTTATAGGGTTGTTTATTTCAAGATTTTTAAAATTCAGAAATAAATTTATAAAATCTAAAACTCGTTTTTATAAACACCCCATCTAAAATTTGTAATATTACAAATACAAAATATATAAGTCTGATTTACCAAGAGGCGTGTGGAACACTGTAGTTTCAGGCCAGATCTGGGTGATGTGGACACACACTATTTAATTCTAAGACCACCTAATTCTGATTCCTCCCTTGAGGTTTAGCACAGTAATCGGAAAGGAATAACAATTATTTACTTTGTAATTCAAATGTGGGTTCATTTCTTTTTTGTTTCCACCACCTAAGGGTGGATTTGAAGAACAACCCTAAGCTGGCCCCTCGGAGAGACGATAGAGATGGTGTGAGGATGGGGCTAAGTGTAGGGGTCGGCATCTCTGTTTCTGATTAGGACTATCTTGAGTGCCTAGGACCAGCTGTGTTTCCCTGAGACTGTGAACTGTTGGCCACTTGGAGACGCTGTGACTCCTCAATGCTGCAGGGAACTGGGGAGGGAGGGTGGCCCAGGGGAGGAGGGTTGCAGGGAATACCTGGCTGGGCGCTTGCATCAGGGGAGGGTGGGGTTCAGGGTACACCCTGAAATAAACCGGGACTCCTCACTGTCTAGGGCAGGTAGAGGAGCTACAAACTGGATTTCACAAACCTGCCCGGAAAAAGTAAGCGAACCAAGAGTGGAATCAGTAGGAAATGATGAAATAAAACACGAAAAACGAAATAAAACACAAAAGACAAAGATGCAAGAGACAGAGATGGAACTGAGAGGCAAAGATGGGATCTGGAGGTCTGGGACATTTTTCTTTATCACCAGCCCTGAGTACCTGACAGCTTTATCTTTAAGGAGGCAGTACAAAGTTGTTTTTCAAGGAAGTAAGACATATTTTGAACCTAATTATGATAAGAGAAACAGGCACAAATTCCCAAGTAAAATAATCTATTATTACTGTGTGACCTCTAAAATATGGGCAATACTACACATAGCTACAAGATTAGCTGGAAGATGTCGGTGACTGCTTTGAAGTGCAGCTGTGAAGTGAAAAGTTAAAGTTCTAAGTAAAACATATTTTTCTTCTGCTGGGTTAAAAGTTGAAGCTTAGAGAAAATATGTTGTTATCTGTTGAGGAGGGTCAGCAGAGGGGGATTCGTCCCCTGGATATTCTCCCAAGCTGAAGGGGCCCTCACAGTTCCTCAAGCTGCCACCTCACAGCTCCCACTCTACACTGGGGGCGCCCTGTCCTGCCCTGACACTGACTCCCCAAACCTGGCCTTCCCAGCCCCTTCACCTTCCACTGCCAGCCAGGTGCAGGGAAGCTCACTTGGATGGATGCAGAGGCCTGCAGCTCCCTACCTCCCCTGGGAAGTGGTGGTTACAACATTGAACATGAGATCTGTCCTTTTAACAGACTTCTAAGTGTACAATACAGTATCATAATCTACAGGCACAACGTTGTTAGCAGATCTTTAGATCTTATTCTGAAGTTTCTATAACTGAAACTTTAAGCCCCTTGACAACCACCCACCATTTCCCTACTCCCCCGTCTGTGGGAAGCATCATTCTAGTCTTTGCTTCAGGACTTTGACTATCGAGGTTACTCATAAGCAGAATTATGCAGTATTTGTCTTGCTGTGCCCGGCTCATTCCCTAAGCTTAATGTTCATTCGTGTTGTTGTATGTAGCAGGAATTCCTTCTTTTTAAAGCCTTCATGATATCCCATTATAAATATACACCACATTTAAGGCCTGTAGTATTCAAGGTATAATTTATTAAATGTTTAATATTTGACCATTTGTTACAGGTGTGGCAGGGTCATTTGCAGAAGTGCAAACACTGAGTATATTAATGGACATTCATGCTTCAATCCTGCTCCATGGAGAAGACTCAGAAAAAAAATAATCCCAGCATTTATCGTCTTTTTACTGTGTATGAAATAGGAGTCCTTCATCTGAAAAATTTCTATTAGCTAGATGCAAATGCCATTCTCATTTTCCAGGGAAGGGAACTGAACCATAGGTTAAACCAACCTGAAGAAATTAAATCCCTATCAAGATGCAGTGCTGACATACATCAATGGGGAAGAGAGATGAACAGAACCTTTTCCAAAGAAGATAGATGAATGGCTGTCAAGTACGTGAGAAAATGCTCCTCATCCCTAATTATTAGAGAAATACGAGTTAAAACCACCCTGAGATATCATCTAACCCCAGCGAGAATGGCCTATATCACAAAATCTCAAAACTGCAGATGCTGGCACGGATGTGGAGAGAAAGGAATACTTTTACCCTGTTGGTAGGACTGCAAACGGTGGGACTGCAAACTAATACAACCCTTTTGGAAGGAAGTATGGAGAAACCTCAAAGAACTCAACCTAGACCTCCCATTTGATCCTGCAATCCCATTACTGGGCATCTATCCAGAAGGAAAAACATCCTTTTATTATAAAGATACTTGTACTAGGCTGTTTATTGAAGCCCAATTTACAATCACTAAAATGTGGAAACAGCCTAAATGCCCTTCAACCCAGAAATGGATTGGCAAGTTGTGGTATATGTATACCTTGAAATATTATTCAGCTATTTAAAAAATGGAGATTTTGCAGTATTTGTACTAACCTGGATGGAGGTAGAACACATTATCCTTAGTGAAGCATCACAGGAATGGATAAGTATGAATCTTATGTATTCAACTTTGATATGAGGACAATTAATGACATGGCGGGGCATGGGGGAAGGGGTGAGCAGACAGAAGGAGGGAGGGGGTGAGGGTAAGGACCAAAAAAAAAAAGAAAATAGTGACTAATTCTCACATAAATTGGATTCAGTTTTGACTAAAGTACATTACTTAAACATTAATTTTTACTTCACCTTGTTAATATGTTGTTTAGGATACAGGATACTGCATCCTCGTTTAAAGTGAATTATGTTTGTAATTTCCCTTTATAATAATATATTTTTTCTAATTTTAATATCAGGTGTATTCAGATGAAGCAGAATGATTCATTTACTTCTTCTTTCCAGAAGAATGAAGTATTTCTTCTTTTTCTGTTGTCTATAAGATTTGGCATGATCTGTTTTTTGAAATTATCTTTTATTCTTATTTATAAATATTAGTTGCCTATTTTTTGAGACTTTGGGAAAAAATAATAAGAAGTTAATTGATGACTCTATACTGAATCTCGGAGTCAAAGCATTCTATTTTAGTATACTCTCACTGGACAATGTGAATGTTACTTTCTTTGCATTACTATTATTATTATTGCTTAATACTTTGTTGCAGCAATCATCTGATTTCTTTTCTGAATGTATTTATCTTCATTCATTCTTTATGAGGTTTTTGTTTCTAGTCCTTATCTTAAACATTGTTATTATTGATAAATTTTAAGCCTTTCTGTGAAGGCAAAAGTTGAAAACCTAATAATCACATGTATATGTAAAAATAAAAAAAAAATAATAATAAAGAGTGGTGCCTGTGGCTCAAAGGACTAGGGCACCGGCCCCATATGCAAAAAGTGGCGGGTTCAAACCCAGCCCTGGCCAAAAACTGCAAAAAAAAAAAAAAAAAAGATGCAGGACTGAGATTCCTCCCAGCCCTGGTCTGTCTTGAAGTCTTGTGTCTATAACTCTATGCTATCACATCATACTTGAAGAAAGACAGCTGTTTTCAAAAATCAGAATAGTGTTCCCCATGTTCCTCTCAGAGCAGCTGGCTCTAGTAACACCACAGAGACTAGTGATTTAGGGAAACATGCTAACCAGGCCCCAAGACACCCAGCCCAGATTCTGTCCTAACACCAGCTGGTCAAGAGCTGAGGCCAGTTCTTGACAGGTTAGGATTAGTCGAGGGGTTTATTAAATCTATAAAATGAGACTGATACTGTTCACTTATGGGATTGTATACAAAATTTAATAAGCATAAGTTACTTAACACACAGTAAAATCAAGGTGTTTTGATTTTCTTTGCTAATCTCAGCCTCTTCCACCATGCCCAGTGTACAATGGCAGACATTGGTGGATTTTGCCTAGAACCCTTAGGTGGAGACTCAGAAGTCACAGAAATGAAAACACGTAATATTTATGATGATTCATTTGGTGAAATTAATAGAATGTAGCATAATCCCTCATTGGCCATTTTGCAATCAACTTCATTGATGCATGAATTGTGCTAAATAAATTTAAAATGGACAGATCAGTGATTTTTGAGCAATATATACGTACATGCCCATGAAATCCACACCTCTGTTAAGATGTAGAACATTTCTAGCTCCTGGGAAGCTCCCTCAGCCCCTTTGTAGTGCCCTGACAACCAGTGGTATGACTTCTATCATTAGAGAGAAGCTTGGTTCAGAAATCTTGTCAATGGATATAAAACCTCTACTGGTTAAACCTCTTTACTACATAACAAAGTCTGTAGGAGTGTGAGGGGTTTCTGGCAAAGATTAAGGTTTAAGAGCTATTTGAAACCACGTGCTATGCCTGAGCCACAGTAGGGACAACAGATACGATGATGAAATAACTGTCCAAAGGTCTTTTCAGTGGTAGTTTGCTTCTACAAAATGTGTTTATTAATTTGTTTCTTTTCTCATCCCATCTTTCACTCGAATTATTTTATTTTGGTATTTTGACAGAAATTAATTGTCCTTATGAATATTACTTTGAATTGCCATTGGATACATACGTAGTTTAGTTGGGCTTTGTGTTTACATGCCGAGTGTGCTAGGGCCAAGAAAACTAGTTAGAGCTTTGTTAGAGATGATGGCACATTGGGAGAAGGACTGACTTTGCATTGGCACCGACTGTCCAATCCATAAACCTGAGCCTTGAGCTGGAAAATCCCCCTTGTGTTGTGGCCCTGCCCTGGGCACTAGGCTCCTGGGCTGTGTGTTCCTCTCTCTCCTGGACCAGAGGAGCCTGGGCACAGCTACGGAAACCTGTCATGGGATTGCTGGATACTAGCTTATAGGTTATAGCAACAGGTGGCCCTTTGCATTAACTTTAATTTCTATGTCATCCTCTCCTGAGCCCCATAGCTACTGGGTAACCTGGACCCCAGCCATATACTTGTGCTAAAAGGAAACCAGCCCACAGGGATGTGTGCAGAATCGGAATCTCAATTTACATTCTCAGGACCAGATTTTTTCAAACATTGTTAACTTGAAGATGATAACAGCAAAGGATTAAACCCAGTGTGGGGTCCTTGTAAGTGTGGGGCTGTGTGCAAAAATATGTGGTTTCTGAGCTGCTGTTCACTTATTACTGAATGAATAGCAGGCATCCTGTGCAAAGAGATATTCCCTGTAAAATATGATGGCTCAAATAAAAGCAGAGCATTTTGTTTTTACCTTGGAGTCTGCCACATCTCCCCAAGTCCCTGGCAAGTCAGCACCCCTGTGTGCCAATAGCTGGTCTGCAGCACCGAGAAGCCTCCCTCAGAGACGGGGCCATCACTACCTGGAAGACAGACCCACAGTGGGGCTGTCTGCCACTGCGGTCTCGCCTCAAGCAGGGAAAGCACGTGCTCTGCACAGACACAAAGTCCTCCGGTCACAATTGTCAGGGGTCCCATCTGTCAGTGAGTTGCCAAGAAACAGGGCAAAATGATTCCTCAAATGTTGACCAGGCTGTCCTTGAGATTTGAAACGTGATACCAGAATGAGTCATTGTAGGGGGAGGACTTTAGCATATTTGGGATATAGGTGCCAGAAAGGCTCCAGGAAGCCATAAAGATTTCCCCCTAAGATTGTAAACTGCAGAAATAGTTTGATAACTACAAGTGTGTTAATGAAGAATTCGATCGACCCAGGAATAAAATATACATTTAGTTACAAACTACTCACAAAAAGCATCTACAAAAACTTGTAAGAGTAGTGTCAACTCAGATAATTTCATTCTCCCCATTCTAAGCTGTTCACCCATGCATTTATTTTGGATCTGACCCTGTAGGGAAGTGGGCGTGGCTCTCCTGAGAGGAAGTTTCTAGGGCCCAGGCAGGGAGGATGAATCTCAGAATGACTCCCTGGAGAGCCCCGTCCCCTTGCATCACTGCACAGACCCAGCAGGCCCTGCTGTCCTGCTCAATACCTGTCATGAACATTGGCCGCCTGTGCTGTGTGGCCTTTTGCCTCCTGTGGACAGGTGAGTCCTGGGCAGGGACCTCGACTGGATTTCCAGGCCCAGCCCCAAGCCTTTCCACTGGGGCTTCAAGGTCATCTCTGTTATCCTTCTCTGCAGGCTCAGTGAATACTGGTGTCACCCAGTCCCCCAAATTCCAGATCCTGGTGACAGGACAGAACATGACACTGGAATGTGTCCAGGATATGAACCATGACTCCATGTACTGGTATCGACAGGATCCTGGGCTGGGACTGAGGCTGATCCATTACTCAGTTGGTGTTCGTTTCACTGACGACGGAGAAGTCCCTGAAGGCTACAGTGCATCTAGATTAAGTGAAGAGTCCTTCCTCCTCACTCTGGACTCTGCCACCCCCTCCCAGACATCTGTGTACTTCTGTGCCAGCACTGTTCCACAGTCCTGCACGGCTGCCTCCTCTCTGCGCATAAAGGCATGGCAGGCTCTGTACCCCCAGACTTCAGCGAAGCCCTCGGCAGAGTTCCCAGGACCCCGGAGCCTCAAGTGTCCAATGCAGTGTGGACCTCAGTGTGTGCCAGATATAGCTGCAAGGGTCTCGGCCAGGCCCGGAATGATCCCAGATCTCAGGCACAGACGGTCTCCCTTGCTGTTCTCTCATCTGCACTTCTGTGATGATGATGAGAATACAGTGCTGCTGAGATGCCTTCTCACCATGTGCAGACACGGCCCGCAGCAGAAAAGACTAGAGATTTCTAATGGCACAAAACATGTCTCTGGTGGCATAAAGATAATTTCCCAGGACAAACCTTCCACCGACCACACTCAGTTCCTAGTAAGACATATCTGACCACTCTTCCTCCTACCTCAGCTGTGTATTCAAAATAATCAAAAGAATGGTCTAGTGCCTTCTAATAACAGCACTAATAATTCCAAACTAGCTTCTTCCCTGTGCCACATTGACCAATTTCCAGAAATTTCCATTGACCAATTGTCCATAAAGAGCTCCGTCTTCTCCTGGACAGGTCTATCCATGTGGTTTGTGACTCACATAACTTCTTAATTTACTAAGAGGAGAACATATGATCTCAAAGGAAAGAATACAAATTTTATTTTGAATAAATTGCAGTGAACTAGTAAACTGAATATATTTGGTCTGCAGTAGTCTCAAATTGGCCAACAATCGAACAAATATTTGATGCTGGGGCTTCAGGTCCTCGTGGCTTCTATACTTCAGTCCCCAGTACCCAGAACAGGGTGCAGAATGGAGGAGAATAATGAGTGTCTCCGTGTCTGAGATGGTCTGCTGTGGGGTTATGAAAGAGCATTCAATTACTGAACAGTCATGGAGGCATTTGTTTGTGCAAGTCAGTTTTTTAATTGTTATGAAAATTTCCAATTTAAAATATGGCATGTTGGCATGGCGCCTGTGGCTCAAGTGGCTAAGGCACCAGCCACATACACCTAAGGTGGTGGGTTCGAATCCAGCCTGGGCCCACCAAACAACAATGACGACTACAACCAAAAAAATATAGCCAGCGTTGTGGCGGGCGCCTGTGGTCCCAGCTATTTGGGAGGCAGAGGCAGGAGACTCGCTTGAGCCCAGGAGCTGGAGGTTGCTGTGAGCTAGGATGCCACCGTGCTCTACCCAGGGGGGACAGCTTGAGGCTCTGTCTCAAAAAAAAAATATATAGCATGTTCATCAACCTCAATGTAATTGTAATCATGTAACAACCTCAATGTAACAGTAATCATGTAATTATGATATCTAGTCCATTTCTTGAAGTTTGGAGATGGTACAAAAATAAAAAGAAAAGAGATCTGTAGATTTAGGGATTGTTATATTTAAAATGTGTGTGTATGTGTGTTATTTCCACTTGGAAAATAGGGAGGAAATGTCGCAGCCACATGATCTATGGGCTCTCCAAAATAATTAAATGAAAATATAAAATTAGAATTCTATTCTGGAGCATGGGTGCAGTTGGCAGCCCAGAGTCCATTTGAAAGTTCCTGGTCCCAAACATTTGAGAGTCAGCCTAGAGACACTTGAGAAAGGTTGGAAGGCTTGAAGTTCTATGCTCTCAATCCAAGCATCTCTGGAATTCTGTGGATTAACAATAGACAAATATACTCTGATCATTAAGAATCCTAAAATAAACACTAGGGAGCAAAAAGAAGCAGAAACAATAAGTAATTGTCCATGAACATAGCGAAGATGTAAAATTTTGACATTATAAGATATTAATGTTCAGAGAGGAATATTTAAATGAATATAAGAGAGGATTGAAAAGTGGATAAGGAGAAAGAGACTGTCTGAAACCAGCAGATAACACCAAAAACCATCAAATAGTGGGTGGCGCCTGTGGCTCAAACAAGTAGGGTGCTGGCCCCATATGCTGGAGGTGGTGGGTTCAAGGCCAGCCCCAGACAAAAACTGAAAAAAAAAAAAGAAAAAAAAAAGAAAGAAAAATCAAACAGAACATATACAAGTAAGATTATCTTCATAACATAAGAAGTTCAACAGAAGATTAGATGCTTCCAAAGAAACTATTAGGTATGTCAAAACATATGTGAAAAAATTACCTAAATTGCAGCATAGAAAATTAAAGACAAAATATGAAAAAAAGTTAGGGACGTGGAAGTTTCTAGTATATTAGAAGAAGTGTAATATTTTAGTGGAATTTTCTATTTTTTTCTTGGATATAATTGAGGTTTCAGAAAGAGAAAATATGGAAAATGATACTACAGGTAAGGTAATATTTGTAGGATGTTAGAGGGAGTTTTCCAGAGATGTTGGAGACCTTAAGTCTCAGTTTCAGTAATTCAAATGAATCTCAAGTAAGATAAATAGTCACGTCAGAATGAGATTGTACCCTATGAATGACAAAGAGAAGATTTTAAAAGAAGTCAGAGCGGAAAGAGACAGATGATAACTTCTTTCCTCACTGTGTTCCCAACTTCTTTCCCTACAGATCTCACAGGTGCTGGAGTCTCACAGTCCCCCAGACACAGGGTCACAGAGAAGGGACAGGATCTGGTTCTCAGGTGTGATCCCATTTCTGGTCATAATGTTCTTTATTGGTACCAGCAGACTTTGGGACAGGGCCTAGAGTTTCTGGTGGAGTTCTGAGGCAAAGAGGCAACAGACACATCAGGGATGCGTAATGATCGGTTCTCAGCCGAGAGGCCTCAGGCATCATTTTCCAGGCTGAAGGTCAGATCTGCAGAACAGGGGGCCTCAGCTGTGTATCTCTGTGCCAGCAGCGTAGCCACAGTGGGGCACAGTCACCTCCTTCCTGCTCACAAACCTCATCCTTCCCTCTCCTTGCAGCTCCCAGGGACCCTAAGCAGAGGCCTCTCTTTACTCTTCACTGTCCAAGGGAAAGAAGGAGAGTTGGACCTCAGCTGTCCTTTGGGTAGAAAAGGGCCACCCAGTCACACCTGAAACACCCTGGCTGTAAAGGTGGGTGGTGGAACAATCATGGCCCACTGGGTTCTGGAAATCCTCAGAGCAGCCTAGGGCTCCAATGCAAGGACTGGCTGTTTTAGACTCGGCTTTTAGGGCTGCGTGGGCAGTTTTCTGTATGACTTGGAGACAGGTATCCACACACCCAAGCTTCAGTGGGAAGCAGTGAGCATCTTCTTATGCATTTGTTGGCAGCACCTGGTATCTGGAAGGTCCGAGCCTGTGTCTTCAGGATCATTGTTTCTTCTGAAGATTCTTATATCTCTGTTACAATGGAAGTTTCCAGCAGCATAATATCAACCTGTTTGTCTGAAGGAAAGGTCTTTGCTATTTTTGAGGCAAATTGATAAACACGTAATGAAAAAATGAGAACTTGGTCGGCGCCTGTGGCTCAAAGGAGTAGGGCACCGGCCCCATATGCTGGAGGTGGTGGGTTCAAACCCAGCTCCAGCCAAAAACTGCAAAAAAAAAAAAAAAATTTCCTTTGTTTTTGTTCATCACTGCCCCTGTGCTGACAGACAGAAGCATGTTTTTAAGATTACTCCAGCTTCTGCTTGATTCCCAGAGAAAATCAGATTTCTAGAGATGCAAGATTGAGAAGTAAGAATTGTATATATTTATAGAGTAAAATACGTCATTCTGAAATGTCTACATATTGTGCAATGACCAAATTCAGGTAATTAACACATGATGAATGTCCTCAAATATTTATCCTTTTGTGTGATGAGGATACTTAAAATGTCCTCTTAGCACTTTTTAAGAACACATTACGTTGTTATGAACTATAATCACCTTGATAGACAAGAGATCTCTTGAACTCATTCCTCCTAGTTGAAACTTTGTACCCTTTGACCACCACTACTGAACACTCCCACCTTCCACCCAGCCTCTGGAAATGACTACTCCAGTCTTTTGATTTGAAATAATTTCCTGAGTTCTTTACCTCAAGAAGGTGGTCTCTGGGAGGCCAAGGCAGGTTGACTGCTTGAGCTCAGGAGTTCAAGACCAGCCTAAGCAAGAACAAGACTTTGTCTCTAAAAGTAGCCAGGTGTTATGGTAGGCACCTGTAGTCCCACCTACTCAGGAGGCTAAGGCAAGAGGATTTCTTGAGCCCAAGAGTTTGGAGGTTGCTGTGTGCTATGATATAATGGAACTCTACTGAGGGTGACAAACTCTGTCTCAAACAAAACAAAACACAACAACAATAAAAACCAAAACAAAACATACTCACAAATAAGATGGAGTATATTCTTTATAATAGTGCTTCTATTACTTTTTGCTAATTTTTTCATACTGCTACACTTATATGTTATAAACATAAATAATTCTAATGAAATGTTCCACCTCTCTGTAGTTAAAGCTACAGTTAATAATATATATGAAATTGAAAACCTTGGGCAGAACCAATATGATCATCAATTGTGTATTTCTGGGAGTTCTCAGAGACAGCCCACTGCTCTAAGGTTAAGACTGAAGGCCCCTGGCCCAGCCTCAGTAGAGGAAGCATAGTCCCCCCAAATCCAGATATCAGAAATAGTGTGTGCAGAGAATCCTCAAAGAGCTCAAATTAGACCTCCCATTTGATCCTATAATCCCATTGCTAGGCATCTACCCTGAAGGAAAAAAAAATCATTTTATCATAAAGACATTTGTACTAGACTTTCTATCACAGCTCAATTCACAACCACCAAAGTGTGGAAACAACCTAAATACCCAACAACCCAAGAATGGATTAACAAGCTGTGGTATATGTGGAATGGAATACTATTTATCCATCAAAAAATGGAGATTTTACATCTTCTGTGTTAACCTGGATGGAGGTGGAAGGCATTCTTCTTAATAAAGCATCACAAGAATGGAGAAGCAAGAATCCAATGTGCTCTATTCTAATATGAAGACAGTAGATGATCTAATACCAGGTGGGGGATGGGGGTAGGGGAATGAGGGAGTGGGAGGAGGGGAGGAGGGAGGAGTATGGGGGTTCATGGTGTATGGCATATCTTTTGGGGGGTGGGACACAATTATAAGAAGGATTTTGCCTAACAAATGCAATCAATGTAACCTAATTCTTTGTACCCTCAATGATCCAAAACAATAACAAAAAAAGAACACTAATTTTTCTTCCCCCAGGGAATGACGGACCTTTTCAGGGAGTTGTCTTGGACCCATTGAAGTTGTAACATCTTGAAATCCCTCCTTGCTCTGTTTTCCTGTGTCTCATGGGAGTGGTTAAGACCAGGGCACAGATGGGAATTCCCTGACCTTGGATGTCATCCTGAGGACTTTCTTCCTAGTCTTTGTCTCCAACTTTTGCCATCTTTCTTCACATGGCCGCTGATGCATCTGGTCCTAACAGCGGGGTAAGCTCTGACATTTAGGTATGAACAGAACACAGAGCACAGTGGTAAATGCTGGTCCTGCAAGAAGATACAGCAATGGCAAGCAAGGGTTCCCACCTGCAGGAGAGTGAACATACAAGGGGAGAAGGGGGAGATTTTATTAATTAATAAATATGAAGGAATGGAGGCCTCGCTCTAATGGAAGTATCCCATCTTCTTGAATTAAACAGGAAGAACATGGAAATGAAATTATCTCCAGTCCAAACCCAGAAGCTCCCAAACCCGCCAGCATTACCCTTTGTGCTGTGATCTTGGCAGGCCCTCAATAATTTCCGAGGACTCCGAAATCCTTTCTCTGATCACACGTCCTTGTTTTACTTCTAAGACTCAGAGTCACATCCTTTGACCCTAACATGAAAATATGTCTGCTGAGCTATACCTGCTGGCACTCCATTTTTAGGAGGTGAGATGTCTGGCATTGAAAAACTTTGAAACTTTCACTCCTGGGGCTGCAGGTGTGATGGGGTCAGTCTGCACTGATGCAGAGGAGCAAATAGGCACATCTCTTCCCAACACCTTGTCAAGCAAAGCCAGGGAGCTTGGAAACTGTCATGGTCAAGGACTTTATACTACGGAGACTGGAAATGCTATTGGGCATCTCTACCTGCTCCTGAAAGGCCTAGTTTCCCTACACATCACGGGAGTGTTTTCGGAGACAATGATGCCTCTGGCAGGCCATGCCTTGTGGGGAAATAGGCTCAGAATCCACCTGCCCTCTGCTCTGAATCCTAAAAGCCAGGATCTCAGGAGGCTTCAGCTGATGCTACTCCTATCTAACCCCTGCCAAGTTCTGTCAGTGTGTGGGTCTGTGTCTCCTATGAGCATTCCAGTCCTGAAGAGTCACAACTATTTTGAACTTATCTAAAGGGGACCCCAAGCAGTTCCGGATTTACAAATAGCCTTTCTTTCTGGGAATGTACAGATGCCAGGGTCACTAGTAATAGAGGTGAGGCCCGCAGCAGCTCTGGCTGTCAGCCAAGTACAGCCACACTATTCTTCTGTGGTACTGACTGTCCTTGGAGCAAGGACTCATTTCCCTGGGAAACTGGGGAACCCCAGACGAGTCAGGAAAGACCCTGGATCTATTTTCAGCTGAAGTGTCAGAAGAATCACAAGCAATTTAAATATCTTCTCTTCAAGATTCAGAGCTGGCCCGTTTCTTCTCAATCCTCAGAAGATGTTTAGACAACCCCCAAATCACCTTCTCTGGGGGCAAAAACACCAAGTCTCCTCCACATCAGCTCCCCACAGGCTGTGGCAGGGCATTGGTTCCCAGGTCTACGGCAAGAATGCAGGGCCTGTGTGCATCGCAGGTGGACAGAGGGCATAGCATGGGGTCTGTGCAGGAGGGTTGGGTTTCTGAAGTCCTTCTCAAATATTTGACAGCATAATCTTTACTTTTTGTTTCATTCTGGAATTTCATAAGTGGGGAGAGCAATTCCTTTGTATTGCTTTTGTCACTTGGGAAGGATTTTGTGGTTAAGTTCAAGTATTTCAACTGTGCATCCCTTCTCTTCAGATATAGTCCAAAGCAGTGAACAAATAGCAATAATTTAAAAAGACGTCACTTTACAGGTCCTATGATGAGGGCATTCTTTAAGGTTCATAGCTCTCATCTACCTTTAGGTCTGAATGAAATGAAAGGCACAGAGTTGAAGGTCATGTGATCCAGCCCAGAAAGGCCCAGGCCAATTACTGTGGGAGTTCATAGGAGACATGACTTCCCTGTAGATGGTCCCCAACCAGGAAGGGCAGCGAGCGGCTTCGTGGGAACCTGAGGAGGAGCAAATACTAGAAGCAAGTCTAACCCAGGTGCAGTGAGGGCTGCAGGGAAAAATCACTGGGGAACAAAAACGCTCCATCTGGGCTGAGCCTGAAGGCAGTGGACATGATAGTCACATAACCCAGCACGCAGCGCCTGGACAGACTTCCTCCTGACCATACTGTGTTGCACCAGTGAGACTTTATCTCCCACTGGCCCTCTGCCCCCCTAGAATCATCTCCTTCCTCCCTGCAGCCAGGCTCAGCAGGTGCCTGTTGTACCCATTATCAGCTGCCTTTCGATCACCTTCTAATGACCTTGATTCCACCATCCCAAATTTCCCATTAGATGCTGCTCCCTCCACAAGGGCTCATTGCCTTATAAGGCATCCTGGTTTTTATATTCAAGTTGTACTTTTTATTAATGCACATTTAATCCCACATTGAGGGTAATATCAATATCTTCCCAGTCACTTGCCAATCTACAATTTGGGGGTAACATTGACTGTCATTTTGAGGGGCAATTTTTTTTATCTCTAGCAAGCCTAATAACCTCTTCTCTCTTCAACTTTTGTGTTTTCTTCCTACTGTAGACTGAATATAATTTCCTTCCATTCCTCCCATTCGATTTCTCTCCCTTTAGAAGACAGCTTTAAGGGAGGAAATGTCAGTTTGACTATACCTGCCAGGGATGTGACAGGAGTTGGAATGGGGGTGGGGTACTACACATGGTAAGTTAGAGAAATGGTTTAGATTAGAACTAGTATTGGGATTCGAGTTTAAGGAAGATGATCATAAAACTTGCAGGATAGTACTTCTGGAATGTTCTCCTAGCTCACTAAGTAAGATACTTCCCAGCATTCTGTGGCCACTGTGTAAGAAACAACAGTGAAACCTCACATATTGCTCACAAGATGGCACTGTTGTCCTCTGGGGTCTAAGGGGCTCAGGGGGAAGAGTCCAGGACAGCAGCTTTGGAGGGAAAGGGTTAAGAAAAATGTGGGCTTGGATCCAGTGTTATGCAGAAGTTGAGGTTTTCAGTTATTGCTAGGCCACCTACACCCATGCCAGTGGTGGGAGGTCCCTCTCAAACTTAATGAGAAAATGTGGCAGGACAGCCTTGCTGTCAGGGGCAGGTGCAGACAGAGGAGCAGCTGTCTCAGGGGAATGTGGGAAACCAAGGCCCAGGGAGTTCCTGCTTCCCCCATCCTCGCTGAGGCCACTCTCACAGCATTTAGCTGGACCCTTTTCCGGACCCTGCTATGAGCCCCAGACTTTTCCAGCGTGACCCTGTGTCTCCCAGGAGCAGGTGTGTTCTGGCATCCCCAGGAAAACTCTGCCCCAGAGTTAGAAATTCCAAGCTGCAAGCCCTCCTCTCTCTTTCCTCTGCAGATTCCTGCTGCCTCTTAAGTCTTGTCTTCACTTTATTTCTGTTTCTCCAACAGACCCCGTGGGTGCTGGAATCACCCAAATTCCAAGATACCACAGTACACGGACAGGGAAAAAGATGATCCTGAAATGTTTTCAGGTTAGGAACTATTCAGAGTTCGGGTTTTGACAAGACCCAGGAAAAAAACTAAGGCCATTATTCAGGTAGTGTCAATAGCACTAGCACAGGAGATGACACAGTACAGTGTCTTCTGGAGTAAAATCTAAGTTTTCCCCTGACTCTGCAACCTGTACTGAACAGATGCTCTGTATCTCTGTATCTCTGTGCCAGTGCAGACGCACCCTGCACAGCCAGGTGCTCTCTGCTCTAAAAGAACAGCCACAGTGCAGGTGGGCACTCCTGAGGCCCTAGCTCAACCAGGAGAAAATGTGCCCTCTCTGAAGTTTTCCCAAACTTCCCAGCAATGGGCTCTCGGGATGAATGTTCTCCAGCAGCATAAAACTTATTGTGCCTGAGATCCACCAGGATGGTGTGCGGAATCAAATGCAGACTCTGCTATTTACTCAATTTGGAATATGCTGGTGATTGTTCAAAGGAGAGGAATG
The DNA here is from genome assembly GCF_000181295.1 of Otolemur garnettii. NCBI lineage: Eukaryota > Metazoa > Chordata > Mammalia > Primates > Galagidae > Otolemur > Otolemur garnettii. Next base: position 2,748,360 of record NW_003852444.1, on the reverse strand, counting down.
GCAGCTTCCAACATGAAATAGATATTTTGTTTTATTTTTAAGGGTGAATAAAAGAGCTCAATAGGTTTCATCTGCTTGAATGATCTGGATTCTGTAAGTATACAAGTGGTACACAGAATGTTACCTGGGCTTCACATCCATCGGATATGAAGTGTGTGTTCTCTGGAGGATAAAAAATGTCTTGACAACAAGTTATAAAGCACAAGTAAACGAACTACCTAGGGGAGACATTAGCGATGCACCACCCAGTGCCATTAGACCCAGAGATAATCAGCGAGTGAATCACTGAGAAGGGATTGAGTTAAGTCTCCACCAAGTCCCTGTGGCCACAGAGCAGCACTCTGAGTCTTCGGTACAAAGGAGCGTACCAAGTCTTCGGTAGATCAAGGAAGGAACTTAAATTGTATCATTACTTTGCCTTGAAATCTATGAGCTCCTCAATTTTTTTTCTTGAGAAATATTACAGAACCGTATTGAGCAAATATATAATTTTTCTTTAGTACTTCCAGTGGAAGCCACACCCGGAGGCAACATTTCCTGACTCGGGATTCATTAACCAGGAGCTCGGGAGGTCCACAGCTGGGCTTCCCTGGGAGCGCCAACCCTACCTGTGGAAGCTGTGAGGTTGTATAGGGCAAGGACTGTCTCACCCAGAACCCCACACACAAGGAGCGGGGCAGGCTGCTTGCTTGGCAAAAACTCCATCCACCAATTTGCCAGTCTGCTGAAAGCCAAAATGAAAGGCTGAATTGTGAGACTTATGAATGCTCCATTTCTAAAATTGTGAAATTTAAGGCAGTTCATGGGTCTCCAAATGATTTCTTTTCGAGCTTTTGTTGGTCCGCAGCCTTCTTTTAGACATCGGTCTTTAGCTGTCTGTCCCTCAGCAAGCGGTCTGTCCCTCAGCAAGCGGTCTGTCCACCTCACTCTGATGCTGAGTTTTGATGCTGTACGTTTCAGTCACTGAGCCCGTCCTGCTTCTCCCTATTCTATGGAAATATGTGAGTGCCCCTGTCTTTTCTTATTTTCATGTTTCGTGTATGCTCATTTCTAAGTTGGGCTGCACAGAATACAAGCATACATTACATATGGCTCTTACTTTTGTACAATTCATTTATTTACTTTTTAGGAATATTTTTACCGAAATGATGAATAGAGAGTAAAACAGTCAAACTCATTCAAGGGCAGCTTGGGCATTTTGACCAATGCATATCCCTATGCAATCATAACTGAAATCGTGGTGAGGAACATTCCCATCACTCAAGAAAGTTCCCTCACGCTCCTTTCTAATCCTTTTCTCTCCCAGAGCTAGCTGCGTTTCCGATCTCTAGCACCATTGATTAGTTGTTCTATTCTTGGACTTCATATAGTTGGAATTGTACAGTGCTTTGTATTGACTTATTTTCCTGTAAAATTAACATGTTTGAAGTGTATCCATGCGGTTGTTCAGCAGTTGTTTCCTTCCTACGCCTGAGTACTATTTCTCTGTATAAGTACACTACGACCTGATCCAATCTCCTACTGATAGATATCTGGGTTACTCCCGTCTTCAACAATTGCGAACAAAGTTTCTTGGAACATTCTTTTACAATTATTTATTAAAAAATGCATTTATTTTTCTTAGGTATAGATCTAAGAGTGGAATAGTAATTCATAGGGTAGGTACACGCACTGTGGTTTAAATGTCCAGCCAACATTCACGTTGAAATTCAATTGCTAATGTAAGAGTATTGGGAGATGAGGCCTTTGAGAGGGGAGGTAGAGCCTGATGAATAAATTAACAGCCTTATTGTGAGAATATCTTAGTAGTTCTGGGAGTGGGCTTCTGATGGAAAAGGTGAGGTCAGACTCATTTGTATGAGTCTCCTGAGCTCACTTGCTTTTCCTTCTGCCGTGGATAATGTAGCAGCAGGTGTGTCCCCAGCACATGTGGCCCCTCAGTCTGAGCACCTAGAGGGACAATACAAACCTCCCAGAGCCTCTATACTCCACATAGAACGGCCTTTGCCAAGGCCCAAATTGGCTGTGCTGTGCTGTGAGGTGATAAAGTATCAGAATCTGGGGAATCTGGACTGCTAATAATTTACAGACAACCCACATCCACCATGGAACTGATCAGATGGACTATAACACAGTGAATCTGCACCACTGGCCACTCAGGGGAGGGGCTGGCACTGTGTCCTGAGAAAGGACGATACAATCAGAAACCTCTGTACGGATCCAGCTTCAGGGATGGCGTGATGTCAGCCAGGCAGAGCTGGGACAGGAGGGGGTGGCCCCAGGCTCCTCTCCCTCAGCTGCTGGGCAGGGGTGAGTTCCCAGGTGGAGCACTGAAGCAGGAGGTGGGAGGGAGGGGGACAGCCTGGGTGCTGGGGCAGTGTGGGCAGAGAAGCAATTGCCTCATCAGAAAAGCATCAATGGGCTCGGCGCCAGCCACATACACCAGAGCTGGTGGATTCCAATCCAGCCTGGGCCTGCCACACAGCAACTACAACCAAAAAATACCCAGGCACTGTGGTGGGCGTCTGTAGTCCCAGCTACTTGGGAGGCTCAGGCAAGAGAATTGCTTAAGCCCAGGAGTTGGAGGTTGTTGTGAGCTGTGATGCCACAGGACTCTACCCAGGGCAACAGCTTGAGTCTCTGTCTCAAAAAAAAGGGGGGAAAAAAGCATCAGAGAGGGACCTCTACTCCTCAGGAAGCCTACAGGGAGTGATCTGGGCTGTGACATCACAGGACACTCCTCCAGTCAGGAAAAGCAAGGCCCAGAACTCAGCTCTTCCCCAAGAGGACCAAGCCCTGAGCACAGAGGCCCAGTGCCGCCTTCCCCCTGTGTCATGGGTGCCAGGCTCCTGCCCTAGGTGATACTCTGCCTCCTGGGAGCAGGTGAGCCCTGCGGACAGAACAGCATCTCCATTCTGAGCTTGCTCACCCCTGGATCCCCCCCTAACCTTGGGGAGGCCCCACCAGGCTGCCTCCTGTGCTCATTCTCCATCTGCTTTCTCCACAGGCCCAGCAGAGGCCGGAGTCACCCAAACTCCAAGATACCTGATCAAAGCAAGAGGACAGCAAGTGACATTGAGGTGTTCCCCTGTCCCTGGGCATGCCAGTGTATCCTGGTACCAACAGGTCCTGGGTCAGGGCCCCCAGTTTCTCTTTGAATATTATAGTCAGGTACAGAGATAAAAAGGGAACTTCCCTGATCGATTCTCAGGTCACCAGTTCCATGACAATCACTCTAAGATGAATATTAGTGCCTTGGAGCTGGAGGATTCAGCTCTGTATCTCTGTGCCAGCAGCGTGGCACAGCTCTGCAGAGCCACCAATGTTCTGTGCACAAACCTCCCTGCTACGACCTGGAGCACCCTCAGCTCTGACATATCTGTGACAATCTGGGGGCTGTGAGAGGAAAAAAGAATCTGTTTCAGGAGTTGGGCTGTGCAGCCTGGGGATTTTCTGTCACTCAGGCTGGGGAAGCGGGGCCGAGAGGTCCTGGTCAGAGGGTGGTGGCACTTCCTTCATCAGTTCACTCCAAATCACCTTCTGTGTCTGACCCTGGGTACTGTAGTAGGAGAGCAGCTGGAACTTTCCTTTTTAGGGAAGGAAATCTCATTGCGCGCTCAAGATTTTTTGACAAATGTTTACCATAGAAGGTAGAATCACAGCGGTTTGCTTTACATAATTTTGGAAGAAAATATTATTTAGGAAAATTTGAGGAAAGAGAACATGATTAAACATTGCTGAAAATAAAGCAGAGCTACCCACTGATAAAAGATGGTGTTCCATGCCACACGATCTCTCAAAGTCTTCAATATCCAGAAAATGTGAAGCAAGGCCTTGGAGGAGCTGGCCACACCTCAGGGTGGCCCAAGAGGAGACACCACCCAACAGCCTGCATCTGGTGTGAGAGTCCTGGAGGTGATTCTGACATCTTCCTTCTGACTTCTGGCCCTAATCTTGACTCCTTAGAGCTCCGCTGGACAATTCCCCAAACATTTCACCCCTGATAGGCAAAATCTCTTCAGTTTCCTCCAAGGCAAATTCTGCTTCCTGGGATCACTTTCAAACACTTACCCGTGATCCAATTACCTTCTGTGAGCAAACAGCTCTTGAACATTTCCTACAACTCAGCATCCTTTTGGATCCTCTGCATCTGTGCTCACTCTCCGACGGGCTGGAAGGAGCCTCCTCCTCCCCAGACAGGGCCCGACAGGAGCATCTGTCAAGGACCAGCTCATACCTGCCTTCCTCTCAGCTCCTGACCCAGAAGTTCCCTGGTGCTTTATTATATCACTGTCTTTCTTTTGTTTTCATAAAAAAGCCAAATAGACACATAATTGAACTTCTTTCATCTTATGGAATGAATACATTAATGTTCACTAACAGAGCTTCTTGGAAATATGATTGACTCCCAACTATTATTTATGCGATTAATGTCATTAAGCACTAACAATTTACTGGCTAGAGCTCATGGGCACTTCTGGGTAGCGTAGCAATGTGAGACCTGCTGTCCCTTCCTTAATTATAACTGACAGGATTTTTTATTTCATGTTTTTATAAATTAGAAATATAGTTTTAAATACTAGAAATTGTCTTTATAAAATACACCATTTAAAATTTTGTAAAAATGAATTTAAATGCAAAATACAAAAAGGCACCAGTCTGATTTACCAGGAGAAGCTGTGGATGTAGGTTCCCAGGCTGGGTCTGTGTGATGTGGACACATGGTGTAATCCTATGGCTGTGTAATTCTGCCTCCTCTCTCCATCTTACCAAGCTACTTACAATGGGGCAATAATGGTTCACTTTGCAGTCCAGATGTTGGTTCATGTCTCCTTTTGTCTCCACTGGCTAAGGGTGAATTTGAAGATGAACCCTAAATTAGCCCTTTGGAAAAGGGTAGAGAGGGTGTGTGTGAGGATGGGGTTCAGGTTAGGGGTTGGAGGCATCTTTGTTCCCGATTAGGACAATCTTGAACACTTCAGTCCAGCTGTGTTTCCCTGAGACTGTGGACCATTGGCCACTTGGAGGCGCTGTGGCTCCTCAGTGCTGCAGGGAACCTGGGGAGGGGAGGGAGGGTGGCCTAGGGAAGGAGGTTCTGCAGGGAATGCCTGGCTGGGTGCTTGCTACAGGGGGTTGGTGTTCAGAGGAGGCCCTAAAACAGAGACTGACTCCTCCCTGTCCAGAGGAGGTAGGGGAGCTACAGGCCTTAGTATCCACTCAGGGAATCTTCTCTGCACCTTCATGGGCAGCGGAGAGTGAAGAGGCTGGGAAGGCCAGGGCTGGGGAATCAGTGTCAGGGCAGTCCGTAGTGACCAGAGGAAGGAAAGGTCTGATGGGGGCATATTCATGTGGGGACCTTGGTCTACCGAGCTGTGCAGAACAGGAATGCTGCACAGAGCAGCAGGGTCTGGGGCCTGCCCACGTGGGCACTGGGGAGGGGTGGCCTGCAGGGGGAGTAACTCAGAGCAGTGAGATCACAGGCCAATGTTCCTATCTGGCTGATGGCAGCTTGAGAACTTCAGAAAGCTTATTGCAGGGGTCCCACCCCTGACTCAGGAGATGCTATATGTCCTGACACTGCCATGGGCTCCAGGCTCTTCTGCTGTGTGGCCCTTTATCTCCTGGGAGCAGGTGAGTCTGGGGTCTATCCTGAAAGCTTCTGACCTCCATTCCCCATCCCTGAAATACAGGCAGGGAAGGCTCCGTGGCAGGCTTCCTCCTGTGTACTATCTTCTGCCTCACAGGTGCAGCAGATTCTGGAGTCACGCAAACCCCAAAACACCTGATCAAAGCAAGGGGCGAGCAAGTGACACTGAAGTGCTTCCCTAAGTCTGGAGACCTCACTGTGACCTGGTACCAATAGCATCTGGACCAGGGACCCCAGTTCCTCATTCAGTATTATAACAAGAAAGAGCAAGAAAGAGGAAAGTTCCCTGCTCGATTCCTAGCACAACAGTTCAGTGACTACCACTCTGAACTGAACCTGAGCTCCTTGCAGCTGCAGGACTTAGCCCTGTTCCTCTGTGCCAGCAGCGCAGCACAGCCCTGCCTGATCTTCAGCCTTCTGTACAAAAAGGTCCCTGCCCCACTCAGGAAGTGACTGTGAGGAGGCTGCTGCCAGCCACCTTCTGCTGGCTCTGTATGTGATCTGTTTAAATGCTCCATGAAATTGTTCATGATAGGCATTATTGTACCTGTTTATACATATGAGAGAGACAGTTTTCTTGGGTCTCACATTTAGTAAACGGATGAAGTCTGTTCTCCAGGATGCCTACACCCCACTTCACTCACACACATGCTTTAGACCTGTCCCTCACCCAGCTTCCCCTTTTCCAGGTCCCCAATTGCAGGATGGGGAGGGCACGCATCATATGTGACCATTATAATCTCTTGCCTGACAAATTAGAACAACGTATGACTTCCAGGCAAAGCAGATCCATTTATCCTTCATTGTGACGAAAAAGCAAAGCACAATTTCCTGCACCCCAGCTGTTCTGTGGATGAGGCCATGTCACCTCTTTCATGGAGGCTGAGTGAGGAGAGGGGTTGGTTCCCTGCTGCACAGCACAGTGAAAGGATGCTTGCCAGGGACAGTGCCATCTCCATGTGCCTGGTGCAGTCTTCCAGGACGGAAGGGACACGAATCAGTGTTCTTCATTAGGTAATTTATTTTGTTTTTTTATTCAACAAGATATTTGGGGGCTCCCTACTTTGTGCAAGGGATTGTATCATATAAAGCATAAAATGAAAAAGAAATTTAAAAAGAAAATAAGGAAAAAATTTAGTGAAAAAAATATGTTGCTTATATTTGAAAGTTTTAAGATCTGGGTTTTTTATGTAATTAGTTTACTCAGAATCTGATTCATACAAATATCCTTTTTTTTCCTTTCTTTTTATCTTCGACTGTCTATCTCCTTTGCCAGAATTTCTGTGTTTGTGTGTGTGTGTGTTTGTGTGTGTATTTACATGAGATCTACCTTTTCAGCATATTTTGAATACAATATATTGTCACAACCTATCAGTACAGCGCTGTACAGTAGATTTTTACATCTTATTCATCATGCCTGACTGAAATTTTATACCCATATGTTTGCTCCCTAATGGTCTTACATAAACCAACAGTAGAAGACATCTTTTAACTAGAACTTTGTTTCTCTTTGGGTGAGAGTTAATCAGTCTCTCTGTGCCTGAGACGCTCTGCTGTGGGTTTAGAGCTGAGCATTCATTTGCCAGGAAAGCCCAGGGGCGTTTGTGTATGCAAGCCACTTTGTCAGTAGGTGTAGCAATCTCCAATCTGAAATATTACATGTCCTTTAAACTGAATGAACGTAAAATCTATAAATGTAATTCTCATATCTGGGCTATTTCTTGAAGTTTTGGGTTAGGGAAAGAAAAGAGAGGCTATCCCCAGATTCAGCAAGTTTTAGATTTTAAACATGTGTGTATGTATATATATGTATATGTATAGGCTTGTCCCTTGGAAGAAAAGCTAAACTATATGACTACGAGGGCTAATCAGTTCTCGCTGATGCAGAAAGTATTATTAAAAAGAAATATAAAATCAGAATTCTAAAGTGGGGGAATTCCACAGAGGAATGATTCTGATCTGAGGAGCCCACACGGTGGGTTCTGGGCCCAGCCGTCTGGGAAGTAGACTGGAGACACTTGAAAAAGCTAAGGAGTCTTGAAGTTGTGCTCTCTCAACTCAGGTCTCTCCAGAATTTCAGAGATGGATGTCAGACAAATACGCTCCTACTATTAAGAATATTAAAAAAAAATACGAGCAAAAATGAGCAGCATTCTTTGACGTTTGAATTGGACAACCTGAGAACATAAGTTTTTGGCATTGTTAGACATTAAATAAAGTATGAAGAACCATTTAAATGAATGTGAGAGAGAAGTGAAATGTAAATAAAGAAACTTCTGGTTCTGTGTCCTTTCTCACTGGGGCATGACGGGAGGAAAGACCTCCCGGACTGCATGGAGATGTGTAGTCACAGAAAGGGAGCCTCCCTCTGAGATATGTCCTTACATGAGTAACAACATGTTACTAAGTGGATGTATGTTTTACACCATAACATAATTATGATTCTGTTAATATCCACTCATTTGATGGATACAAGTTCTCCTGAGTGGACACAAAGTGTTTCTCTGTGGTACTAGGGACTCCACACACACTCACGCCCCCCCCCCCCACATGCTCTGGGTGAATATCTCATGAAGATCGTCCACAAGCCTCCTCTTTTTCACAGAAAGTACAGTAGCTCAGGAGACTTAGCTTGTACAGTCCCCGTGGCCTCACCTGAAATGCAGGGAGAATTTGCACCCATGAGAAATGCAGGGGTGAGCTGGACAGTGAGGGTCCAGTCAGGGGAATTGATGTGGGACAGAGGGAAGCAACTCTTCAAATTGTATTGACCATGACTCCGAAATGTTTCCGAATTCCAAGAGACATTTTTAACCAAGGGGATTACTGTGGGCTGACATAAAAGCGTCCAAAGTTTAGGCAAAGAGAAAGAAAAACAGTACTTGGAGGTGAATTTTGTGCAGAGAAGTCACTAAAACATACCACTAGTACTGTCATGCAAATGTTCCTTACATTACTGAAAAATAATGACAAATTAAAACAGTATGCAAATGAAGAATTTTATCTTAATGGGAATAAAATGTGCATAGCATAAGTCTTCCTACTAAAATCAAGGAAAAAGCATGCACACTTATAAAATTTATTAGGGAAGGTAAAAGGCGGGACCACACCTATGGAGCATGTGACAAGGGTACAAGTCAAATCTGTTAAGTGTAGAACGTAGATGTTTTGGTACAATAATCAAGTAAATGAAGTGAAAGCTATGTTAATTGGCTTGATCTAACCACATCAGTTTATTTATAAAAAAAACCAGCACATTGTACCCCACATATGAATGAATGTATTCATGATCTATGTGTATTTGATCATGAAAAATAAAAAATAAAATAAAATAAAAAGTAAGCTCAGTGAGGCAGAACAAAAAAAATAAAATAAAATAAAAACAGACCTACAAATTTTTCTCAGTCTGGGCAGTTCAACTTTCTTTATGTAATTTATTTGTTCCTATAGAGAGGGGAAGGGGCGTGGCAGGTCAGCTCTGTAGCTCAAGCATTTGTCAGGGTCAGTGACATCACTGAGTCACCAAGAGCCTAAGCTGTATTTCCCCAATGCAGGGATGGAAGACACAACATTCTGCCCTAGACTTGAAATGGGCCCCTGGCTCCTCTATGTGGCCCTGTGTCTCCTGGCAGCAGGTGAGAGCTGGTCATAGGTGGCCTTCCTTCCCTGGAATTCCCAAACCTTCAGCATAAGCCTTTCTCTTAGGATGGCAGCATCAATCTGTTTCTCTCCATTACAGGACACACGGATGCTGGAATCACCCAGAACCCAAGATACAAGGTCGCAGAGACAGGAAAGCAAGTGACAGTAGAATGTCATCAGACTAATAAGCATGACTATATGTACTGGTACCGACAGGACCTGGGACATGGACTGAGGCTGATCTATTTCTCATATGATGTTAATAGCACTGACAAAGGAGAGGTTCCCGATGGCTACAGTGTCTCCAGACTGCACACAGAGCATTTCCCCCTCACTCTGGAGTCTGCCACCCGCTCCCAGACATCTGTGTACTTCTGTGCCAGCAGTGATCCACAGTGCCACACAGCTGGCTCCTCTCTGCACAGAAAAGGCAGTTAGTAAGTTTCAGGTCGCCTGTGTCTGACCCCACCTAGGGAAGTCTTGGCTTCCAAAGGGGTCACAGAGCCTTTGACAGGTTGGTGGTTAGTATGACCCTCAGAGTGAAGGTCCATCCCAGCACCAGGCTCAGCCTGACAGGAGGTCACCCCAACAGCTTGGGCTCACCGGGTCTCTCTCCTGCAGCTCTTTCTGTTTGCAGAAAGAAACATATATCTTTGGTTGAGGTTCATGGTGATTCCCTTGATAATCTCAAAGCCACTCTATTCTTCTCTCCCCCTTGTCCTCCACTGACTTCCTCGCCTGCCCTTCCCCTGCCCTCTACCCTCAGCTCTGAGCCCTAAACCTTCACTCACAGCCTCTGTCTTTCTCCTAAGGGTCCCTGTAGCTGGTGCCTGTCACCTACCTCTCCACCGTCAGCCTGTAGCAGGTCCTGGGCTCTGCTGGCTGGAACCATACCCTGCTAGGTTCTGTCACTACTTCAGACATGCTCTGTCATTTCCCCACTGGGGATCTTTTTTCATAGGCTACTTCTTCCGCCTGAGCAAATCTCCCTCCTTCTAATTCCCAGGTCTCTACTTTATTCCTTACATGGACACATAATCCAAGTACATTTATTCTTAATGGTTAAAACAAGTTTGGTTGGAAAAATATTATGAAAAGTATCCTTAATAATCATTTGAGAGATGACTTTTTAAAAGAGGAGACACACAAGAAAACAAGCCCTAAAGAGAAATCTTTGTAATATCAATTGCATTAAATTAAGCTTTCACACATCTAAACAGACCATAAAAATGAAAAATTAAACCATAGACTGAGGAAAGGCATGAGGAGACCATACACATGGGGAATAATCAGAATGACAGAGATCATTTATGCCTCCCAAGACACCAGTGGCTTCTCTACAGCTCCTGGTCCCACTTGCCATTAGAAGGTTGGGAGCATGTCACCAGGTTCTGAGCAATTTTGTTTTCTCCAGCAGCAAACATGCATTAACAGGTGTGCAATATTTCTGCCAGTAGAGCACATTAGAGACTCAGCTCCCCAGAAGTTTAATTAAGAATGATCATGATCATGTAGCCACCCCCTGCCTACCAAATACCAAAAATCCAGATTCCAGAAGGAAACCTGGTGCTCAGAAGAATATGGTTCATAACACCAGTGGAAGCACAATGAGCCACCCCTCTCAGTTAGGAGAATCTTTCTATCAGTGCCGGGCAATGTTCAGCAGCCAACGTCTCAGCCAAAGACCAACCTTATAAGCAAGAAAGGCCAATCTTTCTATATACAGAAGTCCTAAGCCTGCTGTGCCAACTACTTTCTTCACCAACACCTCTGAACTGTCTTCTGCCATGCCTCGATGGACTTGGGACCTGCACAGTATAGATAGCCTAATTATAATATGGAATCAGCCTGGCTTGCTGGTTCATAATTTGGTGGGCAACCGCCTAAAAAAGCTGCTCATTCCATGCTGAGATTTGTGGTCATTGGAAGTAAGACTTCAAAGAGTCAAATTGCTGAAATCTTAGAATTTTGCTCATTCTGATTTTGTCTTTACTTTTGATAGCATAGCTGTCTTAGTTAATAAGGTTAACATCTAGAAGACATACAAAAATCCTGTTAATGATGAGAAGATAACCCAATAAAAATGCCACTCCTTACGCCAAATTCACAGAATAAGTGTGATGATTATTTAGGTAACAATAGAAGATTTCATTTAAGTTCTTCTTCTATAAATATTTGTATTAGTCAAAAAATTGTATTTGGCGTTCTGATTCTATTTGGGGGGATTTTAATGCTAGATTCTTAGTCTGTGATTTGCTTGTTGTTTCACTATAGAGACATTATAAACTTTAATGTCAAACAAAGAAGTTTTTTAAACTTAGAGGTGATTTATAATCAAGGTGGAACATTTATTTGGTTTGAGGGTTTTTATTATTCATTTATTTTTATGTTGTTACTTTCTCAATCATATAACCTTTGGTGCTCCTTTAGCTCATGTGACAGGTTGAGAATAGGGAGTGAATATTTAGACTTGGTCAAAGAGCACAGGATGAACATGGAATCAATTTATTTTCTTCACTGTCAGAACACATCTGTGCCATGTTTATGAGTATATGGCTGAATTGGAGGTAGAAACAGGTACATGGCTATTGTCTTTGACTATTTAAACCCAATCTCCCAGGACACTTTGCTTTATAGTCCCCATTTGGGGCCATGTCCCTAAATTAATAGTCTTGTTTTTGTCTTCTTGTTCCTTGCCAACTCTTCTCTGTGGAAAGGACAATAAATTATCTGATTTACTCTTTTCTTCACCTTGGTTTAGTTTGTCTTCATCATCTCCCCTTCAGCCTGGCTGCCCAGAAATAAAAGTAGATTTTTGATGTTTTTTCAATATGCCCTAAGAACAGTGGAGAACTTTCTTTTCTTTAAATGTTGAGTCTGCAGTTTGAAGGAGAATGTGTTAAATGCTGTTTCAGGATGGTATTGGCCAGCCTTTTTTAACTTCTCTCTAAGCCCTGTTGTTTGTCAATATTAAAACTGAAATTACTATCTCCACCTGTCTGACTCCAATGTCCATCTCTCAGGTGGTTTCATATTACGCCATGAAAACATTTATATATATATATTTTACTCTTCAACACTAAAAAGTCATGATATCCCATATCTTTTGGACTCTGAAATACAACACATTTATTTCCTCTATGACCTGCGAAGAGGGCGCTTTGTGCTGTTTCTGCCCACTGACCACTAGGAGGCACTGTGGCTTTGTGGTCTTGCAGAGTGTGGGCAGAGGCTGAGACAGCTCCATGGAAGGCGATCATTAAGGGAAACCCGGGGGTTGGAGATAGATTCAGGGAGTTGCCTTGCAGAAGTCTTGAATGAGGCTGGTGATGAAGGACTTAGAGATCAACCTTTCTTCCTTTATTAGTGCAGAGATGGGTTTTGCTCTAACCTGAGCTTGGATCGGGCTCGGAATGGTGGTGTGCTGCTGTGGACCTGGCTCTGAGTGTGCGTAAGGTGTGGGGGCCCAAGGAGCTGGGGCCTCGTCTTGCATGTTCTGGTTGGGGAAAGCAGAGAAGCCTAAGAGAGCCTGACCTCACACCAGTCGGGCCGGCACCACCTGCTGTTGAGAGTAGAGGGCAGAGGAAGGAGAAACAGAGGTGCTTCTCTGGGCCACATCAGAGGGACCCTGGCCTCAGGGAGCTGACCACCATGGTGATGCCAGAATGTCCATTTGTTAGATAGAGACCAGGTTGGAGGAGAAAATAATTTTCTCCTTTATGAACTTTTACTTTCACAGGAAGATACCCCAATCTAGGTCTAACTCCTTCACTCACTCCCGACTTCTATGTGTGCCCTTGAAGCTGGAGAAGTCTAGGCAGAGCTTCGAAGCTTTTTCTTTTTCTTTTCTTTTTGCCTCAATTTCCCTTGGTCTGATTTCAAATTCCTTCCATGGGATTATTTACCTGCTTCTACCTGTACTTTGTGTCTAGCTTCTGACTCTTCTTTTGAGCCCCATAAATACTTAAGGTTGTGCAATTTCTGTTTCCATTGAAACAAATCAGCACTAACTTGGTGGCTTACAACAAGATAAACATTATAAACTTCATAATTCTGAAGGTTAGAATTCTAAAATGGGCATTACTGGGCTAAAACCAGGTTTCAGCAGGGCTGCATGCCTTCATGAGGCTGTAGGAGAGAATCTATTTTCTTGTCTTTTTTCAGCTTCTAGAAGCCACCAGCATCTTTGGCTGATGGCTCCTGTCCATCTTTAAAGATGACAGTGACTGGTCAAGTCTTTTCTTAAGCTGCATCACTCTGGGTCTTCTTCCTCCCTCTTCCACAGTTTTGCTCCCTTTTGATTACATTGGGCCCACTTGGAAAATCTAGGTTACTGTCCCGTATGAAGGTCAGCTGATAAGCAAGCTTACTCCATTTGGAACTTGACTTTCCTGTTGCCACAGAACTTGACACATTTGAGGGTTCCAGGGATTAGAAATGGACATCTTTGGAGGGCCATCCTTCTGCTTACCTGACCTAGGTACCTGGTAACAGGGAGAGAAAAACAATGATTTCCTTTTTACACACAGAGTGGTGACCAGAGTTTTATATTCCAGATCCTGCAGACACTATAAGAGAACAGAGCCAACAAGGCAAACAGACACCTCAGGTAACACAAACTAGACTGCAAGCCATTCACTCTACATAACTGGCAAGTCTCTTCTGGTTCACAGACTCTGTGCCAATAGCAAAAATATGGATGTAAACTGTTCCTTCTTCTGTTACCAAATAAATTAATTGACCAACCCATAAAACAGAGGCTTCTCCCCACTGTCCATGAGCTACACACCGAGAGAAGGTAAATTTGTGGGAGTGCAGGCTGTTTTTATAAGGAAAAGGCCAGGTGCTAATGAGTAAGAAACATTGAGTTTTTCCAGACATAAGAATAAGATAGAAAATTCAGGAGGATTTTATTTCCAAATCTTCAAAACAAAGAATCCTCTTCCCATTTTGTTGTGGAGATAAAGAAGGTGAGAGATTCTGTGCTATGAGCTTTAGAAATTCAATGAAGTTCAAAGATAAATAAACTCAGAGAGATCTTTCACTGCAAAGAAGAGCTCTCCACTCTGAGTTCTCACATCACTCCAGCCCTGGCCCCTAACAATGCAGTGGGCAAGCTTGCCTTTCATGGAAGCTCAGAGGTCAACTCCTCACTACCTGGTGGGTAACTTGTAAATGACTAGGAGAATTGAGTCACCAGTGAAAGAATTTTGAGTTTTTAAGAGAAGCTGGTTTGCAATTGGACCATGTGTTCTTCTTTATTTGTTTGAGGTTCAGATGTATACAGTGGTCAGGTTCTTTGGTAAGACATACACAGAGAAAGAATTAGGAATGGACAATATCAAATAAATCTGCAGGGGGCTCTGGATGTTTACCTCTGTATTTCAGATCATGTACAGTTAAGTCTGACTGATTTATCCCCCAGAGATACAGTCTTCTCTGAAAGGAGCTCTCAACTGTGGGTGGTGGCTCATTTGGTGATGTCACTGAAAGATGCATCTTGTGGAGATAAAATTTCTTAAAATTCTCTTCTCTATTCTTGCTTCAGAGATCCCGGTCTGCAATATTCTGTATTTGCTCTCACTCTGCCATGGGCACCTGGACCCTCTTCTGCGTGGCCTTTTGTATCCTGATGGCCAGTGAGTCCCCAGAATATTTAGCGTCTTCATCCTGGGCTTCCATATTTATGACTACTTTTATTCTCATTATTCTGTCCATCAATTCTGTCTTCTTTGATAGAGCACACAGATGCTGGGGTCATCCAGACACCAAAGCACAAGGTGACAGAGGTGGGACAAGCAGTGACTCTGACATGTGAGCCAATTTCAGGCCATGATGCTCTTTACTGGTACAGACAGACGTTGGTGCAGGGACTGGAATTGCTGACTTACTTCCGCACCCGAACTACTGTAGATGATTCAGGGATGTCCAAGGACCGATACTCCGCTAAGATGCCTAATGCATCATTCTCCAGTCTAAAGATCGAGCCCACAGAACCCAGGGACTCGGCTATGTATCTCTGTGCCAGCAGCCAGCCACAGTGCTGCAGATTCACCCCCTCCCTGGGCAGAAACCTCCAGCGCCTGGCAGTCCTGAGCAAAGTCCTTCCTGCTCCTCTGCCTCCGGAAGAATTAAGTGGTTTGGGGGCATGACAAAGACAGAATGTGATAAAGTATCAATATAGGAAATCTTGTGTAGGAGATAATGTGTGAAATCTGTTTCTTACATTTCTCAAAAATTACCTGTGGGCTCAGAACTCACACATGCGAATCTGAATCACCCACACTGCAGGTCTCCCTGCTGTCCTGCACTTGCCATCGCCATTGAGACGGTGGGAGCTCCTGAAGACAGCCATGTCTTTTGGACAACTCTGCCTTTCCTTTCCCTTCTCACTGTAAGTTGTGAACAGAATGTTCCTCCACAAGTTTTCCAGATTGTAAAAGAAAGTTCTTTACAATAATTTTGTACACTCATTTTTAATGATGATTTCATCTTAACATTTACTACACATTTTTCATTACACTTTAAAAAGTATCTCAGATATGGCGAGTGGAGGAGGTTTAATAATTTAGATGTGAAGTCACCTTCCCAGAATCTAGGGATCCAATCCATTTGAGCTAGTGGAAGACCCACTGCAGTCACAGAATCGTGGTGAGACGTCCTCAGCTGCCTTCTCTGGAACAATCATTGTGGATCTGCACTGAGGAGTCCTATCCAGAATTGCTTTGCCTCTTTCCTCCCTGATCATATGTTCTCAACCCCCAAATCTAATTTTCTTTCTATTTATATGAGAAATTCCCACACAATCCCTGCATCCATTCTGAATGGACATAGTTTACATACCGATCACTTCTCAACCCCTATGAGTGTGTCGTTGTTAACTGGTGCAAACTGTGCTTGTATTTTGAGTGCCGTATAGGCGAAGTCCATTTCCATTGTCCTATTTGTGTTATTCTAGGGCCATGACTTTCAAGATGACAGTAGTACAGAATTACATTCAGTTTTTTTCTATGTACATCCAGAGATTCTGTATCTATTTATAGTTTTGTTATATTCCTTGTTTTCCTGACTCCTCTCTGCTGGTTCCAGATATTTTTCCTCCATCTTACTTGAAAGCCCATCTTCTTTGCACATAGGGTATTAGAATATTACTTTCTATTGCTACATTTCATTTACTTTTTTTTTTTTTGACCAGGCGGTTTCTCTACCCTTCAATCCTTCTGCTCACTGCTAATCTTGCCATCATCCTTAATGTCCGTATCATGACATAGACAGTTTATATATTGTTTGGCTTTTCAGGTTTTTATTTCTGAATATTATGTGTGTACAAATGCACCTACGTTGCCTTGGTACAGTTTGAGTCAAAGTTATAAGTGTGTCCATCACCCAGCTACCATGCATTTGTACCCGCTAAGTAAGAATTTACCCAACCCCTTCCCCTCCACCCCACCTGCTTGGTTTCTCTTGAATTTTATTTGCATGTGTCCCCATGAGCACTGAATGACTAGTTCCTATATTAATAATGAATACATTTGGTGTTTATTTTTTCATTCTTGCATTATTCACTTGGAAGAATGGTCTCCAGTTCTAGCGAGGTTAGTTCACTGTTTTTTGTGTGTGGCAGAGTTGTACCCCATTTTACAGATCTGAAAAAAAAATAGTTCTGTTTTGTATGGAAATAGAAAAGACCCCCAATAGCCAAAGCAACCTTAAGCAATAAGAAAAAATTGAAAGGCATCGCTTTACCAGACTTCAAGGTATACCACAAGGCTATAGTAACAAAAACAGTATGGTACTGGCACAAAAACAGAGGCATAGACCTATGGATGAGAATGGGGAACCCAGGTATGAAGCCATCCTCATGTTGTCATCTGATCTTTGACAAAGCAGACAAAAGCATACACTGGGGAAAAGAATTCCTATTCTATAAATGGTGCTGCAAAGATGGGATAGCCCATGGAGAAGACCGAAATGCTATCTGCACCTCCCACCAGTCACAAAAATCAATTCATGATGGATAACAGACTTGAACCTAAGGCATGAAACTATAAGAATTATTGAAGAAAATGTTGGGAAAACTCTTATAGATACCCACCTAGGTTTCTCAGTTTTTTTGCTATCCTCACTTCTGTGGATTTCTTTCCTCTGCTCTTTTTCAGACTTGCTTCCTTGATTATAGTAAATATCTACTGACCGAATGAATATCTCCCTCAGCCTTGAGCTGCCTGAGGGTAAGGAATTCGTTTGACATTTTCTGCACTCATTCTAATGTCGTATATTAGACAGGAAGGTAATAAAGGTGTCTGTTTTGGACAAATGAATGAATATATAGATTTAAAGAGACAAATGCAAATGCAAAGAAATTTGATTGTTTAGAGACACTTTTCTGGGCTGGAATACAAGAGACCATATAAGAAATAGTAAAATCTTTTGGAAATTTCAACTTATCTTTAAACTCTTTGGCCAGAACCTCTGCTGGAGAATTAGGTGGGCAGTCATAGATAGAAAGAGAGACAAAGATGTTAAGAGGCTGGAACTGGCCAGGATAGTTTTTCCTAATCTAAGGTTTTCAAAGATAGTAATATTACTAATGGTAGCTATGGTTGGCATCAGGCAATCTGGAATGCATGTTGAAACTGCCCTGGTGGTCAAGTCGGTAATCTAAATTTACCTCAACTATGCAGGAAAACAGGAACTTCATACAGAAAAATAAGAGTTTCTGCACGTATTTATACTATGCTGTGCTGCCCTGGTCATGTGAAGGACAAGCATTGTCAAAATGGAGTCACTTAGGCCATATCTAGCTCCGTGTTAAATAGGGCACCAAGGCCCAACCCTGCACATAGATTAGCCATATAGCATATTCATAATAATAACTAAAGTTTCAGAAGTGAATTGTGTGTATAAAATCACACAGTGGGCTCGGTGCCTGTAGCTCAGTGGTTTGAACCCAGCCCTGGCCTGAGAAACAACAATGACAACTACCACAAAATAGCTGGGCATAGTAGTGGGTGCCTGGTGTCCCAGCTACTTGGGAGGCTGAGGCAAGAGAATCACTTAAGCCCAAGAGTTTGAAGTTGTGAGCTGTGACAGCACAGCACTCTACCAAGGGTGACATAAGTGAGACTTTGTCTCCAAAAAATAAATAAATAAATAAATAAATAAATAAAATCACACAGTGGCCTGCTGAAATCGTGTGAGAGGGAATATGTAACTATCAGGTTAGTTTTAATGAAGGGATTTGTGTCTCACAGTGAGAGGATGAGATCAGTTAGTGGAGAAAAGGCACTGGTTTATTCTGTAGGAGTTGGGAACTTATTTTTAAAATGAGAAAGAGACCATCAAGAACTATGATTCCCTAAAGAAGTCTGGAAATTCTATGGCTTATATGAGGTAGAAATAGAAAAATTAGACTGAGCTATTCAGAAAAAAAATTTTTCCAAGAATAAAGACTTTGTGTTTGTATTCCTTTAATGGATTGACGTTGTTAATTGAGTTTGAAAAGTAAGACTAAAATAATGATCCTAAGATAGTAAATATTTTTATTTTTCAAAGACCTTTAAAAAATTGGTATAAATACTACAGACATGTGCCATAAGAAGTAAATGATGAGAGTGGTTTGCATTAAAATAATGAATTAAATGAGGCTTGCATTTGTCATATTAAGGAAAATTTTCTTAGATAAATTGATTTTGCAAACATGTTGAAATTCATTGCTTGTTTACAGAAGTACTAATGACTAGATCATGAAAGCACCTATCTGAAGTAGAGCTACTACTTTTTTTTTTTTTTAGACAGAGTCTCACTATATCACCTCCTTGGTAGAGTGCTGTGGCATCACAGCTCACAGCACCCTTGAACTCTTGGGCTTAATTAATTCTCTTGCCTCAGCCTCCCAAGTAGCTGGGACTACAGGTGTCTACCACAATGGCCGGCTATTTTTTTTGTTGTAGTTGTCATTGTTTAGCAGGCCCAGGCTGGGTTCAAACCCACCAGCCCAGGCATATGTGGCCGGCACCCTAACCACTGTGCTATGGGCAATGAGCCAGTAAAGCTACTTGTACTGAGCTTATATATGTAATATACGAAACACACACACATATATACATACATATATTTACATAAGTAAATACGCTTTTGCTCAGGCTGGTCCCCAACTCGTGAGCTCAAACAATCCAACCACCTTGGCTTCCCAGAGTGCTAGGATTACAGGTGTGAGCCACTGAACCTAGTCAGTATTTCTCTATCCATACGGAAAAATTGTTCTATCAGAAAATATGTCTCTAGATATTATAAATATGTACTTACAAAATGTCACTATATGACAAACAGATCAAAATGGCTATCTTCTAAGGTTTTTACTAGAAATTAAAGTTATTCAGAACTATAAATCCTAATTAACATGTGTAATTATAAATGTATAGTATACTAAAGGAAAATTAAGATGTATTCTTGATGAAAAATATAATATAATTAAAACATAAAATTATTTTACTTAAAAAAGAAGAATTTTGTTTAATTAGAGGTTATTTTTGGTAATTTTTTTTAGATGTGGACTTAGAGAGAAAATAAAATAAGGCAGGAAAGAACTAGTGAGTGGAAGAGAAAGATACAAGGGAAGTTATAAGGATGTTTTTCTTGCAAGATAAGTGAAAAGGAGAAAGAGTATTTTATTTTGTACGAGAAACCATCTTGTGTGGTCCAATTGACAGAGGAAAATGAAAGGATGAAATTTGTCCCAAGGTGGAAAAACAGTTTCCATATGAGAAAGAACAAGTATAGGACAGAAATTGCAGGTCTGAGAAAATGCTAGTAGGTTGGAGCAGCAGTGAAAGTTTTGAGAAAGTTGTAGCACTTTTGTGGAAAATCAGTATAATTTTATGTGTGATCAAATAAGACAACATTTGAAGAATTTTGCTTATACATGTTTTTAAATTTCATCTGCTATCAAAAATAAAACTGATGCAAAATGATAATTTGGTCCCTTGTGTTAAAACAACAAAATTTCATTGGAGTTGACTGCTTTTAGTAAAAAATAATTTCCTATGATGCTGCTTGTATTCATTAGGTTTTTTTTTTTTTTTTTTTTTTTTTTTTACCTAGAAAAATTGAGCCTTACATGAGTTAAGATTTCTCTCTTTTTTTTTTTTTTTTTGTTAAAGCTATATTGATAGGTACTTTCTAATTTTGGTTGCTGATACAATGCTATCTTTCTTTTCCCAATATTATTTTGTAATTCTTTTTTACATACAAATATAATTGATTTTGTATCGTTATTTTGAAGTTAGCTACATTGCTGAATTTTTCTATTGTTTATGGTAACTTGCAAGTAACTTGGTAACTCGGAAGTAATAAAATTTGTATTTTTTTTACAAATCATTGGGATTTTTAAGTTATTGTAACTGTATTTGCTACGATCTTCAACTTTACTAGGAGTGGTGGTAATGAGTACACTTATCTCATAATTGATTCGTAGATAATGCTTTTGTTTCCTCATAAAATTGATATATTTGTCCCAATGTTATCTTCAACAATTGTGTTAATGTTTTGCCTAAAGTTGATGTTCTGTAAATATTCATGGAATAAAGGAGCCTGAAACAAACAAACAAAAATAATAATTAAAAAAAAGATTTCTTTTTTTTTCAATCTATGTAACAATCTTTATTATCTTTTAAAAGCTTTTGTCACTTTGGTTAAAAGATAATTAAGCATTGTTTTGCAGTGATTTCTGTCCCCATTTTGATCAAATATTGTAAATATCTTGACATTTTAAACAAAATTCCTCAAAATCAAATTCTAAATTAAGTCTTTGAATTAAAATACTTCCAGTTGGGCCCCCAGAGAACAAGAAAGAATGTATCTGTCCTCCTATGTTGGCTTAGGAGATGTTAAGCCATCAGATTTGTTTGATGTGTTGAATTGTACACAAGGAAGTATTGCCAAGCAATAATGGGATACCAAATCTTCTTCAAGTTATATTTATATGGATATGTTATTGATGTGAGTGTCTCGAAGATATTAATAGACGTCTGAGGATCCTGGTGTCACACTGTCATTTATGGTTTGGTTTATCTTGAAATGTTGTAAGTCAAAAAATATTATCTGTCACAGAATGAGCGAACTCCATTGTCCGTTTTTGGTTACAGTGAACTGTCTTCAAAATTCTGACCTTGGCCATTTCCAGATAGAGAGGAATTCATGCTACCCTTTGATGGTAAACAGAGAAAGTTTCTCCAGTTCCCTGTAATGTAAATTCTGCTTCCCTGAAGTAGCTTCATGACACTCTCCGCCCCCAAAAGATCAATTAAAGTTTATGACACAAACAGTTCTTCACTCATTTCTTAAACCTCACAGGCATTTGCATTCTCTGCATTTGTTCTGTTTCCATGGCCTTGAATGTATTTTCTTCTCCGCAGACACTTGGAGATACCACTCACCTGCCGCGGATTGGCTCCTGCCTGCCTCCCCTTCTCTCCTTACCCAGACATGCCCCGGCACTATTGTATATCACTCACTTCCCTTTATTTTCCCAATAGGAAAATTGAAGACTATAATTGATACTAGATGACATTTGCGAAAATAAGTTAATGCCAGCTTATGTTATGGAAAGACTTGGAATATTATTAATCGCTATTTTCCCTTCACAAGGGGCTCCTCTTACCTGACACATAACGGGGAGTCCCTATAGATATTCTCAGCTTTCCACAAAACTTCTGCAATACGGTGAGATTGTTTTCCCTGGGGGATTGATGACCAGCACAGCAAAATCCCCTAACTGTATGGAAAGCTGGATCCTAACTATTCTTTTGGAAAAAAGAAATTTATGTTATAGTAATATTTAGTCTTAAAATTCTGTAAAAAATGCCTCGTCATAGCCATACTTTTCCACAACCACATCTTTAAAGATTTGATGAGTTTGGAAACATCATCAGGAGTGCTTTGCAGAAATCAACCTAAAAAGTGGAAAGAAAAACGAGCTGTGCTCAGTAAAGGAATCTTGTCATCCCTGACAAAGATGCGGATTGTGTGACTGTGTGTGTGTGTGCATACGTGTTTTCACGTGGAGACACAGCCACATGGAACTCACTGCTCTCTGGGTGGCATGTACTAAGAGGCTCTGTGTCAGGGGTGGGACTCATGGGCAATCCTGGGTAGTAATGGAAAATATCACATCTGGCTGAGTCTGCCTAAGTTGTCACAGGTAGGGTTGTTTATTTCAAGGTTTTACAAATTCAAAAATAAATATGTAAAATCTAGAAACTCTTTTTATAAAACATGCTATCTAAAATTAGTAATAATTCATCTAAATACAAAACATAAAAATATATGGGTGTGATTAACCTGGAGATCTGCGTAGCATCTCCAGGTTGTATCTGCCTGACGTCACCACACTGTTTTACTTTACAGCCCAGCGAAATAAGGCCCCTCTCTTCTTGCTGATTTCAAGATTGTAACAATTATTTTCTTTGAAATTCAGATGTCGGTTCATGCCCGCTCTTGTCTCCACTGGCTTAGGGAGGTTTGAAGATGAACACTAAATTGGCCCCTCTGGGGAAGGGTAGAGAGGGTGTGTGTGAGGATGAGGTTAAGGGTAGGGGTTGGGGGCATCTCTGTTCCTGATTGGGACAATTTTGAGCACATCAGACCAGCTGGGTATCCCTGACATTGTGGATTATTGGCTACCTGGAGGCACTGTGGCTCTTCAATACTCCAGAGAACCTGGGGAGGAGAGGAGAGGTGACCCAGGGGAGGAGGGCTGCTCTCTGCATTCCCAAGCCTGGCTAGATATTTGCATCAGGGGAAGTTGGTGTTCAGACTAGGCCCTGAGACAAACACAGACTCCTCACTGCCCAGGAGAGGTAAGAAAGCTCCAGGCCTCAGTATCCACCCGGGGGGCTTCTCTGCACCTGCTCGGGCTGGGTGAGTCAGCATCAGGGAAGGATAAGGTCCGCAGCAGAAGCAAGATAAGGTGTGATGAGGACACGTGAGGACTGTGCTCAGCCTGATGCACCTCCGGTTTTTAGCTGTGTAGACAGGAATGGAGCATAGAGCAGCAAGGAGCCTGCTGGAGCCTGCCCAAGGAAACAGGGGACTATCACGGAGAGGCCTGCAGGGAGAGTAACTGAGAAAGCCCAGCTGCCCAAGCAAATGCCAGAAACACTCCTGCCCACACTCAGGAAGTGACTGTGAGGGTGGCGCGACCAGCTGGAGGGGCTCAGGCCCTGAGGAGCTGACAGGCTGTTCCCCGACACTCTCTGCTGCTTCTGTATGTGACAGTGCTGAAGGAATTTAGAAAGGTAAGTATTATTTGACCTATTATATATTTGAGAGAAGCAGCTTTTGCGTGTCTCATAAACGCTGAAATGAAAGAAATGAGGCCTGGTGTATGATGCATCAGTGGGGTGACTGCAATTAGCGTCAACAGATTGGACATTTCAAACTGGCTAGAAGAGAATAATTCAGATCTTCTTAGCATAAAGAAAATATAAATATTTAAGGTTATGTACATCCCAATTATACTGACTTGATTATATGAATGGGTCAGATTACCATGTGTACCTTGCAATACATACATCTAGTATGTAGCCATAAAAATAAATTATTTGATGGAGAAGTGTAACTAACTGAGTGAAGTCTGTTCCAATCCTCTTTTCCACCTCCTCCCCTGACTCATACACTCTGTACACCTGTCCCCTCACCAGGCTTACCCTTTTGGGGTCTCCATTTACAGGACAGGGAGGTCAGGTATCATACATCACTGCGATAACCTCTCCCCTGACGAGTCCAGGGAACGTAAGACTTCCAGGCAAAGTGTATCCATTTGTCCATCTTTGCGACAGAAAAGAAAGGGGCAGTTTTCTGAGCCATAATGAGCCTGTGGATGGGACTGTAGTGGGGAGAGAGGTTCCCAGCTGCGTGGGACAGGGAACGGGGTATTTGCTGGGAGAGTGTCACGCCTGCTGCAACCCACCAGGAGGGAAGGGACAGAAGAAGCGTTGTCCTCTAGGTAATTTGTTTTGTGCCTTAGTCAGTAAATTTGTTGGGGCCCTATACTATGTGGAAAGGATTGTTAAGATAAATAAAAGAAAATGGGCAAGAAGGAAAATGCAAACAGCATGTTTCCATCTTTTAGAGTGTTAAAGTCTTCATTATTTTAGTTTTACTCAATTTTTGAATTAGGTAAATTTCCTTTTTAAAAATGTCTTCCCTTTCACTACCTACTTCCCCATGCCAGTTTATTTTTCATTTGTGGTAAGAACATATAACTTGAAATCTATCTGTTTAATAGAAATTTAAGTGTACAATGCAGTATCGCAATTTATAGGCACAATGCTGTACATAACGACAGGTCTCCAGAACTTACTGACGTTGGAATTTGACACAAACTGGAATTTGACAGCAACTCCCCTTTGTCTCCATACCCTGACCCATGTAAATGTGCCATTCTTGTCTTTGCTTCCATGAGTCGGACTGTTAGGTTACCTCACACGTGCAGAGTCGTGCAGCCTCTATCTTTCTGTATTAATCACTTAGCACGTCCTCTGGGTTTACCTGTGTGGTCACACACAGCAGAACTTTATTTATTTTCGTGGGAAACAATATTCTGTTGCTGTGTATACTACACTTAAAGTTTGTAGTATTAAATGCACAATATTGGACTGTTTCTGTGAAACCATCTGTCTCATGAGTGGCAGGGAAATTTGTGGAACCGTAAGCACTCAGCACGTTAGTGCACAGTCACAGTTCAATCCTGCTCCATAGGGAGAACTCAGAAAAAGATGATAGTTCCATTATTTAGTGGCAGAGTGTTAATCCAAGATGCTAATTCCATCATTTATCTATATATCCAATAGATGTCCTTCATTTTCAAATTTTCAGTTAATTAGAAATTCACCTAACAGAAAAAAACCTTCAGATGCAAATGCTAGTCTCATTCTACAGATGAGGAAAATCACCCATAAGTTAAATAGCCTGAAAAAATAAATGGCTATCAGGAAGCAGTACTGAGACTCTCCTAGCCTGGGCCACCCCTGAGATTCATGTTCACAACTCTATGCTATAATGCATTTTCATAAAGAAAGATACCTGTCTTCAAAAATCAGAATGCTGTTTCCTGTATCCCTTTCTGACCTGCAGGCTCTAATAAAAACATTCACAGAGATCACTTTAAATTCAGTGTCCTCTTCTCCTGAGTGTCCTGCCCCCCCACCCCCAGGCATGTGCTGGGCTAAAAGCAGCAGTGGGGAGGGGAGCAGAGCCCGGACCTCAAAACCACGTGCTCGGGATCAGCTCCACGACTGGTTGGTGCTTTGTTCAAACTCTGCTGAGAACTTGGAGGTCATGATAGCAGAGTGTTCATCTGAGTGTGCAGTCCTTCTAAGCATGGGGTTCTGTGCAATAGAATACAGATTTTGAGCTCTTTTTTACTTCTTACTAAATTAATGGCAGGCGTCCTGCCCATGGCAATATTTCTCTGTGAAATATGATGTCTCAAATAACACATTTTCCTTACCCTGGAGTCAGGGTCCTCTCCTAATTCACCTGCACACCAGCACTCCTGTACCAACGTCTCCTCTTTGTGGCAGCCGCTGTCTTCCACAAAGACATGGCAGGCAGCAGCGTCAGGCAGTTCTATCTCTATAGCAGGCTCACCCCAGGCTCAGCTAACAGTGCTCCAGGAGGATATGAAGGTGCTCTAGCTACATTTACCGGTGTCCCATCTGTCACTCAACTGATAAGGAACATGTTGATGGCCCTTCAGATTTCAGAACCGGAGGCTGGAGAGAATCTTTGTAGGGGGAGGACTTAACAGGGACATGGGCAATTAAGCAAATTAGAAAAGGAGGCTTGAGGGAGTGTCTGGGACGCAGAAGTTCTAAAAGGCAGCAGGAAGTTAAATTTTTACCTCTAAGATTCTAGGCTGTAGAAGTATTTCTCTAACTCTTGTCAGTGGAGTGATGAGGAATGATATTATTGTAGAAATGAAACATACGTGGAATTACAAACTCATTACAAAAAGGTCAAGAAAGGTGTATGAGACTTGTGTCCACTCAGACAAGTTCATTCTCCCCATTCTAAGTTGTTCAGCTGTGTGTTTGTTTTGGATTTGACTCTGTGGAGAAGGGGGTGTGGCCCTCCTGACAGGCAGGCTCTGGGGCCCAGGCAGGGAGGATGAGTCTCAGAATGACTCTCTGGAAACCTCCACTCCCCTTTCTTCAAAGCACAGAACCAGAAGTCCCTGCTGTCCTGCCCAGCACCTGTCATGAGCATCGGCCTCCTGTGCTGTGCGGCCTTTTGCCTCCTGTGGGCAGGTGAGTCCTGGGAGGGGACCTTGCCTGGATTTCCTGGTCCAGCCCCAAGCCTTTC
Organism: Otolemur garnettii; assembly: GCF_000181295.1. Classification (NCBI taxonomy): domain Eukaryota; kingdom Metazoa; phylum Chordata; class Mammalia; order Primates; family Galagidae; genus Otolemur; species Otolemur garnettii. The sequence goes on along the minus strand of NW_003852444.1, from coordinate 2,721,704 downwards.
ACAGGGGCTGCAATGTCATGTTTGTTCTTCTCGGCAGGCTTGGTGAATGCTGGTGTCACCCAGTCCCCCAAATCCCAGATCCTGGTGACAGGACAGAACGTGACACTGGAATGTACCCAGGATATGTACCATGACAACATGTACTGGTATCGACAAGATCCTGGGCTGGGACTGAGGCTGATCCATTACTCGGTTGGCTCTGGTTTCACTGACAAAGGAGAAGTCCCCAGTGGCTACAGTGTGTCTAGATTAGATAAAAATTCCTTCCCCCTCACCCTGGACTCTGCCACCCCTTCCCAGACATCTGTGTACTTCTGTGCCAGCCGTTATGCACAGCGCTGCACAGCTGCCTCCTCTCTGCACAGAAAGTCAGGGCAGGCTCTGCACCCCAGAGCTCAGTGATGCCCTCAGCTGAGTTCTCAGCACCAGGACCCAGAGCCCTGAGGGGTCGTGCAGTGTGGACCTCAGTGTGAGTCAGGTGCACCTGCAGGGGTCTCTGCCAGGCCTGTACTGAGCCCAGACCTCAGGCACAGACTCGGCTCCTTTGCTGTTCCCTCCTCTTTCCCCTCAGCTCTCCCCTTGGGCTGGGAACAGGGCTCTCCTGTCTCTGACTTTTCTAGTCCTTAGCCTGAGTCTGAGGCCTCCAGGATGCGGGGTGCTTTGTGTTTCAGGTATGTGTGGACTCCTGCCTCTGCCTGGGCACCACGTGCTATGCCTCTAGGATTCTTCTCCACCCCCAGCCCTCATGTGGTTTCTGCTGCGATTGCTGTTCACATATGGGCAGTTACCCCAGGAGTCCCTGCTGGGTCCCTTCTCCCCCGGCCCCCCAGCCAACCTGTACAGACTCTCACCTGCACCTCCCTCCTTCCCATCACTGAGACTCAAAGGCCATTTCCTCTGCCTGGGTGTGGAGCTTCCTTTCTGTAGAGGCTGATTCCTGCCCATGGTTCAGATCTCAGCAAACCTCCCCTCCTGAGGGAAGCATTCCCAGGCCTCCCATCTGGGTTCAGTTTCTATCTTGTACCTTCTCATAATACTATGTTTGTTAGTTAGTGGAATATAACAGAGTTGGAATTTTCCAGATTCTTGGCTGATTACTTTTCAGCCTCACTAGCCCGTAAACTCAGTGAGAGCGATGGCTTTGCCTGTAGATACCAAGAACGGGGCCTGTCACATAGGAAGGGCCCATTTGAGAGAATGGGTAAATGACAGGGTGAATGCTGAGTGGACGGATGAGCCGATACCGGGAATACCCTCAAGTCACTGGACCCTGGCAGGATCTAGCACGGCTGTGAGGAAAGGTATCCTTCTCTGCTGCACTCCTATCAGTCCTTGAAATTAATGGGAATTGCTAACATGTGGTCAGACCTGGGTCAAGGCTTCGGTTTTTGGCTGCAGCCCCAGACAGTCCTGCTGTCTGTTCCCTCCTTCAGGCTCTTTTTCCACAATAATTCTAGACAGATCTGAGAATCACTTCCATAATTGCATCCTGAATGCTTTGCTGGTTTTGGTGCCATTTCTGGTCTTAAAATCTCTATTAGGTTTGTATCAATAGAACAGAGCCTCTGCAGGTTTCTGAGTGGGTGGGATTTATTGTGGGACAAACTGAGTGGCTGAGACGTGAGAGGGTCAGAGCGTGTCAGGCCTCCCAAAAAACAAAACAAAGAGCCACAGTGAGCAAAAAAATAAGCATTTTAAATGGACATCTAAAAAATGAGACTTTTTGACATGATGAGATATGAACATTTGAAAAATTATATTTAAATGACCATGAGAGGGAATTTTAACGTGAACATGGAAACAGTCAAAGCCATCGGGTGACTGTTGTAAAATCATCAAATAGAATAACTAGATAAGGTTAGCATAATCGTGGAAAATGAAATGAAAATGGAAACAGCAGATTTGGTGCTTGTGAAAGACTCTAGTGATGTCAGAGGCCGTCTGCAGACACTGCCTAGAAGGCGACAGAGAAACTAAAGTGAGTAGGAAAGAGGAGTTAAGAAGCAGGGAGGGAAAATGGGAGGCTCCTAGTTTATTAGTATATGCATGGTATTTTTTCAAAATTTCTTATTTTCTCTTGCACATAATTGATGTTTCAAAAAAAGAAAATAGGGAGAATACGATATATGTATGAGATGTGAGAATTTTCCAGAGATATTAAGGACCTAAATCTCGGATTCAAGAATTCAAATGAATCCCAAGTAAGACAAATGGTCCCATCAGAGTGAAATTGTAGAAGGCAAACTGTTTTTTAAAAAAGGATTTTAAAGGTCGTCAAAAAGGAGACGTAGATATCTGCCAGCGGGACATACTGAGAACAACAGTCAAAATTAAGAAAGTGGCTAAAAATAATGATTAACCAGAACCGTAGGGCTCATTGATCATTAAAATGATAGTGATGGAAAAGTACTTTTAGGAGGAGAAATGGGGGGGAAAGCTTTGTGAATTTACCAGCAAGATATCTTTTCAAAATTATGCTTGACAAAGGTGGAAAAGTCCCCCCCAAGAGGGCGTGAGGTGTGGGGCGAGAGAAGCACTTATCTGTCCACACTGAGCAAGTGTGGTTGGGGGACGGAGGGAGCTGGGCACAAACAGGAAGCCACAGGACGCCCTGACCTGCAGACAAACCACAGCTCAGCCTTGGGGGTCTTGTATCAGAGACACTGTTGACACAGCTCAGTGGGCATGCCCAGCAGATTGTCAGATGAAAAGATAAACTCAGAGCTGCAGCATGAGACCTCTGTACCCAGCCAGCCCTGGAGCTGAAAGTGGTGCTCCACGCCTCGATTTTCTTAGAAATATAAATATTTAAATCAGTGATCCAAGTATGTTCTAATATAAACCCTGTGTTCCTGAAGTTGAGGGGACCGAGAGAGGAAGTGACATCACTGTGGGAACTGCCCTGTGGGGTCAAGGATGTCCCTCCTCCTCTGCCCCTGCTCGCCGTAACCCTGACCTGTGATCCTCCCATTTTAGTCCAACCCCGCCATGGGCTCCAAGCTCCTCTGTTGGGTGGTCCTCTGTCTCCTAGGGGCAGGTGAGTCCTCAGAACGCAAGCAATTTCAGTGTGTTCCTGTGTGCACGTGTGTGTGCACGTGTGGGGGGGGTGGGTGATGACAACTGCTTTCCTCATTCTGTTCCCAACTTCTCTCTCCACAGATCTCACAGATGCTGGCATCTCCCAGTCCCCCAGACACAAGGTCATAAATAAAGGACAGGATGTAGTTCTCTGGTGTGATCCAATTTCTGGTCATGTTGCCCTTTATTGGTACCAACAGATTTTGGGACAGGGCCCGAAGTTTCTAGTTGAGTTCCAAGGCACACAGGCAACAGACAAATCAGGGCTGCCAGGCGATTGGTTCTCTGCAGAGAGGCCTGAGGGATCATTTTCCACGCTGACCATCCAGAGCACAGAGGTACAGGACTCGGCCATGTATATCTGCAGCAGCAGCTTCCCCACAGTGTGGTACAGTCACCACCTTCCTGCTCAAAAACCTCTTCCTTCTCTCTCCATACAGCTCCCAGAGACCCTAAGTAGAGGCCTCTCTTTTCACTCTGCAAGGGAAAGGAGATTTGGACCTCAGCTGTCCTTTAGGTAGAAAGAGACCACAGAGTCACTTCTGAGACTCCATCTCTGTAAAGGCGAGTGGAGGAAAGAAGCGTGGCCTATTGTGGTTTAGGAACACTGAGAGTTTCAGTGGGGTCTCAGCCTTGCCCACAGAGTCTGCACAGCCAGCTTTCTGTGGGATGTGGGGGGTGCTGCCCACGTAATTGCACTTCCATCACGGGCAGTTAACATGACTCTTCCCTGCATTTGTTAAAGGCACCTGGTGTCTGGAAAGTCTGAGTCTATGTCTTCACGTCATTCCTTCTTCTGAAGCCTTTTCTCTCTTACTGGACCTTTCCAGCCACCCATCTTCTTGTTTGAACCGCAGGTTTTCTGACTTCTGTGGCAGTGAATTGGTAAGTACAGTAATGACGACAGGGGCCTTCACGTCTTCTGCTTAGTTTAAGCCACTCATTTTGTTCATTTTGTTATTTGCCACCAGCCTGTGCTGAAGAAGGTTTTAGTACCACTCAACTTCTTGTCCATTACTTGAAGAAATCAGATTGATTGTTTCAGTTGTTTGCCTCAGTCTTTTGATTTGAAATAATTTTTCTGAGGTCATAAATTTAAGAAGATGGGGTATTTTATTTACAACAATGTTCTTGTTCTTTTTCATATATTTTATTTATTATATTATATATTGCATATTCTTTGCTGTAAGTACAGTGGTTATATTGCAATAAACTCTTCCCCCTGTCTGTGAGTGATGCTGCAGCTTGTGTCTATGAAATCTAATGCCCTGGGAAGACTGATAAGATCGTGACCTGTAGGTTTTTAGAGTCATCATAGAGAACCCAGTGCTCCCAACTGGGGACTCAGGGGTGCCGAAGCAGCCACAGTAGTGGTGCCCAGAGTGGGGGAATCACAGTCCTCCAACATCCTCTTACCAGAGATCTTGGGGGCTCAGAAATCAAATTTATTTCTCAAAAGAGTGATGGCCCATGACAGGGAGTTGTCCTGGCCCCGTTTTAATTGTGCCATCAAGAAATCAGTGCTTGCTCTGTTGTCCTGTATCTCTGGTGAGTGGGTGAGGCCAGGGCACAGATAGGAATTTTCTGTCCTTGGATGTCATCCTAGGCACATCCTTCCTAGTCCTGGTCTCCAACTGCTGCTCCCTTCATCCACATGACCCTGAGACACTTGATCCCTACAGTGGCAAAGCTCTGACACTCAGGCTTGGACAGAACACAAACCCACATTGAAAATACTAGTGCTGAAAATAGATGGGACAATGGTGCCTAAGGCTTTCTGTTCACACTGAGAGTAAGTGTCCAGGAGAACAAAGGCAACATTTTACCAAAGAACAAATAAGAAGTGTAGGAGACGCCAACATCCGAGCAAGATGATCTGCAGCTGAGGTGTGGACCTCGGGCCATTCGTCCACAGGAGTTCCTTGTGGAAAAAGAGCCCGTGCCCTCAGCCCTTAGTCATTGTTAATTACTCCCCTCACCCGTATCATTCCCTTTCAATAAAAGGCTGGTGCGGAGGTTGCTCAGGGCCACCCAGAAAGTAAGGGCTAGCCCGCCTTCCACAAGCTTATACTTCTAATCCGCTTCTCGCCTGGTTCCTTCCTGAGCTAACAGAGACTAGGGCCACAGGAGCCCGACAGGTCGCGACAAAGAAGGAACAAGGGCCATGTTCTAATAAAGTATCTCATTGTCTTCAGTTAAACAAGAGGACCATGTCAAGGACATCATTTCAAGTCAAAGTCAGGGGCTCACAAACTAGCCAGCACAAACCTTTGATCAGTACAGGCCCTCAGCAGCTTCAGAAAATCCTTTTATGTAGTCCAAGACCCAGGCTCACATCTTCTGACCCTAACATTAAAAAAAAATTGGGCTTTACTATAGTTGCTAGTATTCCACATTCAAGGGTCAAGTACTAAGGGTTCAAAAGTTTTGAAGGCTTTTCTCCCAAGGCTTGGGTGTGCTGGAGTCACCTTTGCTGACTCAGAAGAGCCAAATCGGTATATTCTTTCCAACTGCCTATTCAGTGAAGCCAAGATGACACCTTGAAATCAGACACAGTAGAATATGCCTCAGTAGGTGTGTTTACACCATAAGAATTGGTAAATGCAGTAGGCCTCTCCCCGTTTTCATAGACACCCCATTTATCAACATACCCCTAGAGTGCTTAGAGACAATGACACCCCTGGTGCCTCCTGGGGCAGGTGGACTTGGCTCAGAACCCACCGGCCCTTTGCATTTGCTCCTTTACGCCATGATCTAAGGGGCCTCACCTGATTCTTGCCCGGTCTGGTACCCAGGTTCTCTTGGTGGGTAGGTCTGTTTTTCCTATAAACATTCTAGTCCTAAAGAGTGACAACTATTTTAAACTTAACAAAAGGTAGCACTAGACAGTTTTTTTTTAAATCATAGCTGTGTACATTAATGCAATTATAGAGTACAATGTGCTGGTTTTATATACTATTTGAAATATTTTCATCAAACTGGTTAACATAGCCTTCACTGCATTCTCTTCGTTATTGTGTTAAGACATTTATATTCTACACTTAGTAAATTTAACATGTACCCTTGTAAAATGCACCATAGGTGTGTTCCCATCAATTACCCCCCCTCCCCCCCCCGCTACCCATCCTCCCCTCTTCCCTCCCCTCCTTCTCCTCTTTCCCCTTTTCCTTGGGCCATAGTTGGGTTATAGCTTTCATATGAAAGCTATAAATTGGTTTCATAGTAGGACTAAGAACATTGGATACTTTTTCTTCCATTTTTGAGATACTTTGCTAAGAATATGTTCCAGCTCCATCCATGTGCACCAGACAGTTTTTGATTTACAAAGTACCTTTTCTTGCACAGAATGTTCACTCATAACAGAAATGGGGGCAGCAGCAGCTTTGGCTGTCAGCCAAGTATAGCCACACTATCCTTCTATGGTACTTCTATGAGTTTGGGGCAAGGACTCATTTGCCTTGGAAACTAGGCAGCCCCAGACCAGTCAGGAATGACCCTGGATCTATTTCTGGCTGAGGTGTCAGAAAAATCACCAGCAATTTGAACATCCTCCTCTCCAAGATGCAACAGCAGCCTGTTTCATCTCAGTCCCCAGTAGTTGTCCCGGAGAACCACCAGCTTGGGGGCAGAAACACCAGGAATGCTCATGCCAGCTCCCCCTGTGCTGCAGAAGGACTTTCCTGCCCAGGTGTAGGGCATAGGCCAGGCTCTGTCTGTCTCTCAGGAAGAGAATGGCCACAGAATGGTGTCTGTGGAAGAGAGACTGGGATTCTGAGGCTCCACTCAAATATTTCAAAGCGTTTTCTTTCTTTTATCTTTCATGCTACATTCTCACCAATTAAATAAGTGAGGAACCCCTCTGTGATTGCATTGCTCATGGCGCTTGGAAAAGTTTTCCTGGTTAAATATCATTGAAAAATCATGGCAATTGTTCATTTCTTCAGTTCAGACTTAACCTAAGGCAGTGAAAGAAGCAGCAACAATTTATAAGGCACTCACTTTACAAGTTCTATGAGGAAAGCATTGGTTAAATTTCATAGCCCTCACCTAACTTGAGGTCTAGTTGAAATGAAAGGCAGTGAGTTGAAGGACATGTGACCAAGCCCCGAGAGGCCCAGGCCAGTCACTATGGGAGTTCACAGGAGGGAAACATGACTTCTCTTGAGATGGTAAACATCAAGAGTGAGTATCATTCTGGTGCTGTGAGGGCTGCAGGGGCAAATCGTTGGAAACATAAATAGTTCATCTCTACTCTTAAGGATGGTGAAATACAACCCTTTCCACAGTGCCCAGGCAGATTCTATCTGCTGGCTGTGCTGGGTTGCACCATGAGTCCTTATCTCCCTCTGCCTCTTCCAGAATCAAGTCCTCCCTCCCTGCATCCAGGATTGGCAGGTGTGTGTTGTACACATTATCAGCTGGCTGGAGATCACTCTCCACTGACTATGATTCTGCCACCCCAAATTTCCCATTAGATGCTGCTCCCTCCATGAGTGCTCATTACCTCCTAAGGCATCCTGTTTTGTATATTCCAGTTTTGCTTTTTATTTATGCATATTTGATCCCATAATGAAGGTAATTTCATCATCTGCCCATTCCATTGCTGATATAAATTTTCAGGGTAATATTGATTGAATATAGAAGGGCATTTTGGTTATTATTAGTAATAGAGGTAAAATAATCTATTTATACTTCATCCACTGTGTTTTTTTCATACTTTACACCAAATGTTATTTTTTTCCATTTCTCCTATCCTATCCCTGTTCTTTTAGAAGATAGCGTTAAGAGGGAGGAGGGAATGTCAGTTTGACTATACCTGCCAGGTGTGTCATAGGAATTAGAATGAGGATGGGGTTGTAAACATGGTAACTCAAGGATATAATCAGGATTTCTAGAAGGTTGTCTCAGCTGACAAAGCAGACACTTCCCAGCATTCCTCTGGCCACTGCGAAGGAAACAATGTTGAAACTTCACTTATTGCCCACAAGATGGCACTGTGGTCCTCTGGGGGTTGGGTAGGGGCTTTGAAGAGCGTCGGGGACAGCAGCCTAAGAGGGAATGGAAAGAGACAGTGTTCACCAAGTCTCCTTACCAAAAATTCACTGAGCATCTTGTCCGGACCCACACCAGAGTCTGTGCAGAGGCTCCAGCTGTGGCTACAACATAGGGTTTTTATACAAGAATAATCAAATGAATTAAGTCTGTTAAAAAAAATTTAAGAAAAGAATAATGTTTGAGTTTGGATGTAAAATTATACACATGTTGAAGAAGCAATGACTTTATTAAGAGATGATGCCACTCTGGGAGAAATGTTCTGTTTGCCTTCACCTTAAGTCTCCAACTCACAAAACAGAAGCCTGGAGCTAGAAAATCCCCCTTTCTGCTCTGGCCCTGCCCTGGGACCAGGGTACTGCGTGTACTCTGTGCTGTACAGGGTGCTGTGTGTCCCTCTCTCACAGACCAGAGAAGTCTGGGCACAGACGTGCACCCCCCTTCATGGGATTGCAAGTCAGCAGCTTGTAGGTTACTGCACCAGGTATACCACCAGCTTCACACCCGACTGGGAGGTCCTTTTCCAAACATAGTTAAGAATTTGAATAACAGGACAGCAAAGTTTTAAAACAAAACTAGAGTCCTTCTAAATGTGGGGCTCTCTGCAATAATATAGCATTTTTAAGCTCCTTTCGTGTATTTACGGTCAGGCAATCTACACAAGGGGATAAGCTCCTGAAATTCAATGCCATAACTAAAACCGGGACAATTTCCCTTACCCTGGAGTCTGCCACATCTTCCTAAGTCCTTTGCATATCAGGACAACTTTGGGCCAATAGCTCATCTGCAGTTCTGGGTCACCACTGTCTTCCCCAGAAAGTGGATGGTCCATGCCTGAGGTGGTTCTAACTGCTGTGACCTCACTGCGCAGTCATGGAAAGCAGGTGCTCAGGGTATATTAGAAGGTGTTCCAGCTGCCTTTGTCAGGGACCCTATCAGTCAGTGAGTTGACAAGAAACAGCAAATGACTCCCTAAATTATTATCAACTTCCTAAGAGGATTTATACACTGGATATCAGAGGAAATCATTGTGGGTGAAGGGCTTTAATGTAATTGAGGCAAATTAAACAAGAAAAGGATACTCAAAGGGGTATTAGGGACACAGAATCTAAATGGTACCAGGAAGTTATGAGTATTTTCTGTAAGATTCTGGACAGCAGCAGGTTTAGATAATTAAGCCAGTGTAGTGATGAGAAATTACATCACTGCAGAAATGAAATATACATGGAATTACAAACTCATTACAAAAAGGTCAAGAAGAACATATTGAGTCCTGTGTACACTCAGATACATTGATTCTCCTCATTTTAAGCTGTTCACGTCTACATTTATTTTGGATTTGATTCTGTGGGGAAGAGGGCGTGGTCCCTCCTGACAGAAAGGCTCTGGGGCCCAGGCAGGGAGGATGAGTCTCAGAATGACTCCCTGGAAACCTCCACTCCCCTTTCTTCACTGCACAGAACCAGAAGTCCCTGCTGTCCTGCCCAGCACCTGTCATGAGCATCGGCCTCCTGTGCTGTGCGGCCTTTTGCCTCCTGTGGGCAGGTGAGTCCTGGGAGGGGATCTTGCCTGGATTTCCTGGTCCGGCCCCAAGCCTTTCACAGGGGCTGCAATGTCATGTTTGTTCTTCTCTGCAGGGTTGGTGAATGCTGGTGTCACCCAGTCCCCCAAATCCCAGATCCTGGTGACAGGACAGAACGTGACACTGAAATGTGCCCAGAATATGAACCATAACAGAATGTACTGGTATCGACAAGATCCTGGGCTGGGACTGAGGCTGATCTATTACTCTGTTGGTATTAAGGTCATTGACAAAGGAGAAGTCTCTGATGGCTACAGTGTGTCTAGATCAGAGGTAGGGTCCTTCCCCCTCACTCTGGACTCTGCCACCCCCTCCCAGACATCTGTGTACTTCTGTGCCAGCAGTGATGCACAGCGCTGCACAGCTGCCTCTTCTCTGCACAGAAAGTCAGGGCAGGCTCTGCTCCCCAGAGCTCAGTGATGCCCTTGGCAGAGTTCTCAGAACCCGAGAACTCTGAGGGCCTGTGCAGTGTGGACCTCAGGGTGTGCCAGGTGCACCTGCAGGGGTCTCCGCCAGGCCTGCACTGATCCCAGACCTCAGGCAGTGACTTGTCTCTTGCTGTTCTCTCACCTTTCCTTTGAGGTGTCCCACTGTGGTGAGGACCAGGCTCCTCTGACTTTGAGTTTTCTTGACCTTAGCCTGAGTCTGAGGCCTACAGAACTGAACTTGATTTGTGTTTCAGGTCACGTAGACTCCTGTCTACGCCTGGCTGCCACATGCTCTCCCTCTATGATTCTGCCCCCCCCCCCCAGCCCTCATGTGGTCCCTGTTCCATCTGCCTTTCCCATGTGGGCAGTTGCTGCAGGAAGCCCTGATGTGTCCCTACTCCCCCTACCTCTGCCGCCCGCTGTCCAGCTGGGCCGCACAGACCCTCATCTGTACCTCCTTCTTTCCCATCAGTGAGACTCAAAGCCTATTTCCTCTGTCCTGGGCATGGAGCTTCCTTTCTGTACAGAAGTGTTTTTCAACCCTTTTTATGTCAGGGCACACTTGAACCTATAGTTAAACTTCAGCGGCACACTTAAACTCTGTTTATCAGGAAAATAGTAATAATAATATATTTACTGTGCTTTCAACATCTTTTGAAAATAATTTAATTTATGATCATTACATATTTTTGCAGCCCACCTAAGATCCTCTCAGGGCAGAACATTGTGCCATGGCACACTGGTTAAAAATCATGGCTGTAAAGGCTGATTCCCACCAGTGCTTCAGATCTCAGCAGTCCCCCCCCACCCCCAGCCTGCCCCGCCAGGTTGCATTACTACACCTACCTGCTATGGTCGATTTCCCACGAATAAGCTTTAGAAATGTTAGAATTTTACAGAAACTATTTTGTTCATTTTTCTATCTGACTAGATGTTAAAGCTCATGAACTCCAAGGCTCCACCTGCTGTGTTTATCAAGAGCAGTGCCTGGCACACTGGGAAGACTCTTCTCCTGGGGAGTGAGGAGTGAGTGGTGAGGAAATGAATGAGCCAGTAACAGGACCAGCCCTGATCCCACTTTGCACTGATAGACACCTGGCATTAATGACAAGTAATACTACCCCTTTGATCGCTGGGCCCAGTGGTCCTGAGTATGTCTGCTGGGTGCCCAGGCCTGGATCACGGCTTCTTCTTGTGGTTGCAGCCCCTCGTTTTCTCCAGGGTGTGTTTTATCCTCACGCCCAAGCTCCACTGTAAATCTGAACAGATGGCAGAACCATTACAGAAATTTATCCATCGAGTTTTATTTCCTTGACACCAGTGCCGGTGCCAAAAAGTCTATTTCGGTTCCATTAATAAAATTGATGAGAAAATTATGGAAGTGAATCTTCCATAAAAGTTTATGGGAAGCAGGGATTTATAGTAGGAATGAGACCTTCTGCAAATGTTGGAGGAGCTGAGGGAGAAAAGGCCTGGAAGGGAGACTTCAGAAAGTCAAAGACACAGTCATTAGTCAGGGCTTTTGGGGCTCTGAGAAGGAGGACAGGCTGGATCCTCCAGGGAGGAGGATCATGGCTTGTCAGACCAGCCAGTTGGACCTTAGACATGGAGCACAGGAGATGACCATGGAATTCTATTTGTGGTGATGCTGTTGCCTGTGTGTGGGGGCCATGTCTGTGGCTTCACAGCCAAGTAGTCCAGGCAGCTGGCTTTCATTGGTTAATATTTGGGAAGATCAACTAGACACAGAGAACACATTGGGAGGACTCTCTTGGCCTTTGGACACATCTCTGTCTGTCCTGAACTGTGCCTCCCTATCTGACCACAGTCACCTGCCACGTATAATGGTCATTGTTTTATTTCTGTCTTCAATACCCCTTGGGCAACTCTACACAAGGACCACACAGGAATGTTCATTCTGAGAAGGGTCATGTTGCCACTATATTGAGATGACACTATCCAGCAAAAGATGGAGGATTCTCTGCGATTGAGGCATCTGGTCACACACCTCGGCCCAGCCTTGACTTGGTCTCCAGGTTCCTCTTCTTGGAATACGTGTCTCTCTCTCGTGTGAGGGTCAACTCAACTCTGATATCTGTGTTGTGGATTTTTAAAGCTGTGACTATGACCTTTTGTCTCAGGACTTAGGCTGCTTTCTCCCTGCTCTGTAGAAGCAGAGCTCTGTGTGCTTCTAGCTCCTTCTTGATGAACTTCTGTCATGATGGATTTGCAAGGACATCAGGAACCTGGGTCAGAGTGAGAGGACCAGGGAAGGGCATGGGAGGTCTTCTCTTCTCCGTCTTCTACCCTCCTGGGCCCCGCTGTGTTATGCCCACAGCAATTACTCTGGTCCCCTTGGGGCTCTAAGGATTGATAAATGTGCTTTCATATTTATTGTGGATCAAAGCTGTGCTGTAGTGACAACCCCAAGTCAAATCCTCACAGCTGGGGGCCTCGCCCTGCCTTTCTGTGACGATGCTGAGAATACAGTGCCGGAGAGGTGGCTTCTCCTGTGTGTAGATTCGTCCCCAAAAGAGAGGGCGAAAGAGACAAACGTGTCTGATGGTGTCAAGGCAATTACTCAGGACAACTGTTTTCATTCCTTACAGTTTGTCTTTAGTAACGCACATCTGACAATTCTTCCTCTTGAATTTGATGAGTACCAAGGAGATCACATATCCCAGCATCTTCTAACAACAGAGAACGTAATTTTGCTTCCAGCCTCTCTCCTGCACCATTCTGACCAACGTCTGCAAACTCCATCTTTCCTGCAAAAAATCTTTCTTCTCCTGGCTGGCTCTAGTCAGGTCGGTTTAACTCCTGATTAATTTGATTTGTTAATCTACTTAAAGGAAAACGTAGGACTTGAAGTTTACTGTGTAAACTTTATACTTTTATTCCACAATTGTCTTAAGGTGGTCAATAGTAGAAGAAATCTTTCATTTTGGACCCAGGCATTGCTTTCCTTTAATAGCAGGTTGTATATCGTTACCTCAGGCCTCTCAGTAAGTGCTAATGTAAACCCGTGCTCCTGAGGTAATGGGACTGAGAGAGGAAGTGACATCTCTGTGAGAACTGCCACGTGGAGACAAGGGCGTCCCCTCTCCTCTGCCCTGCTCACAGTGACCCTGACCCGTGACCCTCCCGTCCTCCCCTGACTCTGCCATGGGCTCCAGGCTCCTCTGCTGGGTGGCCCTCTGTGTCCTGGGGGGAGGTGAGTCCTAAGAACACCGAGCAATTTCATTGTCTATCTGTGGGTGCATTGTGTGTGTGTGTGTGTGTGATGACAACATCTTTCCTCATTCTGCTCCCAACCTCTGTCTGCACAGACATCACAAGTGCTGGAATCTCCCAGTTCCCCAGACACAAGGTCGTAAAGAGGGGACAGGAAGTAACTCTCAGGTGTGATACAGTTTCGGGTCATTTCACACTTTCCTGGTACCGACAGACTCTGAGGCAGGAGCCAGAGTTTCTCATTTACTTCCGAGGCAAAGAGGCAACAGACAGATCAGGGCTGCCAAGTGATCGGTTCTCTGCAGAGAGGCCTGAGGGATCATTCTCCACTCTGAACATCAAATCTGCAGAGGAAGGGGACTCAGCCCTGTATCTCTGTGCCAGCAGTGAAGCCACAGTGTAGCACAGTCACCTCCTTCCTGCTCACAAACCCCATCCTTCCCTCTCCTGGCAGCTTCCAGAGACCTTAAGCAGAGGCCTCTCTTTGCTCTTCAGTGTCCAAGGAAAAGGAGATTTGGACCTCAGCTGTCCTTTGGGTAGGAGGGGGCCACAGAGTCATTCCTGAAACACCCTGGCTATGAAGGTGGGCGGTGGCACATTGGGGTCTAGAAATCCTCAGAGCCAGATCTGCACTCCAAGGCAGAAAGCTTCCCAAGCGACATAGATAAAAGAGTCTTTAGAAGAAAGTATGTTCCTGTCTTAGCCTGAGCCTTCAGGGCCGGGAGAGGCAGTCATCTGTGGGACTCAGAGGTCGCATCTCATAGACACAATCAGTTGTGGGCAGTGAGGTCTAAGGACGCTTCCTCAGGAATAGTCTTTCTTCTGAACCTCTTTGTATTCCTGTTATACTGTACGTTTTCTGGAACGTAATATCCAACCCGTTTTCCTGTTTTGGGACTCCGTCTGCTCTTGCTCCTAGACACCATAATCTAAAGGAGCCTCCCCTGATCCTCGCCTATTTGGTCCCCTGGTTCCCTGGCTGTGTGTGTCTGCATCTCCAATGTGTATGCCAGTCCAGAAAAGCGACAATTTTGAACTTAACTAAAGGTTCCATAAAACTCAGTCTTTATTAGCGAGTTATGTTTCTTTGCATCCAATCAGCAGATGCTGGAGTCACTAGTTAAAGAATTGAAAGAAACAGCATCTCTGGCTATCAGCCACGGTGCAGCCATACAGTTTTCCTGGGGTGGCCACTGTCTCTGGAGCAAAGACTGATTTACTTTGAGAATTAGCAGCCCCAGACCACTTTGTAGTCACCCTGTATCTATTTTGTAACTGATGTGTCAAAAGGCTCTCCCTCATCTCTAATACCCCTCCAAGATGCAATACTGCCCTTTCTATCTCAGACCTTGGAGGTTGTCCTGACAACACAGAGCACCACCTGCACTGGGGACTCAAGCTCCCTGCAGGCTGCAGCTGGCCATTGCTCCCAAGGCCCAGGGTACAGATGTGGCACTTTCTGTTCCTCAGGGAGAGAGAGATCATAGAATGATGTTTGTGTAAGGGGTAGTGGGTTTCTGAGGTTCCTCTCACATATTTGATAAAGTCTTCTTTTCTTTCTATTTTCATTTTAGAATCTCACCAAATTAGGAGAACAAGTTTTTTATGGTTGCATTATGTATTGCACTTGGAAAGGTTATCTTGGTTAAATTCCATTAAGATATCACTTTAATTATGTATCTCTTCTGTTTAGAAATTAATGGAGGCAGTGAAATAAATAGCAATAATTTTTAAAGCCGTCACATTACATGCTTACAGTGTTTAAAGTTCATGGCCCAAACCTGAGATTAGGTCTAGTTAAATGAATGGCATGGAGTTGAAGGGCGTGTGATCAAGCCCTGAGAGAAGCTGTTGCCAGTTCCTGTGGAGTTCAAAGAAAGGAGACATTTTTTCTCCTGCAGAAGGTGCCCAACCAGCAAGGGCAGAAGGTAGGTTTGTGGAGCCTCAGGAAGATGAAATACAGGAGCAAATTAAACTTGGGTTGGAGCAAGATTTTCAGGAGCAAAACCTTGGAAATGGAAATGGCTTGTCTGGGCTGTCAGAAAAAATGGTAGAAAGTAAAGTCACGTAACCCAGCTCACAGTGCCTGGTCAGAGTCTATTTTGGGACAACACTGTATTGCACCATGAGTCCTTATGCACCAGTGAGTCCTTATCTCCTACCAGCCCTCTGCCTTTTCCAGAATCGTCTTTTCCTCCTGGCAGCTAAGATCAGCAGGTAAGTTGTACCTGTTATTCACCACTCCCTCCTTGACAGCTTATTGCCTTATATGCATTCTGCACCTTATATGTTAATTTTATTTTCATTAAAACCCATCCCTTCTCTTGATGGTAATCTTATTATTTGCCCTGTGTTTTCCTAATCTATATTCTAGAATAACATCAATTGCCATTTGGGGTAACATTTTGTTTCTCTTTGATAATGGAGATAAAATAAACTCTTTAAACTCCAACCTCTGTGATTCATTGTTCTGTTAGGTGAAATATTTTCTTCTATTCCTCCTATTCTAATTTTCTCCCTTTGTAATTATCTTAGTTTAAGTTTACTTGCCAGGTATGTGGCAGGAGTCATTAGAATAATGGTGGGTTATTAAGCATACTAACTCAAAGCAATAATCAGGGTTAGAACTCATGTTGAGGTTGTTTAAGGAAATTGACTGCAAAATTTGCAGGACAGTACTTCTGGAATGTTCTCCCAGCTGACTAAGCAGACACTTCCCAGTATTCCTCAGGCCATTAAGAAGCAATGATGAAACTCCACCTATTGGCCACAAGGTGGCACTGTGGTCCCCTGGGGTGTAAGGGGTTTTGGGGGGAAGTCTGGGACAGAAACCTAGGAGAGAAAGGGTTAAGAAAAATGTGGGCTTGGATCCAGTATTATTCAGAAGTTGAGGTTTTCAGTTATTGCTAGGCCACCTACACCCATGCCAGTGGTGGGAGGTCCCTCTCAAACTTAAGGAGAGCCAAGGTTGAAGAATGTGGCAGGACAGCCTTGCTGTCAGGGGCAGGTGCAGACAGAGGAGCAGCTGCCTCAGGGGAATGTGGGAAACCAAAGCCCAGGGAGTTCCTGATGCCTGTCATCCTCCCTGAGGTCAAGCTAAGCCACAGCCTCCATGGGGGAGGGTGTGATCCTAAGAAGCCCAGTCAGAAGGGACCTGGGCCAGGGAGAGTCTGAAGGGGCAGAAGGTGACATCACAGCCCCCCAACTGTCTTCTAGAGAGCAGCTTGAGGACCCTGTTCATAGTCCTGAGCAACTCAGTATTTAGCTGGGAGAGCACCTCCTTGTCCTGACCCTGCCCTGAGCCCCAAAGTCTTCCATGTGACCCTCTGTCTCCTGGGAGCAAGTACATTCTGGGCTTTTCTAGGAAAAACTCTCATGGGCTTGCAAACTCCTGGCAGCAAGCTGTTCTCTGACTTTTTTTTTAATTAAATCATTAATTAAAGTACATTAATACTTTCATGGGGTACAGTGTACTGTTTCTATATACAATTTGAAATACTTTCATTCAACTGGTTAACATAGCCTTCATGTCTTTTTCTTAGCTCTCTCTGACTTTCGTGTACAGATTCCCACTACCTCTCAATTCTTGCCTTCACTTTATGTCTGTTTCTTTGCTAGGCTGCTGGAGTGCCCAACCAGATCACTCTGTATCTCTGTGCTAGCACACCTATCGCTCTGAACAGTTGCTCTCTGAACTGACAGGTAGCCACAGGCTGGAGGTGGATGCTCCCTCCTGAGGACCCTGTGTCAACGAGGAGGAAAAGCAGCCCTTTCTGAAGCTCTGTCCTGACTTTCAGCAATTGGTTTTCAGTCTGAGGGTCCTCATGCAGAATGAATCCTCCTAGTGTGAGCTGAGGTCCATCACTGTAGTATGTGTGTAAATGCAAAGAACTCAATGTTGTTTTGTTCAATTTGGAATATCTTGGCAATTGTGTAAATTACAGGAAGCTGGGCTTCTACGAGCCTAAAATTATTACATTAATCTATCTTGGATATTATTTCCCCTTTGGATACCAAACATGTGGTCTTTGGAGGACAAAACACAGTCTTGATAACAACTTATACAACACATAAGTGAAGAACCCACTTATGGGAAAGGTTACTAGGTGTCCCACAGAATGCCATTGGACTGAAGATTACCGTATCAGCCTGTAGAATTATTTCTTAAGGCTATAAAATAAGTCTCTCCAAAGCATTTGTGTGCATAGAACAAAGTTTTGAATCATCTGAGAGTAATTTAAGGAAAGAATCTAATTCTTACCATTTCTTTGGCTGGGATTAAAATCCACAAGCTCCTCGACTTTTGTGTGTGAAATATTATAGGGTAATATTGGGCAAACATTTCATTTTTCTCCATCTACAGATAGAAGTCCACATCCAGGGAAAGGTGTCTTAACTTGAGAGTCATTACCTGTTAAGATTAGAAAACCCAGGCTGAGCCTCAGAGGATGCACAAGCCCAAGGTTCAGTAACCCTGAGGTGTGTAAGAAAACCCCACTTGCAAAGAGGGGAGCAGGCTGCTTGCTTGGCAGAAAACCAATTTATCTACTGGCCAACTGAAGGGCTACATCAGGAGACTGATGGACAAATGAATGCCCGCTTTTCGAAATTGCGAAACTTCCAGCAGTTCATGTTTCTTGGAATGACTTCAAAAGCACATATGGATTTATTTTTAAGATTTTTATTCCAGAGCTTTCTCTCAGACACCGATCTTCAGTTGTTTCTAGACACACTTGTTAGTCCGGCTTATTCTGATGTCAAATTTGTGTGTTGTGTATTGAAGTCACTAAGCCCTTCTCACTTCTCCATGTTTTATGTAGCTATGT
This sequence comes from Otolemur garnettii, assembly GCF_000181295.1. Classification (NCBI taxonomy): domain Eukaryota; kingdom Metazoa; phylum Chordata; class Mammalia; order Primates; family Galagidae; genus Otolemur; species Otolemur garnettii. Next base: position 2,703,504 of record NW_003852444.1, on the reverse strand, counting down.
GAGGACTCTTGTCTTTATCTTCATGTGAATCTTTTCTATATTAGACTTTATGAAATAGATATATAATACATTAATATTCTGAGCCATATTCATGTTGCATCAGCAGTTCATTCAATCTTATGGCTGAGTAGCATTGCGTTATACATAACCAAAACCTGTTTATTCAACCTCCTGTTGATGAATATCTGGATTAGTCCTGCCTTCAAATATTATGCATAAAGTTTGTTCTGAACATGCTTGTACATTTTTTGTGAACAAAGGCATTTGTATTTCTCAGGTATAGATCTAAGAGTGGAATTACCGATTCACAGGGTAGGTGCGTGTGCTGAATGTTCCACCAAAGGTCATCTTGAAATTTAATTGCTGATGTAATGGAAATGCAAGGTGAGACCTTTAAAGGTGAGTAGGGCATGAGGAATCTGTGATCTTGAGCAGATTAAAGCCCTTATTGGGGGAGTGAGTTAGACATCAGGGATGGGGCCCTTGATAAATAGGAGGAGATCAGCCCCATTTCCCTCTGTCTCGTGGGCCACCGTCCCTTCCTTGTGCCATGGATGATGCAGCAAGAGGTCCCCAACACAAGTGGCCCCTTGATATTGGAATTCCTGGTCTATAAAACTGTCAACAAAGTAATCTTTTTACCTTATAAATTGCTCAGTGTGTGTTATTCTGTATAGCAGAGAAAATAAACAAAGATGTAAAAATTAGTGCTGGGAATAACATTGTTCCTGGAACAAACACCTGAAAATGTGGAAGCGGCTTTGGACTTAAGCAATGGGGAGAGGCTGGAAGATTTGGAGGAAGAGCAGAGACGGACTGTGTGTTGTCATGATTGTGATTCTGGGGAGGACTCAGAAGAGCAGTGACAGGGAAAGCCTAAACCCTCTTAGAGATGACTTACATGGCTGTGACCAAGAGGTTGGTGGAAATATAGGTAGTTAATGAAATTGTGATGACAAATTGGAAGCTGAAGTAAAGGCCACCCTTGATATAAAGTAGCAAAGACCTTGGCTGGATGTGTCCCTGTCCTAGAACTTTATGGGATGCAGAAGCATAAGCAATAACAAGGACACTGGGTGAAAGAAGCGTCTTTGTAGCGAAGCATCCAGGACGCTGCTCTTACCTGCTACGAAATGTCATCCACTGAGAAGGGAGCCAGGGGAGTGAATTTTCCATACCAGGACAGTGGGTTACACCACTGTCATCTGCTGTCCTGCCATGATCAAAGACAGGTGATGGGCAGGGATAAGTTCTAACGGGGAGCACTGCAGCAGGAGGTGGGAGGAGAGTAGGAGGGAGAGGGGGCCGCTTGGGTGCTAGGGCAGTGTGGGCAGAGAGGCAACTGCCTCATCAGAGAAGTGTTTGCTCGCAACCTGCCCTGCAGATCAGCAAGCCTGCCGGGGGTGACCTGGGCTGTGACATCACAGGACACTCCCCCAGTCAGGAAAAGCAAGGCCCAGAACTCAGCTCTTCCCCAAGAGGACCAAGCCCTGAGCACAGAGGCCCAGTGCCACCTGCCCCCTGTGTCATGGGCGCCAGGCTCCTGCCCTTGGTGCTGCTCTGCCTCCTGGGAACAGGTGAGCCCTGAAGACAGGACAGCATCCCGTTCTGAGCTTGTTCACCCCTGAATCCCCCACCTAACCTTGGGAGGCCTCACCAGGTTGCCTCCTGTGCTCATTCTCCATCTGCTTTCTCCACAGGCCCAGCAGAGGCCGGAGTCACCCAAACTCCAAGGCACCTGATCAAAGCAAGAGGACAGCAAGTGACATTGAGGTGTTCCCCTGTCTCTGGGCATGCCAGTGTATCCTGGTACCAACAGGCCCTGGGTCAGGGCCCCTCGTTCCTCATTCAGTATTATGAGAGAGAAGAGTGAGAGAAAGGAGACTTCCCTGATCGATTCTCAGGTCACCAGTTCCATGACTATCGCTCTGAGATGAACGTAAGCGCCTTAGAACAGGAAGACTCAGCTCTGTATCTCTGTGCCAGCAGCGTGGCACAGCCCTGCAGAGCCACCAATGTTCTGTGCACAAACCTCCCTGCCCCAGCATGAGGCAACCTCAACTCTGACATATCTGTGACAACCTGGGGCCCACAAGGAAGGAAAAAAAATACAATTTCAGGACTCAGAACATGCAGCCTGGGGTTTTTCTGCCATTCTCACTGGGGAGGGTGGCACTGAGAGGACCTGGTCAGAGGTCATTATTACGTCAGTAGTTTCACTCTGAAGCTGTCATCTTTGTCTGACATTGTGTAGTGCAAGGGTAGAGGGAGAATTTGAAATTTAATAGCTGGTACCCTCTTATTTCAGGCAAAGGATTTTATTCTGGAATAAAGATTGTTGATAATAGTGTACTGTAGCAGGGCGAGTCTGAGGAGTTTACTCTATATGATTGAGGGAGATATAATTGACATTTGGGGAAATTGGAGAAGCAAGAACATGTTGTTGAACGTGAGATGAACATAGTTCGATAGAACTATGAGATGACAAAATATTGTGTTCTGTGCAACACAATCTCTCAAAGTCTTTAATACTCATAATACTTAGAGCGGCTGGCCACACCCTAGGGCTGGTCCAAGATGGGGACATGACAAGCGATCAGGGGCCTGCTATGGCATCTTCTACCTGGTCCCAAACTTGTCTCCTTAGGGCACAGTTGGGTAATTCCCCAAACAGAGTAGGTCATTTTATCCCTGATGGAAATAGGCAAAATATTCCCACTTTCCCCCAAGATAAATTCTGCTTCCCTGGGATCACTGTGAAACACTTATGCTTCCCTACCTCATACAATTATCTCTGAGAAGAAACAGCTCTTGAACATTTCCCAAAACTTAGCATCCTTTTACATCCTCTGCATCTATGCTCAGTCTCCCACGGGCTGGAAGGAGCCTTCTCCTCCCCAGACAGGGCCAGACAGGGGCATCTGTCAAGGTCTAGCTCACTCCTGCTTTCCTCTCAACCCCTTACCCTGAAGTTCCCTGGTGCTCTATTATGTCACTGTTTTTCCTTTGTTTTCACAGAAAAAGCTGAGAATATAATCTATTACTCTTTCATGTATTGAAATGAATAAGTTAATGTTCTCTTTTGTAGAGCCCTGGAATATTATTGATCAGCAGCTATTATTAATGTGATTAATGTTATAAGTCACTAGTTATTGGTTAGAGCTCATGGGCAATTCTGAGTAATGTAGCAAATGTGTGATCCACTGAATTTGCCTTAAGTACAGCAGACAAAGTTGTTTATTTTCAGCTTTTATAAATTAGAAGTAAATTTGTAAAATCTAAAAATGCATTTTATAAAGTCCTGTATCTAAAATTTGGCAATAATGAATTTAAGTACAAAACACAGAAATATAGGGGTCTGATTTTCCAGAAGGACCTGTGGTTGTAGCCTTTCCAGGTTGGCTCTGGGTGGTGTAGACACTTTGTTTAATTTTATGGCTGTGTAATTCTGGCTCTTCCATCTTAGCTGCTAATTATGGTGTAGTATCAGTTGTTCATTTTGTAATCTAGATGTTGGGTCATGTGTCCTTTGCCTCCATGGGCTAAGGATGGATTTGAAGACTAACAGTAAATTGGCCACGCTGGGAAAGTGTAGAATCGGTGAATGTGAGAGGATGGGGTTAGGCCGGGGGACTAGGGATCTGGACAATCTTGAGCTCCTCGGCTCAGATGGGTGAATCCATGGGACTGTGGACTATCGGCCACTTGGGGGTGCTATATGGCCGCACAATACTTCAGGGAACCCCAGGAGGGTGAGAAGGTGTGCATCAGGGCTGGGGATGGCCTGCAGAGAGAACATCACCAGAGCAGTGACATCACAGCCACGTGCCACCATCAGGGATATGGGCGCCTCAGCACTTTGGAGTGCTTTCCACAGGAGACCCCTGTCCTGACCTAGGGGCTGGTATGCATCCCTCTCAGACGTGCTAGCTCTGATGAAAACATGGCCAGAGATCAGTTTACCCTGGAGACAGTGACGTGGCAAAGACTCGGAATAGGCCCCAGGACACTCAGCCCTGCTTCCCATCCTAGCACCAGCCGATCATGACCAGCAGGATCTTGACAGGTTAGGCTTAGTTTGGGGGTGGTTGTTGTTTTTATCTATAAAACGAAACTAAAACTGCTCATCTTACAGGGTGTATACAAAATTTTTTAAGTAAAAAATATTAGCATGTAATAGGAATCTAGATGTTTTGATTTCCCTCTGTGCTAATCCCAGCCTCAGCCAACATGCTCAGTGTGCAAAGGTGGAGGTGAACACGTCTGGCCTAGAAACCTTAGGCCAGGGACTCAGAAGCCACAGGATTTAAAACATATAATGTTCATCATTCATTTGGTGAAACTGGAGAATGTAACATGGATCCGTCATCAGGCATTTAAATATAAATTTTATGGATACATTAATCATGTTAAATAAATATTACATATTTTAAATGAACATTGCAGTGATTTTTGAGCAATATATGTACATGCATGCATATATCATGGAACTGCCAGCTCTGTTAAGGAGTAGAATATTCCTACCACCTGGAAAGTTTCCTCCACCCCTTTGCAATGTCCCCCTCCACTCCTCACCCCCGATGACCAGTGGAATGACTTTGATCACTACCGAGTGGTTTTGCCATGCATCTTTTTAAAGGAAGTTTAAAACTTCTACCCATGAAAGCGCTCTTTTGCAGTACTTAGCTAAGTAGTCAAGGCGTGAGGAGCTCTGGAGAGTTCCATGATGTGAGAAGGGTTTGAAAACTTGAGAGGCACCGGGTCTGACGATAGACATTGTGATGAAATAAATGACTGTCACAGGTCTTCCAAGCTTGTTGATGCTGTTTCTACAAAATGTCTTTATTCATTTTCATTCATTTTCCCCTTCATTCACTCATCAGTTAAAATCACTTATAAATGGCATTTTGACAAAAATTAATTATCTTCACAAAATGATTCTGTGTTCCTATATGACAACGTGTGGCTGGGCTTCACAGACACACACTGAGTGTGCTGGAGCCCAGCAAACCACAGGCAATGGTGGCTTTACTTGGAGGTGACGCTAAACGGAGAGGAAGGTTCTCCTTCTTTTTATTCCAAGGGACCAAATCACAGGACATGAGCATCCGACTAGAAAGTCCCTCTACTGTTCCAGCCCTGCCCTGGGCACCAGGCTCCTGTGCCCTGTATCCCTCTGCCTCCTGGGCAAGAGGAGTCCTGGGCACAGATGTAGACCCTCCCCGCCATGGGATTGCTGGACTCCAGCACCAGGTGACCCTTTAAATTCAGTGTCCTTCTCTCTGAAGTGACCTGCCCCCAGTCACGTGCTTGTGCTAAAAAGAAAGCAGCAGTGGGGAGGGGAGCAGAGCCTGGGCCTCAAAACCACGTGCTCAGGCCCAGCTCCATGACTGGCTGGTCCTTCGTTCAAACCTCATTAAGAATTTGAAGATCATGACAGCGATGTGTTAAAATGAGTATGGGGTCCTTCCACATGTGGGGCTCTGGGCTATAAGGTACGGTTTTTGAGCAGCTTTGTATTTATTAATTGATGTCCACCATCCTCCACGAGGGGATATTCATCAAAAGATATAATGTCTCACATAAAGCCAGAGCACTCTTCCTTACCTTGGAGACTGCCGCCTTGACCAAGTCTGTCACGCATCAGTTGCCTTTGTGCTGATAGCTGCTCTGCAGTCCTGGGCAGCCACCACCTTCCAGAAAGTGTGAACAATCCAGGCATGAGGTGGCTCTATGCACTGTGATCTCGAAGCAAGTATAGAAAACATGTGCTCTGGGTAGATCTGAAGGTGACTAGCTATGCTGGGCTGGCATCCCATCAGCAAAGTGACAAGACACAGAGCAAAATGACCCATAACGTTTTTGTGAGCCTTTTCCTAGGATTTGGAATCTGGGTGCCAAAGAGAATTATTGCAGGTGGAGGACATTAAGACAGTTGTGAGCATTTAAGAAAATTAGAGAATGATACCTGAAGAACCTTTTGGGACACAGAAGTTAAAAGAATTTTCCCCTAGATTCTAGACTACAGAAAGATTTAGGTAATTAAAACAGTATATTAATGAGGAATTATACCATTGTGGGAATGAAATATGCATGGAGTTAAAACTGTTTACAAAAAGTCAAGACAAATGTATAAGACTTGTGTCCACTAAGACAAATTCATTCTCCCTATTCTAAGCTGTTCACCTGTGCATTGATTTTGAATTTGACCCTATGGGGAAAGGGGTGTGGCCCTCCTGACAGGCAAGCTCTGAGGCTGAGGCAAGGAGGATGAGTCTGAGAATGACTTCCTAGAAAGCCCTGCTCCCCTTTCTTCACTGAATAGAACCAGAAGTCCCCACAGTCCTGCCCGGCACCTGTCATGAGCATTGACCTCTTATGCTGTGTGGCTCTTTGCCTTCTGTGGGCAGGTGAGTGAGTCCTGGGCAGGGAACTTGCCTGGATTTCCAGGCCCAGCCCCAAGCCTTTCCACAGGGGCTGCAGTCTCATGTTAGTTCTCCTTCTCTGCAGGCTTGAATGCTAGTGTCACCCAGATCCCCAAATTCCAGATCCTGGTGACAGGACAGAACGTGACACTGGAATGTGCCCAGGATATGAACTATGACTCCATGTACTGGTATCGACAGGATCTTGGGCTGGGACTGAGGCTGATCCATTACTCTGCTGTTGCTGGTGCCACTGACAAAGGCGAAGTCCCTGATGACTACAGTGTGTCTAGATTGAGTAAAGGGTCCTTCTCCCTCACTCTGGACTCTGCCACCCCCTCCCAGACATCTGTGTACTTCTGTGCGGGCAGTTATCCACAGCACTGCACAGCTGCCTCCTCTCTGCGCAGAAAGGCAGGGCAGGCTCTGCACCCCAGAGCTCATTGGTGCCCTTGGCAGAGCTCTCAGCACCAAGACCCAGAGCCCTGAGGGGTCGTGCAGCCTGGATCTCAGTGTGTGTCAGGTGCGCCTGCAGGGGTCTCTGCCAGGCCTGCACTGATCCCAGACCTCAGGCACAGACTTGGCTCCTTTGCTGTTCCCTCCTCTTTCTCCTCAGCTGTGACGATGGTGAGAATGCAGCACTATAGACATGGCTTCTCCCATTTGCAGATCAGGCCCCAAACGGAATGACCAGAGAGGGCTAAAGACACCAAAACTTGTCTGAGATGGTGTCAAGGCAATTTCCCAGGAGTCTTTTTTTGTTAGTGACCAGAATTTCTCTCGAGCAACACACATCAGACCATTCTTCTTCTCCCATGAGGATATTCCGGGTGTCCCATGTCACAGCATCTTCTAACAACAGGGCTAATAATTCAGATCTCAGCCTCCTTCCTGGACCACATTCATTAACTTCTCCCAAATTTATCATGCCTCATAAGGGCTCTGTCTTCTCGTGGCCATTCTTAGCCAGGAAGGCTTAATTCTTATTAATGTGACTTCTTAATCTACACATAGAAGAACATATGGGTTTAAAATAGATGATATTCATTTAACTTTAAATAATGTGGAACTGCACAATAAACTGAGTACTTTGGTTCCATAATTGTCTTAAGGTGGTCAATGGTAGGAAAAAATATTTGATGCTAGGGCCCACGCATGGAATTGTCTAAATAAGAAATTATATGTATTTACCTCAATTATACAAGTAAGTTCTGTGATGAATCCTGTGTTGCTGAGGTCCTGAGGATTGAGAGAGGAAGTGACATCACTGTGGAAACTGCCATGTGGGGATAAGGATGTCCCCTGTTCTCTGCTGCTGCTCACAGTGATCTTTACCTGATGACTCTCTCATCTTTCTGCCATAGCTATGGGCTTTAAGCTTCTCTGCTGGGTAGCCCTCTGTCTCCTGGGGGCAGGTGAGTCTTGAGAACATCAAATAGTTTCATCGTGTACCTGTGTGTGCATATGTACGTGTGTGTGTGTGTGTGTGTGATGACTACAACTGCTTTCCTAATTCTGTATCCACAGATCTCACAGGTGCTGGAGTGTTCCAGTCCCCAAGACACAGGGTCACAAAGAAGGGACAGGATGTAACTCTCAGTTGTGATCCAATTGCTGGCCATACTGCCCTTTACTGGTACCAACAGAAAATGGGGAAAGGCCCTGAATTTCTCATTTACTTCCAAGGCAAGGACCCAACAGACACATCAGGGCTGCCTAAAGCCCGGTTCTCAGCAAAGAGGCCTAAGGGATCATTCTCCACTCTGGACATCACATCTGCAGAACCGGATGACTCAGCTGTGTATCTCTGTGCCAGCAGTGTAACCACAGTGGGGCACAGTCACCTCCTTCCTGCTCACAAACCTCATCCTTCCCTCCCCTTGCAGCTTCCACAGACCCTAAGCAGAGGCCCCTCTTTGCTCTTCAGTGTCCAAGGGAAAGAAAGAGATTTGGACCTCAGCTGTCCTCTGGGTAGAAAGGGGCCACAGAGTCACTCCTAAAACACTCTGGCTGTAAAGGTGGACAGTGGTACATTGGGTTCTAGAAATCATCAGAGCCAGATTCACACTCCAAGGCAGACAGCTTCCCATGTGACATAAATACAAGAGTCTTTAGAGGAAAGAACGTTCCCATCTTAGCCTGAGCCTTCAGGGCTGGGAGAGGCAGTCATCTGTGGGACCCAGAGGTCGCATCTCACAAACACAATCATCAGTCATGGGCAGTGGGCAGTGAGCAGGCCTCTTCTCCTCTTTATTTGTTGATGGTGTCTGCTATCTGGAAGGGCTGAAGATGTCTCCTCAGGAGTGTTCTTTGTTCTGAATCCCTTTCCATTATGTTTTCTGGAACGTAATATCCAACCTGTTTTCCTATTTTGTGGACTCTCTCTGCTCTTGCTTCCAGAAGTCATGATCTAAGCAAGCCTCCCTGAACCTTGTCCTCTCTGGTCCCCTGGTTCCCTTGCTGTGTGTGCCTGTGTCTCTAATGTGTATGCCAGTCCAGAAATGTGGCAACAATTTTGAACTTAACTGAAGGTCACACCAAACTCAATCTTTATTAGCAAATTTTCTTCCTTTGCATCCAATACACACGTGCCAGAGTTGAAAGCAGCAGCAGATCTGGCTATCAGCCATGGTGAAGCCACACGGTTCTCCTGTGGTACTGACCATGTCTGGGGCCAAGACTGATTTCCTCTGGAAAGCTCCAGACCAGTCATTAGGAGACAGATTCTACCTCCTAATGTTACTGTGTAGCACCAGTGAGTCCTTACCTCCTACCAACCCTCTGCCTCTTCCAGAATCACCTCCTCCCTCTCTGCAGCCAAGATCTACTGATGTGCCACTGTACATGGTATTGATTTTCTGTACATCACCCTTTACTGATCTTGATTCCACCATCCCAATTTTCCCACTAGAAACTGCTCCCTCCAGGAGCACTCATGGCCTTATAAAGCATTCTATAATTTATATTTTAAATTTATTTTTGTTAATATCCATTCCCCACTCTTGAAGATAATATTATTTGCCTTGTCTTTTGTTTATCCATATTTTAGAATTTGTGGGGCATTTTGTTTATCTTTATTGATGGGGATAAAATGACCTATTTAAACTTCAACTTCTGTGTTTTATTGCTATTTTAGATGAAATATTATTCTCTTTCATTCTTCTCATTCTACTCCTCTCCCTTTAGCAAGATGTTTTAAGGAGGAAAATCTCACTGTGGCTTTACCCAGGAGCTCAACAGAGTGAAGGTGGGGTATTAAGCACAGCACGGTAGCTCAAAGAAATCGTCAGGATGACAACTAGCGTTGGGATGATAGTTTAAAGAAGACGATGGTGACAGTATTTATGGAACATTCTCCCAGTTGACTAAGCAGACAGTTCCCAGCATTCCTCAGGCCACTAAGAAGCAATGATGAAACTTCACCTATTGGACACATGGTGGCACTGTGGTCCCCTGGGGCCTAAGGGGCTCTGGAGGGAGTCTGGGACAGCAGCTTTGGAAGGAAAGGGTTAAGAAAACTGTGGGCTTGGATCCAGTATTATGCAGAAGTTGAGGTTTTCAATTATTGGGAGGTTCCTCTCAAACTTAATGAGAGCCAAGGTTGAAGAATGTGGCCTTGCTGTCAGGGGCAGGTACAGATGGAGAGCAGGGGAAACCAAAGCCCAGGACCTCTCTGCTTTCCCAACCTCTGTGAGGCCAAGCTAAGCCACAGCCTTCATGAGCGTGAAGGGGCGGTCCTTCCTGAGCCCAGTCAGAAGGGACTCAGGCCAGGGAGAGTCTAGAGGGGCAGGAGGTGACATCACAGCCCCTTCCCCACAACCTGTCCCAGGAGAGCAGCCTGATGGCCCTGCTCATAGTCCTGAGCATCACAGCATTTAGCTGGGAGACCCCCTTCCTAGTCCTGACCCTGCTATGAGCCCCAAACTCTTTCATCGTGACCCTGTGTCTCCTGGGAGCGGGTATGCTCTGGGATCCCCTGGGAAACCCTATCACATGTTTGCAAATTCCTGGCTGCCAGCCTTTCCCTTATTTTCATGTACAGATTCCCAGTACCTCTCAATTCTTGTCTTCACTTTATGTCCATCTCTCCAACAGGTCCCATGGGTGCTGGAATCACCCAAATGCCAAGACACCACATTACACAGACAGGGAGAAAAGATGAGCCTGGAATGTTCTTGGGTTAAGAACAATTATTCAGTGTTTGGGTATGGACAAGACCCAAGATAGGGGTCAAGGCTGATCTATTCAGGTACTGTGGGCAGCACTCCACAGGCGATGGCACGGAGGGGTACAGTGTCTCCTGAAACAAGATGGAGTGTTCCCCCTGACCCTGCAGTTGACCCTCACAGACCACTCCGTATCTCTGTGCCAGTGCAGCCGCAGCCCTGGAAGGGTAGCCACATGCAGAAGATGAGTACTCTTCTCCGGAGCCCGTCTCCACCAGGAGAAACAGCTGCCCTTTCTGATGCTCTTCCCAGACTTCCCAGCAATGGGGTCTCAGGCTGAGGGTCCTCATGTAACATGTGCCTAGCGTGAGCTGAGCTCCATCGTGATGCTGTGTGTATATAAATGCAAAGGGTACAGTGTTATTTTGCTTAATTTGGATAGTCTAGTAATTGAGTAAAGCAGAGAAATGGTAGCTCCCAACTTGGAATTTGCATTTCATCTTCTTTTCCAAGGAGAAGGACGGAGTATAAAGCAGCTGAGCAGCTTTAAACTGTCTAGGCAGCCTGGGATTCTACAGTCTGCATGGCATATGCATAATGGCATCTCAGATTTGATTCCATGAGAAATCAAGCATGTGCTTTCTGCAGGAAAAATCATTCTAAGTGGCAAGTTATCAAACACTCAAGTAAAGAAACCATTTAGGAGAAATGTTAGCAGACTTGCTAAACACTGATGTCATTGGACTTGAAGAGAATCAGTTAGTGGAATTATTAGGAAAAGACCATCAGCTAGGTTTGGCACCCATAGCTCAGTGGTTAGGGTGCTGGCCTCATGCACCAGGGCTAGTGGGTTAGAACCCAGCCAGGGCCAGGTAAACAACAATGACAAAAATACCAAAAAAATAGCCAGGCATTGTGGCAGGCACCTGTAGTCAGCTACCTGGGAGGCTGAGGCAAGAGAATCATTTGAGCCCACAAGTTGGAGGTTACTGTGAGCTGTGACGCCACAGCACTCTACCAAGGGCGCCATAGTGAGACTCTGTCTCAAACAAACAAACAAACAAACAAAAACAAAAAGACCACCACCTGTTCTCTCCCCAGTATCTGTGAGTACAGGACAGTGTTTTGAGCTCTGAGGGGAGATAAGGAAGGACCTAGCTCTTTTCATTACTTTGGTTTGGATTAATATTGTCTTTCCTGGGAAAAATTGTAGAATGATATTGTGCAAACATGTTATTTTCTTCCAGCCTGCATCTCCCCACAGCACCTACAGGTAGATGTCTACACTCAAAAGGAAAGTTTCTTCACTTGGGACGTACCGAACACAAGACTGGGAGATTCACCACTGGGCTTCATAGGAAGTACAAACTCCACAGACAGCAATTGCTGTGTGTTAACACTGTGCCCACCTGCACCTCTATGGGGCTCTATAGGAGGAGGGCAGCTCCTCAAAGCCCCACTCGAAGAGAGGGGGGCAGGCCGCTTGCTTAGCAAGAAGGCAAGTTATCAATTGGCCAATCCTCTGAAATAAAAGGGAGAGGGCGAATTGTGGAACTGATGACTGACCTGTTTCCCACATCGTGGGGTTTACAACAGTCTCTCACTCAGGGAATGCTTTGTCAACACTGCTTAAAGAGTTTTGTAAAAAGTTTTTGTTTGACCATAGCCTTTTTCAACCACTGATCCTTATTTATTTCTAGATACACTTTCAGTTCAGCTTATTTGATGCCAAAATTGGTTTTGTATATTTCAGTCCGTGAGCACAACTTACATTCTTTATGTTTTATAATAGATATATGAGCGTTTCTGTATTATGTTTGTGTGATTTGTTTCTAAATTGGACTGCACCAGAATATATTTAGATATGACTCTCATTTTTATGCAATTCATACATACGCTTTTTAGTAATGTTTTTTATTAAGGTATAATTAATAGAAAGTCAAGCACTCAATTTAATACAAGGGCAGCTAGTATATTTTGACAAATGCATATAGCATGCAACCACAACCAAAATCATGACAAAGAACATTTCCATCACTCAAAAAATTTTCCTCATGGTCCTTTCTAATCAACTTGTCTCCCAGAGGTAGCTACCTTTATGATTTCTATTGCTATTAATTAGTTTTGTCCATTCTTGAACTTCATGGAGATTGAATCATATAGTACATTTTTATTGACTTTTTATCCAAAATTAATATTTTAAGTACATTTGTGTTGTATCAGCAGTTCTTTCTTTCTTATTGTGGAATAGTATTCCATTGTATAAATATACCAAAATGAGTTCATTCGTTCTCCTGTTGATGTATATCTGGCTTCAACTATTATGAAGTTGCTCTGAACATTTCTGTACAATTCATTGTGGAAAAATGCATTTGTATTTCTTAGGTATAGATCTAAGAGAAGGATTACTGATTTATGGGGTAGATGCATGTACTATGATTTGAAAGTCCCACCAAAACTCATGTTGAAATTTAAGTACCAATGTAACAGAACTGTAATAAATGTGAGACAATTAAGAAGAGATTAAGTTATAAGAATCTGATCTCCTGAATAGATTGGAGCTCTTATTTTGGGAGTGAGCTAGTTGTCAAGGGGACTAGGATCTTGTTAAATAGGATGTGTTCAGCCCCATTTTCTTTGTGTCTCGATCCCTTCCTCTCACCAATGAATAACGCAGCACGAGGGCCCCAACACACGTGGTCCCTTGATTTTGGACTTCCAAGGCTTCCAAATTATGAGCCAAATAAATATTCTTTTCTTTATAAGTTACTAATTCTGTAATATTCTTCTACTGGATCAGGAAAAAAAGTACTGAGACAGAAAAATTGGTACCGGGGTGGATTTGTTGCTATTAAAAAAATAATCTACCCATAAATATGGAAGCAGCTATGAAACTGAGTGATGGGTAGAGGTTGGAAGGATCGGGAGGAACAGGCCAGCCAAGGCCCAGATTTCTGTCAGTCAGGCAGAGCTGGGACAGGAGGGGGTGGCCCCAGGATCCTCACTCCCAGGTGATGGGCACTAAGGACAATTGTGGGAGGTCTAAGAAGGAGAGGAGAGCAATAGGGAAAGCCTGGATCTTCTTCAGGATTTCTCAGTGGCTATGACCAGATGTTGGTAAAGGTACTTTGATGAGGCCACAAAGGGAAAGGAGGAACAAGGTAATTGGGAACTACAGTAGATGTCACCCTGTGACAAAGTAGCAAAAGGTTCGGTGTCTATGTCCTAGGACTTTATGGTATGTGGAAATTACAAGCAATGAACTAAGATACCTGATAGAAAAAAACATCTAAGTAGCAAATCATCCAGGCTGCCGTGTGTCTACCTTTTGTCACCATGAAATGTGACAGGGGAGTGGATTTTGTAAACCAGGACAGTGGGTCACCTCACTGTCCTCTGCTCTCCTGCCATGGTCAAGGACAATTTCCATGGAGTTAGAGAAAAAGGAAGCAGTTGGTCTGAACAATTGGGGCAGCCTCTGAAGACAGCGGCACCCAGAGGGACAGACACAACCCGCCCCCCCGCCCAGAGCAATCCACACAGGATGGCCTTTGGTGAATCCCAAATTGGTTGTTCTATGCTGTGAGCTGATAAAATACCAGAATTAACTCTGGGGAATCTGTACTGCTAATCCCAAATTGCTGACTTTTGTCAGAGTTCTTCCCCACACTAATAATTCACAGACAACCCAGATAAGCCTTGGGACTGATCGGATGGACTAAATCTTGGTGAGGTGCAAATGTGCCCTGGGAAAGGAAAATGTCATCAGAAACATTGGTATGGATCCAGCATCAATGATGTGAAGGTCAGCCAGGCAGAGCTGGGACAGGAGGGGGTGGCCCCAGGACCCTCCACAGCTGGTGGGCAGGGGTGAATTCCCATGTGGAGCACTGCAGCCGGAGGTGGGAGGGCAGGGAGCAGCCTGGGTGCTGGGGCAGTGTGGGCAGAGAAGCAACTTCCTCATCAGAGAAGCATCAATCAGGGAGTTCTGCTCCCCAAAGCCTGCAGGGGGTGACCTGGGCTGTGACATCACAGGACACTCCCCCAGTCAGGAAAAGCAAGGCCCAGAACTCAGCTCTTCCCCAAGAGGACCAAGCCCTGAGCACAGAGGCCTAGTGCCGCCTGCCCCCTGTGTCATGGGTGCCAGGCTCCTGCCCTGGGTGCTGCTCTGCCTCCTGGGAGCAGGTGAGCCCTGAAGACAGGACAGCATCCTGTTCTGAGCTTATTCACCCCTGAAACCCCCACTGACCTTGGGTAGAACCCACCAGGCTGCCTCCCGTGCTCATTCTCCATCTGTTTTCCCCACAGGCCCAGCAGAGGCTGGAGTCACCCAAACTCCAAGACACCTGATCAAAGCAAGAGGACAGCAAGTGACATTGAGGTGTTCCCCTGTCCCTGGGCACAACAGAGTGTACTGGTATAAACAGGCCCTGGGTCAGGGCCTCCAGTTCCTCATTGAGTATTATGAGGGGGCAGAGGGAGAAAAAGGAGACTTCCCTGATCGATTCTCAGGTCACCAGTCCCATGACTATCACTCTGGGCTGAACGTGAGCGCCTTGAAGCTGGAGGATTCAGCTCTGTATCTCTGTGCCACACTGCTGGTTCTGTGCCACCAACATTCTGTGCACAAACTTCCTGGTTCAACTCTGATGCCACAGCTGCAGGCTCAAGCCAAGTTTCACTCCTTCAAGGCTTTGGGTTGTTTCAAAGGCATTTCCTGTGTCCAGCTCAGCTAACTATCCCAAACAAGAGAGCCCAGGTTGTGGGAGAAATTGGTCCCCTTCTCCATCAGCATCATCTTGTAGCTTGTCATGATCTGGGTGACTTCAGTAGAAAAGTGACAGCCGAGGCCCCAAACGTGTGCTAGATCCTTTGTACATGTTATTACCTTTAAAATTTTCCCAGTTCTAGGTGGACAACTTATGGATGCTGAACCATTTCCCCAGTGTTTCCCAGTTTGTAAGAAGCAGTAATGGGAGACACCCTTGTGTGTGTTTACCAAGTCTGCGTGCCTTCTACCTCTCTGGCTGCGTTATTGTCACCTGCTGTGTCCTGCTTAGGGAGACTGAGTGCTGCCCTGCTTTCAAGGGCCCAGCTGGGCAGCAATGAGAGCTCAGCCATCCCCAGGGGTCATTACTATCCCCTGTTCATCGGCAACTTTGAGGACTGTGTGATTTCCCACTAATTCTTTATCATTTATGCACATTCCTGTGTCCGTTCTAAGTTTGCTGCTTGCCTTTTCATTTCTTATGGTATGTTTTGACGTACAAGCATTTTCTTTAATGCAATGGAAATTACAAATAATTTGGTCGGTGTCTCCACTAAAAAAAATTCCTCCCTCCAATAAATGACTAAAAATATTTTTCTTAATTTATTCTAGTAATGTTTAAATTTTACTTTTTCATGATTACAAATAAATGTACCTGAAATACATTTTCATGTTCAAAATAGAGATCTAGGAATGGGCGGGAGAAACATATGTTCAGTGCAGAAGAAATAGTTTCTAAGAAAAGATCCGTAGGGTGGAAAACTCCAGTGGTGGAGAAGTGGGTGGAGGGCTGATGATATGGGACCTTGCTGGGCTGTTTTCTCCCAGAATGAAGGCAGCTGAGAGCAGGGACCAGTGGGTGAGGGTTCATGACTGTCGGTGGTAGAGCACAGAGGGCAGACCAGCAGGCAGGCGGCCGAGATCCTGGCTGGTAGGGACAGTGGCATTACCAATGACTCCACTGAGAGCCAGGTCTGTTTCCTCAACACATAATCTGAAGCCACTCTCACAGTCTGTCCATGTCGCCTGACCCTGCCAGGCTGCTTGTGTTGGCCTTTGCCCTTGGAGGCAGTTGGGTTCTCTAAAGCCTTCTCCTGGGGACAACATAGCCAAGTTCACTTGTGTCTACATTATTGGAGTCCCTACTTGAACACACAACTTCCTTCTATCATAGACTCCATAGATACCAGGACAACCCAGACCCGACAATAGGAAAGGATAAGGACAGGACATAAAGTGGCATGGCAATGTCCTAAATTGTCACTAGGTACAGGCATTAGCAGACACCCAAAGCAGGTGCAGCTGACCCTGTATGTGCACAAATGAGAAACCTTGGCATGTCTGTGAGTTTCCATCAAAGGCAAGCATGTGGTTTTTATTTCTCTAGACCTCGTGTCCTCCTATGTCAGCACTCACAGCACAACCCCCTCCCTCTGCACTCAAAGCTTAGCAGAAGATTCAGGTGGCATTGTCTCTATGAGGCCACAATCCAGGGAGGAGAGACATAGTCCCAGACATCCCAGGATGGGGTCTGAAGGGTGACCGCAAGCCTGCTCTGCACTGAGGCACTTCCCTGGGTCAGTGTCAGGTCCGTGTCAGTGGGAGGATGGAATGCACAGCACCTAAGTGAGGGGGTGCAGCCTCCTTGCCCAAGTCCTGCTGCTCAGCTGCAGGCAGAGAGGAGAGTTTGTGTGACGCTGTCCGTATGCATACTCCACGGACAATGCAGGTCTCCACTCTCTCTCCTGCTGGCTTTTCACAACTCTGTCTTCCCAACATGCCCATGGCTGTCCTTGGCCTCCTCCCTGCGGGGTCTGCTCCAGTTGTCCTCCCCCACCCTGCTCCTCCTCCCTGCCTCAGCTCAGCACCTTCCTCAGAGGCACTGTGCTCCCCCACCTAAAGCCCTCTCCACTCCCAGTGTCAACACAAGCCTCTCCTCTGGTGTTCTCCTTGCTCCACAAGTCAGTGGAGTCACTTTTCCCACCTTCTTGGGAAAAGTGCCTTCAGCTGTTGGACTAGGCACTTCTCTTCATTATAAATACTCGTGGCTGATAAGACTCCTAGCATTTAGCACCACTGTCATTTTCCATGACTTTGTGTGACTATTTAACAGGAAGCTCTCTTACTCTCTGGACTGTAAACCTCAGCTTTGTAAGGACTGTGGATGTTTTTGATTTCCATTTTGTGACCAGTGCCAACAGCAGTTCCAAGTACTAGTGACCCATCTTTAGAGAATAGAGAGTGAAAGATGAAAGACCCTCTAGGTTCTCACTTAGGCCAAGTCTAGACACATAAAATGGAAACTTCCATCCCTGTGTCTCCTGGGAGCAGATGAGTCCTGGAGAGGGATGAGGAATCCTCATCATGGAAGGGTAACTGGATCCCAGGCCTTTCTGGAGGACTGACTTTCCTGTCTGCCCATCCCCTCCTGGGTTTGTTTCCTCCTTCCATTTCCTTCCCTCATAGGTCCTGGACTTTGGAGTCTCCCAGTCAAAGACACCTTATCATTACCCCAATGACCAGAAACACAATGTGGAACACTAGTGTTAAAAGGCGATAGAGAAGATGACGAATGGCTTCCCTAATAGGGAGAGTTTTCCCAAGGTACACATATCTCTGGGGTATCTTTGAAGCCATTAAGCCTGATACCTGAGCTCTGTCATGGGTGTCCACTCCCATGCATTGGTGGGCAATGTCAGAGACACAGAGCTCATTGTCCCCAGTGTCCCCCAGGCCCCACCTGATGGTTCTGGTCACTGAGTAAACCCTGTTACCTGCTCCCTCTCCTTTGCCAGGTAGGAAAGACTGACTGTGACAGCAGAGACTATATTTATGCAGTGAGGCTATATTAGTCCTTGAAGAATTGTGGCAGCCATTCTGGGTGAAAATAATCAAATATATGATCATCTAGGTGGCCCAAGGATAGACTAAATCCCAATTTTGTCTGAAGGATTTATATCCATGCTTTAAAGACTAATGCAATTTTATCTCCTTACACAGTAAAGACCAAAAATAGACAAGTTATTTCAATGAGGTGAACCTTAAAAAGGCCAAAATTAGAATATCTTCCCTAAGGACATCATCTTTCCCCACCCACTTGCCAAAGCCATCTTTGAGAAAGCTCTGGCCTGCTGGGATGTCATTACAATTGACACTGTGATAATATTATTCCTTGAAAAGAAACAAAGATGAGCATTTCTGAAGTGTAAACAGTGTGAAAATGGAACGTAACCCAATGAATTTGGAAATGCGGTGATTAGAATATGCTCATTCACTTTCCTTTCAAATAAGGGGATTATTCAAAGCCTTTCCCAGAACAAGTGGTAAGACCCTCCGTTCCCACTTGGTGATCAGGCTTTCGGAGATGGATGCCTTGTTAATTCTTATTCAGAACAAAGCAATGTCCACATCAAGTGGGTGGACCTCATTCCTTACCCTCCTTCCTAGGGAGAAGCCAGCCCTGTGCACCAGGGGCTTGTGTTCTTTTATGAAGTACACTTGACCCTCAGTCTGTTATAAGACAATGGGCCTTTCCAAGGTGTCCATGCCAGAGCCTTCCTGTCTTTTGCCCATTTAGACACTACAAATGTAGCCACCTGATCAAAGGTCTAAATTTAAAGCTTTCATGTGTTTAAATGTTTTTGATAACAACTATATGACATATAAAGAAAATATCCACGTTCTGTCAATGCAATCTCATCATTGGTGATCAGTAGGAAGACTCTGATGGGATTCTTAACACCCCTCTTTTCTATGCCCATGCAAACCTTTCTACCCAAGTACACCTACAAAAAATAGGGCTACTTGTACACCTTACCTGCCACATGCATAATTTTCTCTTGATGTACTTTGGTCTTTTTTTTTTTGCCAGACTATTATACAGAGATCTAACTTGCCCTTGTGAGCTGCTTCTTGCTGCATAAGGAGATGGACAAGTACATTTAGGCTCGGTCATCATTGCTTGGTACCTTGGTTGACAGATTTCTAAGTTCTGCCAACGATTTCCAAAGTGACTGAATCACCTCCTTGTGAGCCCCAGTTCTCCCTGCCTGGACACCTAGTTGATGAGTCCAGTTTCTCCATCACTCTAGCCCCAGCAAACCCAAGCGCTAAAAACATTTCTCTTACATGAGGAGACAGGGAAAGAGAAAAGGATAGATATTTATTAAGCCTATCTGAGACTATACTGTTGTGAAGGCTAACACAGCCCTACATGAACCCCTGCACCCCCTTCCTGTCCTCCTAAGACAAAGGAGACAAAAGATCTGGTTAATTTCCACCCCCTGAGAAATTTGCACCCAAAGACCCTAAGTTTCCAGGCCTGCTATGGAATTTGTCCACCCCTGGGGCCCCGTATAAAAGGGGCCTCTAACTGCACCTGGGAACAAATGCTATCTTAGCCCTGCCCAGGCGGGTTGCTATTCCTTTCAACAAAATTGACCTGAACTTCTCTGCTCCTTTGTGATCTTGTCTCTGGGTGTCTCTGCTTCTCCCTTTCATAAACTGTATCTCAGTTAATCCTCATAAAACACTGGGTGGGGTATTACCCTTGTTTTATAGATGAGGAGGTGAAGGTTCAGAAAGACTCTGAATGGCCTTATCTTTTGTCTCAGAGCTAATACAGGATGGGCCAAGTTACTAATGGCTGGCTTGGTTCTGTGTGGAATGATGGCAGCCATGGGGACACTGGCGTTTGAGGCAGAGCATGTCTGGGGTCACTGGGGGTTGTCCGTGTGTAGATACCACACGAGGGTGGGAAGGTCTGTGCGTTCTACAGCCTCTGAGGTGCGGCATCACTGTTCTGGCAGTGGGGGAGGCTCCACCAGTAGTGAATCCTGGAAGCAGCAGAGCTGAGCTCCGGGGAAGTCATTCCCGTCACAGGATGCTGCAGAGACACAGGTGGATGTGGCTAGACTCTGAAAGGAGCTCTGTGAGGGAGGGAGGAGGAGTCACTGAATGGTCACTTTCTGTATGTGAGTCTAGAAGACAGTAACATTAATTACAATCCCATTGGATACTAATTGGTTTTTCCTTTTAAGTTATTAGAAGATGAGATAATTTATTTCAAAGGTGAAATAACTATCTCAAATGCTCCTTTACCTGTGGAGGCAGGTAGCAAAGGGAGAATTGGTGTTGTTGAAGACGCCACAATTTCACAAATAGCTCAGTATTCAAACACAAGCATCTCTGGGGCCAAGAATAGGTAAGTCTTCCTACATTCTAAACTTAGCGAAACCTCATCTTCTTTGGCTCGGCAGGGAAGGAGGCACAGGCACCAGGGAGGGACAGTTGAGGGACACGGCAAAGTGGCCCCAGGATGTTGGTGAAAAAGCCTATCTAATTCCAAGTTATTTGTGAGGCTGCATAGGGACCCTCTTCCTTTTCCCAAGGGTTTGTTAATGTTCCCAGCACAGATACCTGAGGGAGTGGGTTCTTTGGGAATCAGGGACAAGTTGTGTCAGATGGTAACAAAAGGCCCATCTTACGAAGCACGCCTGGAAGTGGAAACCCTCTTGTTTCTCAGGCCTTGTTGATTCTTACAGTCTCTGACAGTCTTGGCACCTGAAAGCCATGAAAGAGCGTGCCGGTTACAGTGGTGGGGTGGTGATCAGCAGGTAAAGAGCACCCAGGACACTTCACCTTGATGCACGTTGCCCTGAGTGCGATCAGAGCTCCGAGAAGAATAATCCCTTCTACCTTCTTTTACATTTTGCTGTCAAAAACCCAACTGAGCTGAAATTGAGCAGCCGTGGTGGGAGCCTCAAGGAATCAAACCCTGCTGCTTGGCTCAGTACACAGCAGACCCTGGGGGGATGGTGTTGGCAGGGTCTGGCGCCCAGTGACACCAAGTAGATGATGAGCTCAGAAATTAGAGAGGTAGAAAACCCACCTGAAGCTGTGGAGCACCAGGGGAATCATAGGCTGCATTTCTCCCAGAAGATGGTGAAAGTGACTCACTGCTATGACGGGCTTGGGCTCCAGAGCTAAAATGGTCTTGGCTTTTAGACAATTCACAAAATCTGGCCCATTTAGTCATCCTCTTCTCTGCTAGACAGTACAGTTACATTCAGCACTGGCCTGGCCTGCGAGTCTGTTCCCACGGGGTTACTTGAGTACCTATAAAGTACCACTGGCCACTGGGCAGAATGATAGGGAGCAGAAGGGGTGCGGGAGGGACATCTGCAAATGAGTCAGTAAGGTTGGACGTAGGGTTTTCAGATACATGTGTGTGTAGGGATAAAAACCCAGGTCTCCCTCAGCCCCTACGAAAGCCAGGCCAAGACTTGACAACCAGGAGATATGTGACTATACCCTACATGCTCCAGGACTGAGAGACACACACTGGGAGCTGGAGATGAATGTGAGGTGTTAGACCCAAACCCACACTATGGAAGGATATGCAAGGATCTCTGGACCTGAAGGGCTTTGAAGTGCCTTAAACCTCAGAAGACAGAGGCAGTGTGATGCAGAGAACCTCAGAAACGCTGTGAGCATAAGACTCCTCTGTACGCAGGCTGCCCCTTCACCCCTCACTGTGTGGGAGTCAGTGCAGGAGGAAGTGGGCTGGGTGGAGGAATGACCTTGGAACTGCAGAAGCAGCTGTCACAGACACAGGGGCTCCCCAGGCTCAGGGGAGGGAGCTCCCAGGCTTCTGTCCTTGCAGCACCAGTGCTCTGAGGCACCCTCTGCCTGCTCTATCCCCCTGTTATGAAACCCAGGTTTTCCTGCTGCTCTGCTCTGAGAATGCCAAGTTTGCCAAAGGAACAATGTACAATGGGAACTGATGGCATCTGGATTAAAAATGGCCATTTCCCTCTCAGAGCACTGAGGAGATTCCATGTCCCTCTATTTGATTGTCCTTTGTCTGTAGGAGCAGGAGGCTCATGAAACCCTAGGGTGGGATCTCTGTCTCTGTGGCTGCCTATTCTGGACATTTCCTGTCTCTGGCTTCCACCTCCATCCTTGGGCTCCTGACACCCTACTCACACAGACCTCTTGAAGGTACGTGGTGGGGTGGGACAGTGACAGATAAGAACAAATTCTACCCTGTGGTAACATTTCCTGGAAGTGACATAAGCTGAAAATACGTCAGTACCGATTTCACACATAGTACTATTGTGGCAGGGATCTCCTGAGGGTGAAAGTACACTGGTGTCCTCTAAGCTGGTCAACTGGATGTGCATCTCCTAGGCGTGTGGGACTCCACCGGAGATCTTTTGCCAGCAGCAAAGACCTTACTTTCTCTGCTTTGCTTCAAACTGTTTTCTACCCATCTGCAGTACCTTCTGGAATCTGAGCCTAACTTCCTATAGTGAGAGGGGTTGTGACTCCTCAGATGAAGGGAGCCAGCAATGAAGTTTTGAGAATTAAGCTAGAAAGTAAAACAAAAAATTACCTTGCTCATACTGCAGACTGGTAGGAACCCCAATCGGTCAACTGCCCCATTTTTATTATACAGCTCCCACCAGAATGTTAGGCATAAAATAGTTCTGACTCATTCTAAAGGTAAGATTTTGAAACATTTCTTTATTTCAGAATTTGTTTAGAAACCCAAAAAGCACTGTTGTGTAGGGAGTTGAGGGCAAAAGAAAAAAACAGTGTGGAGATTAGAAAATCTATGGGCAGAATTTTTGGTTGTGTTTTTTTATGTCCAAGATTAATTAAAGATTTCAACTTCGATTGGTGCCTGCCAGAGGCAACATTTCCCTTGCTCCTCTAAACTTAAACCCAAACAGCTTGCAGGATGAAGACATGCCAAATTCTCTCACCCACATCCTTGCAATCTTCCACTCTTGCCGAGATGATGCATAGGGCCAGGTGAATTCAGGGACAGGGTCAGAAATGGGAGGCCTCGAAGGGAAGATGACAGCATTTGAATTTCCTGAGTGAAGTGCTATTGAAACATCCAGACAGCAGGTCCAGCTAAGAATGTGAAAAGAATGAGAGAAGAGAAAAAAACTGTCCAGAGATGGAGCGTGGATCTGGCAACAGCATCTGGAGTACGGAGAGGGGATGACCAGGAGGACCTACCAGCAGTGTGTATGGAAACCCACTTCCCTGTCACTGTTTTTCATGAAGTCTATGCCTCACAACACTTCACCTTTTAACATTTCTGATGATAAGTGTCAGTCATTTTTTTCTTTCTTACTTGTACAGAGTAGACGGTGCAGGACAGAGCTGCTGCCATCTTACACTCAATGAAGTAATCAGTCAGGTCATCCTGAGACTCAGTGCCGTCCGCTGTTGGTGACAGTTCCCTCCTCCTCTGTTCCTGCTCACCAGCATCTGACCTAGTTAAAACCCTACACCGACCCTGACCCTGCCATGGGCACCAGACTTCTCTGCTGGGCGGCCGTCTGTCTTCTGGGGGCAGGTGGGTCTTCAGGACACCCAGCAGCTTCTGTGTGTGTGTGTGTGTGTGTGTGTGTGAGCATGCACATGAGTGAGTGTAACTACAACTGCCTTCCCCATTCTGTCCCCAACTTCTGTCTCCACAGATCACACAGGGGCTGGTGTCTCCCAGTTGCCCAGGTACAAGGTCTCAAAGAAGCGACAGAATGTTACTCTCAGGTGTGATCCAATTTCTGACACAATGTCATTTACTGGTATGAACAGACCATTGTGCAGGGCCCAGGGTTTCTGATTCTCTTCCAAAATATACCAGACCCATCAGGGATGCCTAGTGATGGATTCTCTACACGAGGCCTGAGGGATCATTCTCCACTCTGAAGATCCAGCTCGCAGAGCAAGGGGACTCTGCTGTGCATCTCTGTGCCAGCAGCTTAGCCACTGTGTGACAGTCACAGCCTTCCTGCTCACAAACCCTCCTGCACTTACCTCTGCCCACAGTTCCCAGAAGCCTTGAGAAAAGGAGTTGCCCTGGTCTTCCCTCATTAAGGGGAATAAATGCATTCAGGACGTCAAGTGCTTTCTAGACGTCAGGAAAAAATAACCTTTGAAATACAGGAACAGGTAGGGCTGGGTAGTAATAATTCTACCTTATAGATTTCTGGAATTCCTGATGTATAGTTCAAGATTCTATAGTTGGGATTGAACAGAGCTTATTCTCAGGAATAATGACCATATAAATATCCTTTTATAAAACTGCAAAGTTTAGCACATTTATGTTAAACTCCTATTACTGAGTGTCACCGCTCAGACCTACACTGTAGCAAGGAGTGAGCCGGCCAAGACAAAACCAATGGTAAGGCCATTTAAAGCTAAAAATAATCTTAGAATCCTTAGTAACAATCACCACCAAAATCAGTTATCCAGAAATAACTATTTCCCACAATAATGCAAGTTAATGCATTTTCAAATATTGCTTTTTATTTCTTTTTACAATCTTGGAGTGGTTCTGAGTTTAATTGTCTTCTTTTATAGTCTAACTTTGTTCAGCAGTAAAAAGTCAAATTTAGATTGATTCCATAAGGTATAACCCCACTTGGGAAGATGTTTAAAGAAAGTGATTTGAAGAGGACTGGAACAAAATTTAAGTCGACCGTGCAGCATTCTTTGAGGTTTCCAAAATAGCTTTTACCAATTTATATTTCATGAAAGGCATATAAAGAGTTTTGACCGACACATTCTCCCTCTCTTTCTCTATTTCTCCTCATCCCCCTCCCCCTCCTCTCTGTAGGACAGTTTTTCTCCCTCTTAATAGTGTCTGGATAAACAGAGGTTTGTAGGCCACAATTATCCTATGTTCCCCCTATTTTGGTTGGCATTTAGTGTTTTAACATCCAGTTTAAGAAGTCTTTGCCTACTTCCAAATGATCATTTTTTTTCATATTTCCTTCTAAAATCTTTATATTTTCAACTTTTATACATAGATATGTACTCTAAATGGAATTGATTATTTGTATACAAAGGCATTAAGTTCCATTTTCTTTTTTTTTTTTGCATTTTTGGCTGGGGCTGGGTTTGGCATATGGGGCCAGCGCCCTACTCCTTTGAGCCACAGGTGCCACCCATTAAGTTCCACTTTCCCACATGCTCATCCAATTTATTCAATACCATTATTAGGTCATAATACTTTCCTCCTCACTTTATAATATCATTCTGTCATAAATCAGATATTGGGTGTTTGTGGGTCGGTTGTCTTGGCTCCCTATTCTGTTACACTGGTCTGCTTGGTCAGTTCGTGCACTAATACCACACTGTCTTATTAATCAGGGCTTTATACTAGTTTTTAGTATCTGGCAGAATAATTTTCTAAGCTTTGTTCCTTTTTATAAAGGGTTCTTGATGACCCTTGACTGTATTAACTTTTCATATATAGATTATAATAGAATCAGCCTGGTAAATTCTTTTTTTTTTTTTTTTTTTGAGACAGAGCCTCAAGCTGTCCCCCTGGGTAGAGTGCCGTGGCATCACAGCTCACAGCAACCTCCAAATCCTGGGCTCAAGCAAGTCTCCGGCCTCTGCCTCCCAAGTAGCTGGGACTGTAGGCACCCACCACAATGCCTGGTGATTTTTTTTGGTTGCAGCCATCGTTGTTGTTTGGCAGGCCTGGGCTGGATTTGAACCCGCCACCTTAGGTGTATGTGGCTGGCGCCTTAGCCACTTGAGCCACAGGTGCCGAGCCACCTTGGTAAATTCTTAAAGAAAAAAAGAAGCCTGGTGGGGATGTTTTGCTTTTTGTTTCCATGTGCCTTAAGTGCATCACAGAACAAAACTAAAAAGCATTGCTAGAAGTACAAAAATATCTAGTGCCCCCAAATATAATAGAAACAATATCTGCCATCTAATCAAAGATTACAGGCATGTGAAGAAACAGAAAATATTACCCATAATGGGGAGGAAAATTAATCAATAGAAACGAAACAGAAATGACAAATTGTCAGATAAAGACATTAGAATATTTATTACAACTGTAGCTCATTTGTTTAAAGTTTTATAGCAATGGGGAAAATATAATCAGATCGAAATTCAACATTTAGAGAGAAAAATATTTGTCTCCGATGAGAAATTCTGGATAGGCTTAATAGCAGATTAGACATTATAGGAGAAAAGGTTAATGAACTTGAAGAAATCATAGTAAACAATTCATTATAAAAAAATTGTCATCAGTGATGGAACAAATTCAAGTAGTCCAATTAGCAACAGGAGATCCTAAAACATTTTTAAAATTTTAAATTTCTATAAAGAATAATTGGCTGTTTACACTGAAATAATAATTCCTTCTTGAAGGAAGACTGTGTTAAAGTAGCAACATGTCCTGCAAACCTAGAACAACAACTAAAATATCAAAATGCAGAGTTATAGTTAATGAGCTAGAAAAAAAACAATTATAAAATACTCACTATACTCACTAAATCCACAAAGTCATCATAAAAGGGAAAAAAAGAACAAAAGAGCCATATATATGCATAGATATATGTATATATATCTTAGTTCATTATGTATATAGAACGACTAAAATAAAATAAATCCATTTAAAAAAACACTCTTGATCAACGTGTGTTAACAATGACAACTCTTTTGATATGTTACCAGTTACTAGGCAAAAGGGTTTTTTACGATGTATTCTCCATAAAATAGAAAGGGCTCATTTCTCTGCATCCTCACCAGTATTTGATTTAAAAAGAAGGAGAGAGAGAAGATACTACTAAAGCATTGCCTAACTTCCCTTTTATTTATTCTTTGCCTCATGAGTGACTTAGAACATTGTTATTTAATTTTGAAACATTTGGGACTTTACTGACGATCTTTCTCTTATTGATTTCTAATTTACTTCCACTGGGGCCAGAGAACACATTTGGTTTGACTTGAATAACTTGTATTGATACTTATTATACTTATATACTTAAAGCCCAGCAGGTGTAGTCCACCCGGAGACACTGTCAACTGCGCTCAGAAAGAATATATTCTGCTCCTGTTGGGTGGAATATTCTGTAAAGCTAAGTTAAGTTGGTTGATGGTGTTCTTATCTCTTATAGCTTTACTGATTTTTTGTTTTTGCCAACTTGTTGAACCAATTATTAAAAGAGGGGTATTGAGATCTCTGATGACAATTGCAGCTTTGTCTATTTCTCCTTCAAGTCCTTGCAGTTCTGTTTCTGCTTTGGTATCTTGAAGATCCACTTTCAGGTTTGTAATATTTGATCACTATGTTGATATGACTTTCCTTATACTCTCTGCTCTGAAATTCACTTTAATGTGAATGCAGCTACTCTAGCTTCTTTTAATTAGTGTTAGCATGGCACACATTTCCCAGCCTCTTCTATTTTACATATTGAGTCTGTATAGTGTGTTTCTGATAGGTGGCATATTAGCTATTTTCCAATATCATTCCATAGTAGTCAATATTACAGTCTATACTTTTAAATTGAGACATTTAGCACTTTAAAATTTGATGTCATTTTTTATCTGGTTCTGTTTGTTTTTGTCATTTTGCTATTTCTTTCCTACTGGCCCCATCTCTCTTTTGTTCTTTTTTTCTGCTTTTATGATGGCTTTGTGGATTTAGTGAGTATAGTGAATATTTTATAATTGTTTTCTTTTCTGACTCATTAACTATAACTCTGCATTTTGATATTTTAGTTGTTGCTCTAAGTTTGCAGGACATGTCACTACTTTAACACAGTCTTCCTTCAAGAAGGAATTATACATATGGCTTAGTTTGTTATGTACATACATTATTTGCGTGTATGTGTGTATAATTTTTTCTTTGAGAATGTTCAAAAAAAAGAAAATGGTTTAAACTGACTAAAAATAATAATCAAAATTGGTAGAACCTCATTAAAGCTTAAGAGGAAATCTGAAAAACAGAGAATGATTCCCTACTCATATCAGCCAAGATTACCCTGATACCAAAATTAGACAAAGATACTACAAGAAAAAGAGAACTGCGGACCAATATCCCTCAGGAATACAGATTTAATGATACTTTTAAAATTATGTCGTAATGAGTCCAACAGTACCTAAAAAGGATAATACACCATGATCAAGAGGGTTTATCTCAGTAATTCACAACCATCTACCACTCAAAAAATAATATGTGAAATTTATCCTATCTGTACTAGAAAATGGAAATACACCATTTGGAAATACACTAGAAAAGGATAATACACCATGATCAAGAGGGTTTATCTCAGTAATTCACAACCATCTACCACTCAAAAAATAATATGTGAAATTTATCCTATCTGTACTAGAAAATGGAAAACTATATAATCATATCTATAGATATCAAAATATTTGGCAGAATTTAATATCCATTATTGAAAACAACTGTTAACAAACTCAGAGTAATAGGAAACTTCCTTCACTTATTAATCGACATTGATGAAAAACATAGAATTAAATAGTAGAATATTTTTACAGAAAATATGTGGTAAATCAAAGCTGCATTTATAATCCCCAGATCAAATGCTAACAGTAGCATAAAGCAGAGAGAGAGAGTCTTTGTAGTAAACAGTGCTGGAAAAACATTGTTTCATTACTGAAAAATCATGAATCTTGATCCTTATCTTATGCCACCAACTAAGAGAGGGAGGAATCTGGCTGCTGTCTGTTTTACATGGCCCAGAAGCTAGCAATGGATTGAAAAAAATAAAAAGAACTGCATTTTGTAACATATGCAATTTATATGATATTGAAATTTCAGTGTCCATAAGTTAAGCTCATTGGAACACAGCTTCTGCACTGCAAGGGGAGTTGAGTAGTCAGGACAAAGACTGCATGATGTACAAAACTAAAATGTTTACTATGTGACCCTTTACAGAGAAACTTTTCTGATCTTTTCCATAAACAAGAATTGGTATGAAAATCTCTTGGAAGATCGAAAAACTAGAACTCTAAAGCTTCTAGAAAAGTGGGTGGGGGTCACCACAACATGAGGAACTGTATTAAAGGGTCGCGGCATTAGGAAGGTTGAAAACCACTGGAAGATTTCTTAAAGAGGATAAAGAATGTTCGAAACTCAAAACAGTAAATCATTATCAAAACCTTTAAAAAGTTCATCAAACTACATTATTAATATTAAGAAAAAATATAGGTATACCTAAGAAACAGTTGGAACCATGATATAAGGAATCCCTCCACATCAATCATATAAAAGATAATTCAGCAAAAATAAAAAGTCAAAGAGTTGACCAGGGTCTTAAAAAAAGAGAGAAAATATATCAGTAGGCAGTTTCCTCTTCATGAGGCTAATGGGTTTATTTCTCCAGTTTAGAAGCTGTTTTTGCTGCTAGAACTCCAATGTCAGCCCCTGCCAGGATCTGCCTTTGGTTAGAGAGGCTTTGCCCAGGTAACATCCCATACCCAGGGTAGCAGAAGCCATTTAGTGACTGGCTGACGCCCCCCTATACCACTAATTGACGAGATTTAGAATTGTCATTTCTCTGCTTCATGCCTCCTCTCTACTGTATACAAAAGTTGACTCTCAGGCAGGTAAACCTCAAGTTAACAATCAGGCGTGCTGTGTTCTGGCAGACACTGGCGCCTCAATCCTAAACTCACAGCCTCTGGGACACTGTCAATGGCGCTACATCCTCGTGATTACATAATCGGCCACTTGAGGGCACTGTGGGTCCACCGAGCGGGCCCTGCTGGCGCAGTCTGGAATAGGGAGGGTTAAAGGAGATGGTCTTGGCTTGCACCCTGCATTAGAAATATTACTTGAGGACCTCGGGGCAGTGCTGGCACAGGAGGGGTTAATCACAGTCTTCTCACACAGACTGACCTGTGTGTTTATCTCAGCTGGGAGCTGAGAACTGCAGCCCTCCTTGGGCAGAGGCCTCTCTAGGAACCTATGTTTATTTGATGGGGAACATGGTGGGTTTCAGCAGGGCAGCTAGATAACCCAAGCCTTGTATAGAGGAAGGAGCACCTGCCTCAGAGGAAAGTTGGAGAAGCCCAGGCATGGCCATCTGCCCCCAACCCTGCCCTACCTCACTCAGCACAGACAGCAGCGCTAACATGAGAGTGGCTGGCTGGACCGAACAGGGGAAGGTTGGGCCAGTGGAGCTGGTGCAAGAGGTACAGGAAGCCTACAGGGCTGGTGACATCAGAACAGTGACATCACAGGCAATCCTCCAAAGAGAGAAAAGGGAGAAACGAGACTCCTGCTTTCTTACCCAAGGAGATCAGCACCCTGAGTGGGGAGAGGCCTGGTCCTCCCCTGTCTGATTCTGCTGGGGGGACTCGACTTCTCTGCTGTGTCACCCTTTGTCTCCTGGGAGCAGGTGAGTCCTGAGCACAGGTGGGACACCCTTTGAAGTCACAGTTGCTGGGATATCAAACACTTTCCTGTGCCACGTCTTCAACTTTGGTCTCCTTCCTCCACAGTTCTAGTGGATGCTGGAGTCATCCAGTCCCCAAGACACCTCATCAAAGGAAAGCAGGAAGCAGCCACTCTGAAATGCTATCCCTTCCCTGGCCATGACACTGTGTACTGGTACCAACAGGTTCCAGATCAAGGTCTTCAGTTCCTCATTTCATTTTATGAAAAAATGCAGAGAGATCAAGGAAACATCCCTCACCGATTCTCTGCTCAGCAGTTCACTGACTACCACTCTGAGATGAACTTGAGCTCCTTAGAAGTGGGGGACTCAGCTCTGTATCTCTGTGCCAGCAGCGTGGGCACAGCCCTGCATAGCTACTGGATTTCTGTACCCAAACCTTCCAGTCCCAGCTGAAGACGCATGGGGAGAGGGAGGTGGAGACTGTCATACAGCTTTGCAGAGGCCCAGAGATGCTTCTAGTTCTTTCCTAACATTGTCTCTGCCCTATGAGCTCAGCCAGAGCTCTCCTAAACATGCAAGCCCCAGGTCCGTTGGTTGTCCTCCCATCTCTGCCAGTTGTTTCCAATTCTAGTAAAATTGGCGGGAGCTCCTACCCAGGGATAGAGTGTGGGCAAATGTCTTAGTCAATTTTCTGTTAAAATAACTAAATACCTGAAACTGAGTAATTTATAAAGAAAAGAAGTGTACTTCTTACAGTTTAGGAGACTGGGAAGTTCAAGGTCAAGGGCCCACATTAGCGAGGGCCTTCTTGCTGAGTACCAGCCAATGCAGGGTATCACATGGTAAGGTGGCTCATAGGAAATGACCAAACTGGCTTTTATAACAGACCCAATGTCATGATACTAACCCATCAATCCATGGATAGCTTAATCTACTTATAAGAGTAGAGTTTTCATAACCCAATCACCTCCCAAGAATCTCACCTCTCAACATGCTGCCTTGGGGACCAAGTTTCCAACATATAAATTTTGGGAGATACATTCAAACAGTATCAGTATATATTAAGTGTGTTTATACAAGCATAGACATTAGTATACCTACTTTATAGATGAAGATCTCAGTGTATCGATTCATAGATAGGAAATTGTAACTCACGGACTTCCCCAATACTTCATATTTACAAGTGTCAGAGCCAGGATGCAAACCCACAAACCTTCAAAATTAAGCTTCTCCTAAAATTCCACAGTGTTCCCTAGGCCTTAGTCAACAAGACATGGCAGATCACTCACTGTGTCTTCCATCTCAAGGCCAGTGGGCGACAGTGGGAGGTTGCACATTATTGGATATGGTTACTCTGGTCTATTGCCTGCCACCTCCTAGGTCATAAGACTCCAAGCCACAGATGTTCTTCCTGTCTTGGTTTTATATAGAATGGCTCATGACATCTTCCCGTACAAGAGAAGATGCAGCCATGGAAACAGAAACCCTAAAGGACATTCAAGGAGAATAGGAGATAATACAGGGAATTAGGCTTATAAACCACTGGAAGGTCTTGGGGGAGCCTCAGAAGACTGAAGCTTGCTGTCATATCTCAACATGCTGCCTTAGGAAAAAAGTTTCTAACACGTAAATTTGGGGGGTACATGTGTGTTCAGACAATAGCAGTGTATATTAAGTGTTTTGATGCAAAAGGAGACATTAGCTTATCTACTTTATAGATGAAGAAGAACTCACGGCTAGAAACCAGAAAATATGAAGATGCTATTTTTTCCCAGAGAAGAACTGCAGAAAATAGGCAACAGTCACAGTGGCCCTACAGTGACTAAGTGGGTGACTCACAAGAATGCATTCAGAGGTCATTGCAAATCCACCTGGGACTCGATGTATGCCACATCGCCTTTCGACCTGTGCCGTAAGTTACTTTGCCCCGTGCATTTTGAACAAGGAAGACATCTTCTAAATTTGAGTGTCGATCTTAATGTCCCTTTCAGAAGTAGTGGCTCTGACACAGTCCATTTGCATAACATCTTTCACCCAGGAAGCTACATGTCCCAAAGGAGAGTGCTCCAAGACCAGAGACAAGGAGATCTCTGTGCTTCACATTCTGACTCCTTGGGTTGGTGACTTAAAGACTGTTTGGCTGACTTTTCTCAAACAGAGGCTAGTAATATGCGTCTTACAGAAATTTTATACAGGTAAATAAAACAGAGTTTAATACAAACTATAGATTCAAGAACTCTTAGGCCCTTGTGAATTCTGACAGATGTCTAGTCTAGCACAAGTTATTTGCTTTGTGAAATTCTGGAATAAACAGCAGGCATGGATTATATTAGCCTTTTTCACGTATGTTTTAGACTCAAGTGATCCAGTTCCAATGGCCTCATCTAAAATGAAGAGGGAAATCATAGACAGTAGTCAGGGTTTTCAAGAGACAGAATCAGTAGAACACACAAAAAAAGACATGTGAGAGGGCGGCCCCTGTAGCTCAAAGGAGTAGGGTGCCGGCCCCATATGCTGGAGGTGGTGGGTTCAAACCATCCCAATGCCCATGACAAAGTACAGAGGCCTGAGCTCTGCCATGAGGCTACTATCAGGTGAATTTATGACACAGCATAAAAAATATTCAAATTGTGTTTACCTTGACCTTGAGACTTAAAAACCTGTCTAGGTGTCATGGGGCTCTTTTAACACAGGGTATCTCTGTAAGCTGACATATGCTTTCTAAAGTTTAAGCAGAGAGAAAAACTAGCAAAGGTACTCAGAGGTGAATTTTGAGCACAGAAGTCATAAAAGGCCATAGGGATGTACCTTAGACCACAGAAGTATTAAGCAAAATTAAAACAGCATACAAATAAGAAACTGTATCCTAGTGGGAATGAAGTATACAGCAAAGAGCATATGTACTTACAGGATTTTTTAAAAACCAATCTATAAAGTCTTTTAATTCTTAACTGCCAAATGTGTCTGTGTATATATATATTATATATATACATACATACATATATAAATATCTATAATTTATTTGTTAAAAAAACAAATAAACTACATATATAATTGGCTGGGGTAGGTTTGAACCTGGCCCCAGTCAAACTGCAACAATAACAACAACAACATCAACAACAAAAAATAGCTGGGCATTGTGGCAGGCGCCTGCAGTCCCAGCTACTTGGGAGGCTGAGACAAGAGAATCGCACAAGCCCAAGAGCTGGAAGGGAAGGGGCGTGGCAGGTCAGCTCTGCAGCTCAAGCATGTGTCAGGGACAGTGACATCACTGAGTCACCAAGAGCCTAAGCTGTATTTCCCCAATGCAGGGATGGAAGACACAAGATTCTGCCCTAGACTTGAAATGGGTCCCTGGCTCTTCTATGTGGCCCTGTGTCTCCTGGCAGCAGGTGAGAGCTGGTCACAGGTGGCCTTCCTTCCCTGGAATTCCCAAACCTTCTGCATAAGCCTTTCTCTTAGGATGGCAGCATCAATCTGTTTCTCTCCATTACAGGACACACGGATGCTGGAATCACCCAGAACCCAAGATACAAGGTTGCAGAGACAGGAAAGCAAGTGACACTGGAATGTCATCAGACTAATAAGCATGACTATATGTACTGGTACCGACAGGACCTGGGACATGGGCTGAAGCTGATCCATTACTCAGTTGGTGCTACTATCACTGATAAAGGGGAAGTCCCCGATGGCTACAGTGTCTCCAGACCAAGCATAGAGAATTTCAACCTCTCTCTAGCGTCTGCCACCCACTCCCAGACATCTGTGTACTTCTGTGCCAGCAGTGATCCACAGTGCTGCACGGCCGCCTCCTCTCTGCACAGAAAGGGCAATTAGGAAGTTTTAGGTCACTTGTGTCTAACCCACCCATGGAAGTCCTGCCCTCCAAAAGGATTGCAGAGCCTTTGCCAGGCTGGGGGCCTCAGGGGAATGGTTAACATGATCCTTAGGGTGGAGGTCCATCTCTGCACCAGGCTCAGCCTGACAGGAGGTCCTCCCAACTGCCTGAGTTCTCTGGGTCTCCTGCTGTTCTTTCTGCTTACAGAAAGAAAAGTGCATCTTTGGTTGAGCTTCATGGTTATTCCCCTGGTAATCTCAAAGCCACCCTATTCTCTCCTCTTTGGGCTCCAGTGACTTTCTTACTTGCCTTTTCTCTGCCCTCTACCCTAACTCTCGACATAATTCTTCATTCATGGTCTCTGCTCCTGGCTGCCTTTCTCCTAAGGGTTCCTGTTGTAGCTGGCACCTGTCAGCTGCCTCTCCACCAGCCTGCAGCAGGTTGCTGGCTCTGCCCATTCCAGCCACATTCCCCTGTGTTACTGCCACTTCCTCACATGTGCTCTGCTATTTTTTTCACAGGTTGATTCTTCAGCCCTGAGCATATCTTCCTCCTTCTTATTCCCAGGTCTCTAGCTCATCCCTTCCATGGAAACATAATTCAGGTAAATTTATTCTTAACTGGGAAAGGTAAGACTTCATTTTTACTAGAAAAATATCAGGGAAAATATTTTTAGCACTTGAGGCAATTATTTTTCAAGTGGTGACACAAAAGAACACAAGTCATAAAGAATACTTATTTCAGTCCTTAAATTAAACTGTTGTGCATCAAAACACAACACGAAAAGACGAGCCACAGCCTGGAAGAAAGCGTGCACGGTGCATGCGCATGAGGAGGAGTCAGCGTGACGCAGACAGTTCCTGCTCTCCAACACCCAACATTCCTCTACGGTTCCTGGTCTTTCCTGCAACTAGAGGCTTGGAAACATATATGGAGGTCCTGGATGATGGAATGTGGGCAAAAGCTATGTAAATGAATTCGAAGCCTGGCCCTTAAATATACCCGGTGGCATAGTAATGAGAATCCCCAAGCATATACTCACATTTGGAAATTATCTGCAAAATACCACGAGATCCAGGATATGGATCCTGGCTAAGGTTTATTAAAGCATTATAGTAAGTAATCAGCAGCACATCACATGAGGAAAACACACAGGTGGAATCTGGAGGAATCCACACGCAGTTGTCCTTACGCTCTTTCTTCCAGGAGGGGTCGCTCAGAGCTCACTCTTCCTGCAGCTGCAAAAGTGTATTTTCACGTGTACAATATTTAAGCCAAGGGAACCCATTAGAGATTCAGTACACAAGAAGATCTATTAAGGATGGTCATGTAGGCACTCACTACCCAGCAAGTACCAAAAATTCCGATCCTAGAAGAAAACCTGTGTTCAGCATAATATTATTTTCAACACCAGTCTAGGCACAACGAGCCACTCCTCTCAGTTAGGAAAATCTTTCTGTCAGTGCGGAACACTGTTCACCAGCCAACTTACCAGGTACCAGCCAAAGTCCAATCTTATAAGCAGGACTCTCTAAGTACAGCAGTCCCAAGCTTGCTGTGTCAACTACCTTCTGCACAGACACCCTTCTCTCTTCTGCTGTGCTTTGATGAACTTGAAAGCTGCACAGGACAGATTGCCTAAGGGTGATATGGAAGCAGCCTGGCTCCCTGATTTGTATGAATTTGGTGGACAACCATCAAAGAAAGTTGCTCATTCCATGCTGGGCTTCTTGGTCATGGGAAGTAAGAACAGTTAAGCTGCAGAAATGTTAGGATTTGTTTTGTTTGGTTTTATATCTGTAGTATAGCAGTGCTTTTCTAATAGAGTCAGTTATCTAGAACGAATAAGACTTCTCATTACTTAATGATAGGAACTCAATCCAATAAAAATGACAATCCGTAAGTTAAATAGGTAATTCACAGACGAGGAAACATGAATTATCACTAACCATGTAAGTAAGTAGGTTTTCAACTTTTCTTAGAAGCTGAGTATTGAAAATGGAAATAATGAATTATGCCTTTAAACCAGACCTGAAAGTTTTCAAAGGAGTTATTGTCCTAAGTGTGAATAAAGATATGGAGCTAGTAGACATTGTCTTACATTCTGAAAAAAACTTATGGCGATATCAGAAACCCCCTTGCAAGATATATTCTGACAAAGAGCACTTAGAAGTAAATTATCAATTGAGACAACTGTGTGTATCTGCAGGTTTGGAACCCAAAGCTATGGAAGGCTGACAGATAAGGTTGTGAACAACCTTGGATTTGGGTATCTCGGGGGTCCTTGAACTCGTCCCTTGAGGGTACTAAGGAATGACTGTGTGTTTAAATTATTTGGATTTCTTTGGTTATGTTTAGGTTTTATCATGGAGATTTAAGCAGTCAATAATTATTTTTGCCATTTTGAAAACTGTCTTTTTTTTTCAACTCTTTAAAAATTGTGGTTAAAATACATATAATGTATAATTTGTCACTTTAACAAATTTGTAACGTACAATTCAGAAGCATTAACGTTCCTCTGAATTCACAATGTTGTGGGACCATCACCACTAACTATTCCAAAATGTTTTTCATCCTCTCAGAGAGAAACTCCATGGCTATTCTGCAATAATGCCTCATTTCCTTCCTTCCCAGCCCATAGGAACCTCGAATTTACCTTCTGTCTGCATGAATTTCCCTAATCCAAAGAGTTAATATATGTAAAATCATTCACTTTTTTCTTTCTATTTCTGGCTTTTTCATTTTTTTCATCGTGTTTTCCAGGCTTATCCAAGTTGTGGCAAATGGCCAGGGCTCATTCTTTGTTAGACTGTCATGCAATTTGTTGGGACTGAATAATATTCCATTGTGTATATACGCCATAGATTTGTATCCATTTGTCAGTCAATAGACACTTAGATACACTTAGGTTGTTTGCATACCCGTGCTATTGTAAATAATGCTGCAGTGGACGTGGAAGTGCAGATAGCTTCACGAGGTGATGATTTCATTTCTTTTATGCAGATACCAAAAAAAGTAATTGCGGGTGTGGGACACAATAACAGCAGAGACCTTATCTAATGAATGCGGACCTTGTAACCTAATCATTTATAGCATCACATTAATCTGAATTTATAAAAGAAGATTGCTTGGCTCTATAGTAGTTCTATTTTTAATTTCTTTAGCAACTTCCACACAGTTTTGATATGCACCAATCTATAGTCCCACCAACAGCATTCAAGGGTTCCCTTTTCTCCACACCTTCACTAACACTTATCTCTTACACTTTTGATAATAGCTGTTCAAGTGAATGTGAGGTGAAATCTCAAAGTGATTTTGATTTTCCTTTCTCATTAGTGATGTTGAGCATCATTTCATATAACTATTGGCCATTTTTACATTTTCATTGTAGAAATTTCTTTTTCTATATTTTAATTCAAATTATATGTTCTCTTGATACCATGTTGTATGGGATCTTTAGAAATTTTGGATATTAACCCCTTCGCAGATACATTATTTGTGAATGTTTTTGTCAATGCATAGGTTGATTTTTCATTTTGTTTCACGTTTTCTTTGCTATGCAGAAGTATTTCAGGTTGATGTAGCCCCAATTATTTATTTTTGTTTTGTAGCCAGAGCATTTTATGTGATAGCCAAGAAATCATTGCCAAGGTCAATATCAAGGAGGTTTTCCTTTATATCAAGTGTCATGAACTCAAAATTGATGAAGAATCTAAAGATGTAAAGCATCCTTTCATGTATTTATTTATCATTTGTGTATTTTATTAGGGGTAATGCCTTTTCTTGTCTGGTTGTTTTGTAGAGTTGTCTTTAGATTTTAGCAGTTTTACTAGGATGAGTCTGAATGAGGTTGAAGTCGAACTTCACTTAAGATATTTCTCATTAATAGTGTTTCCAGTGTATTCTGGAATATTTTTAATATATTTTAGAAGAGACAAAATGAGTAAATGTATGGGTATTGCTCAATATAAACTTATGGTTTTTAATGTTCTGTATTTCCTAACCCTAATCATGGAGGGGTCTAAGAGCCAATATAAAGTTGATTGGCTATTCATTTATTTCTTTGTGGTTGTGTTCCCAGTGACAATGGGCAGATCTCTTGCCTCAGACTTGATTTCAAATTTTTTCTCCAATAAAAGAAATGAAGTAGAAATGGTATATTTAGATCAGGGGCAGGGAAGGTCCTAAAAACATCTTTTGCAAGGAAAGAAGGTGTCAGAATGTTGAAGACAGGTTAAAAAAAATCCACAGGACCAGTTTCAAGAGGCTCCCTACTAGCCAAACATGGGAATTTAAGCATTAAAGAAGAAGAATGAGGATACTAGGATATAACAAGTGTTTCAAACCTAAATGGCTACAATGGAAATAAAAAGGTAGGTAAGAATCTCTTCATTATAGAAGAATGCTAGTTAATAAATTTAATTAGATTATTAACGTAACCATCAATGTGGTTTTAGACAAAGGTGATCAGTTGTACCAAAACCAACAGGGGAAAGTTTCTTGGTCATTAGGATGCATATATTGTCTCAAACTATCACTCTACTGATTGCTTATTATGTACAAAAGATAAATGACATCAGTTGGGCTCCTAGTGGACCCCAGCATAGGACAGCGGTCAGCAAGGGAGACAGCACTGGAACAACAACAAAACTTATACTAAGCTTAGTGCATAAAACTGGAAGCCTGTAAAGACATACCCTGGTTCATGTGCCTGGTGGCAGCATGAGAATATGCAGCACTTGTCCTGCTTCCCAGAATCTTTTTATTGGGTACATAATAGAGTACACATGCAAGAATACACAGTAGTAAGTAGTTAGCAGTCAAGGTTAAAAATGAGAGAGGGGAGATTATAACCTCCAGGTAGGTTGAGTAAAGGGTAAGTAGGGACATAGAGTAACGGAACATCTGAAGTGATCAGATAATGGTGCAAGCAGGAAAGGAAGGGGGAAAAGCAAGTCTCATCTCCTAAGGCAGATGTCTCAGCTTCTGTAGCCTCAGCTACTAGTTGATGCTCTCATCTGCCTGCACTGCTGATTTCCCCATGCAGAGATAGTCACCCAGACATTCCCCTGACTGAGCACCTTAGTCTGAGTTGGAAGGGCTGTGAGGAATTCAGCCTTTCCTCCTCCCACAAATATCCTCACAGTGGAAATCTGATGTCCATCATCTCAAATTGAGCATCACGAAAATGTATAAAGATGACATCGTTTGTTCTTGCAATGGGAAGTACACATCATCTATGCTGCATGTTTGCCAAAATAATTAACCTCTAATAATGTAGCTGTTCTGACTGTGGGTTTCAGTTTTATGTAGGTCATTTTATAGGTGATCTGGCTTGGGCTTTTTAAAAAACCAAGGTCGTGTAAAACATAAAATATCAAGTGGGTAAAGGAGGTGTCTATTTTAAAGTAAATAAAGAGATCTGAGACCAAAGGAATCTATGATCTTTCATAATGTCCTAGAGGTGAAAATATCGAAATGAAAGAACACACTGGGAGAACTAGATTAAATTGAATGTGAAGCATATTTATTAGAAAATAGTATTATAGGAATCTTAATTTTTGAGTGTAAAAAGAATTTATGGTTATGTGAGAGAATGGCCCTTTTTAAGGAGAGATAATGAATTAAGAATAAAATGTTACAGGTTTTGAATGTAAAATATACAGAAAAAGATAAAATGTTCATAATTGACACACACAGATGTACATTTTAATATTATGTTTTATTATTCCTTCAACTTTTCCTAGATGTCAGTTTTTAAAATAAAATTTGAAAAAAAATAAATAAAATTTGGAGAAAAAATATTAAGATTCCCAAAGCGTTTGCATGATTTCAGTCTAATAGTGGGTATTTTCATATTTATTTTCAAAATCTTTGAGATAGTCTATAATCACCATAAAACTCACAGGCAATATAAAATCTCTTCTAGTTCTACAGTGTCTCCTTTTTTTCTGTAGGAGACAGAATATGGTTGGACAATAATTTAAAAAAGAATATAAGTGAGTTTATAGTTTGGAGATAAAATAGATCAATATCTCTGATATAAGCACAAAACTTATCTAGCTAGCACTGCATGGCAA
Source organism: Otolemur garnettii (assembly GCF_000181295.1). Classification (NCBI taxonomy): domain Eukaryota; kingdom Metazoa; phylum Chordata; class Mammalia; order Primates; family Galagidae; genus Otolemur; species Otolemur garnettii. Next base: position 2,663,033 of record NW_003852444.1, on the reverse strand, counting down.
GAAGCCTTTTGGCAAATACATAGGATTTTTATCTGATTCAAGACATTTTGAATTTTCTACAAGTTGCTCAAAACTCACAAACTTTGGGAAGTTGAATTTAAACAGAAGAGTGGTGTTTGACCTGAATTGTGGCTGGACAATATGAATTTACATGATGGGAAGGGCCTCTAGGGTGAGATGGAGTTGGGAGGATTCCCTTGGTTTCCTCCCTAACAGGGTATAGTATTATCCCTGATTCTCCTGCAGATAGTGTGAAGTCACACCAGGGTCCCTGAACCATGAATGGAGGTCCTGAGCCTAGTGACTCTAAACTGTTGGTCACAAAGAGGCAGTGGGTCTGATGGAACCCAAATCTTTTGCACAGGACTTAGTGCTGTGGTCTGCAGATACTGTGAGTGGCCGGTAGAGTGTGAAATACTAAACAGAGACTCTTTTTCCTGCATTGATGTAATTAGGTCTGTTTAGCTGTGAAATCTGAACTGAGGAGGGAATTGTCTGGGCCTGCATTGAGGGGGCAGATGGAGGAGAAACAGCAGCCAGCCTGACACTCAGAAAAGCCACTGCCTCAGTGGAAATCCAGAGAAAATACTAGCAATATGCCTGTGCCCCTCACCGAACCCACTCTAGTTGTGCCCTAGACGATGTATGGGATGGTGTAAGGGCAGGTGGGAGGAAAGAGTAGATAATTACAGGTCTCGCCAGATAGGCTTGTCTCAAGTTACTGGCAGTAACAGCATAAATATCCTCAGTGAGATTTTCCAGAAGTCTGGCTTCTTTTCCCTGAGCAGCAAGATGCCCTCTTTCTGGCTTTGAATGCATTTCTTTAGTTTCCCAGTGGTGCTGTCCAGGAAGCACGTGGGTCATGGGGACACATGGAAAATTTCCCCTCTGGAGTTGACATCCTTCAATTTTAGATATTTCATCTACTTTCTGAAAAGTCCTGTCTCCAGCCTCCCAGCCTGAATGTTATAGTCCCCCAGAACCTTTAGCCCTGGTCACAGGGATGGAACAGGTAGGAAACACCTTGATGTGAAGAAAATTTCCATCACGTATCCGTAATTATTAACTGGTGCCAACATGAGTTGGGCTCAGACCAACAGATCTACTCAAATTATAGAGAATTTATAGGGAAAAAAGATGGCTCTGGTAATTCTTTACCTACAAGTCTTCTTCACCTGATAACTTTGACATGCGTCCCCTTGGCATTTGGGGAACTTAGCAGGATATCTCTGAATTCAGAGATACACCTTTCCCACTTCACTGAATACACATACCCTCGCTTTGTTCTCTGATACCAACTTTCAGTCTTCTCCAACCCCTTAAACTTTCCTCTTCTACCATGCAGACAATGAGAGGAAGTGTATTGCAACTGAAGTTGCCAGATTAAAAAAAAATTGCTGGATGCTAACACTGTGGTTCAAATATAAATTATACTGTCTATTATGTTTTAAAGATTCCAGAAGGTATGTTCAATTCTGAATAAATTATCATAATACAGTAATATTTTAAAGGATAAGAGAGTTCTCAATACTTCTCAAGTAAGATACATGTATCAGAACTTAACGTTCATTATACTGGTGGCCAAGAACTATAGGCAGCACCATTATGAAGGCATTGGTACAAAATGCATCATGAAGTTTGGGAATAGCAAATAAGAAACTGGTCATTGGCCTTCAGACAAAATTAAACCTTCCAACTCTGTGCTCAGTGTGTTTTTGTTCCCCGTTAGCTTTGAGGGTGTCAGCTACTTCAGTGTGTTTCTGGGATACAGCTGTGCCAGGCACCTCTGCTTCCACCTTGTGTAACTCATATTACAGGGAAGATAGAGAACCTGATAAAAAAGAAATGCCAAAGAGAATGATCATCAAAGATAAGAAAAAGAGGTCACTAGCTGATATCTCTATTTTGATTTGCCTTTAACACAGCCCCATAGAAACATCTAGCAGAGTTAGAGGCTGAACCTGAAGATGGAGTGAGAGATCCAATCACCCAAACTCTGGAGATAGGAGTGAAGACGCCTAGATGAATTTAGAGGCTCTGGATATGTTAAACCAACTTCTAGATCTCTGAGCTTATAACAATTGGTTTCAAAGACGGTGGGCATCTGTAGAGTCAGTGATGTCACCATAGGAACCTCCTCGTGGGGACAGGAACACCCCTTCTGTTCCTCTGCTCCTGCTCACAAGGACCCTGATCTGGTGGCCCTCCCATCTTTTCCAACCCTGCAATGAGCACCAGTCTCCTCATCTGGGCATCCCTATGTCTCATGGGGGCAGGTGAGTTCTCAAAACACTGGAATCTCCATGCTGGATCTCTCAGTGCTTATTCCAATTTCTTTTTTGCTATTTGAAAATTCTGTTTTGTCCCCCAACAGAACTCAAAGAATCTGGAGTTGTCCAGTCTCCCAGATACAAGATTGCAGAGAAAAGACAAGCCGTGGCCTTTTGGTGCAATCCTGTTTCTGGGCACAATACCCTTTACTGGTACCAGCAGACCCCGGGAAAGGGTCTGGAGCTTTTGATTCAATATCAGAATAAGGACCCAGTTGATGAGTCCCAACTGTTCAAGGATAGATTTTTTGCAGAGAGGTCCAAAGGAGTAGATTCAACGCTCAGGATCCAGCAGGCAGGGCTGGAGGACTCAGCCACGTACCTCTGTGCCAGCAGCAGCCACAGCATCACAGAGACGCCTCCTCCTGTGCACAGAACTGTGGGGTCTCCTCTCTCTAGTCAACTCACATGAGCCCTAAACAGAGGCCTCACCTCATCCAAGGGAAAGAAGTGGGTTTGCAGACACAGGCTGTGATTTATATAGTGGGAGGGAAGGGTTCTTTCTTGAAATCTGAGGGCCACAAGTGTTGTTTGCAAATTATTATGACTCGGGGATTTGAAGCTCATATCAACTCTAGAAACCAAAACTGAAAGTGACTTACCATAGACTTATCCTCAAGGATAGTGATAGTTTTTCTCCTATAAAAATATGGAGTCTCAAAGTATGTACAATAAACAATATAGATGGTGATTATATGTGAGGAACAAGCAGCAGCCCCCACTTGTCACTGTCCGAATGATTTGAATGTTGCTCTTGGTTCCTTCCCCACTCTCTAGCTCCGCCTATGCCCTGACACTGGATGTTTTATGCAACAAAGTCTCAGCACGGTGTGTGGGTGTTTGGAAATATTTTCCTCTGTTTTTAATGGAAATCTGTTAATAATGTGTTAGTGATGAATTGATTTGGAATTTTAATTTTCTTTGCATTTTAAAGATAAATTCTTAGTCTATGATTTGTTTGAGACTTAAATGAAATAGAGATGTTATAATTAAATGTTGGTTTCAGCTGAAGGAATTTTTAAACATTTAAGGGAGATTTACAATCCAATGGGACGTGTATTTGGTTTATGCATTTCATTATTGTAACATACTTATAAGGTTATTTGCTTTTATTGTACGACCTCTGCTGTTCCATTGGACCATGTGACAAGATGGGAAGTAAAGTACTTAAATGTGTTAGTATAGAATGGGCTTGGAATGAATGTAATTTCTGCCCTGCCATGACACATCTGTGCTATGTTTAATATGTATACCCGGGGAGCAAAGCTTGGAGTTGGGGAGTAACACTTACATGGCTATCATCTTTCTCCATTTAGACCTAATCTCCTGGGACAACACTTTGTTCAACATTCTCCATTTGGTGGGACTTCTCTACAGTAACACTCCTGTTTTAGTGCTCCTATTCTTTGCCAAGTCTTTTCTATGGAAGGGGGATTATGCTGTCTTATTGAGTCTCTTCATCTTAGTTTAGTCTCCATCTCTCACTTTCTTCCTGGCTACCCAGAGAAAAAAGAAGATTCTTTGCTGCTTTTTCAACATGTACTAACATCAGTGAAGAACTTTCTTTTCCACACAGATTTGGCTAAATTTCTCCTCCTGAAATTTGGAGGGGAGAGAGAATGGGTTAAATTCTTATTTAGCATAGTGTTAACCAGACTGTTTGGTTTTACACTGAGACTCATAGTTCATCAAAATTAAAAGCGTATGATCCAATATCCGTCTCTGAAGTGGTTCCACCTTAGCCCAGCTGTAACGACATTAATATTTTTTGTTGACCCTGCACACTTACAAATCATAATGTCCCATATCTCTTAGACTCAGTGAAAACAAAGCACAATTCTCCTATGTCCTGGGGCACATTTGTGCTGCTTCTCCCCACTGGCCAGTAGGAGGCACTGTGGCTTTGTTGTCCTCCTGAGTCTATGGGAAGAGGCTCAGAGGGCTCCTTCTCTCAGATGGCTGGTGGAAAGGGGCAGTTAAAGGAAACCTTGGGGTAGGAGCTAGATTCAGGGAGTTCGCTTGCAGATGTCCTGAATGATGTCTGGGGATAAAAGAATTAGAGATCAACCCTCTTCTCCATTATAGAGATGGGCTTTGCTCTAATCTGAACTTTGGATGGGACTTAGAATGGCAGGTGTCTTACAGTGGACATAGCTCTGATCTTAAGATGTAGGGGCACAAGGAGCTGGGGCGATTGTCTTGCATGTTCCGGTTGGGGAAAGGAGAGAAGCCTAAGAGTGCTTGAGTCTCCTTAACACTGCATCACTCTGACTCTTCTTCCTCCCTCTTCCACATTTTAGGTCCCTTTTGACTGAATTGGGGAAACTTGGAAAATCTAGTCTACTGTTCCTATATTAAAGTCAACTGATTAGAAACTGATAATTTGGAATATTAGTGTATTCCTTGTCACATAATTTGACACTTCCCTAGTTTCGGAGGATTAGACATGGACATCTCTAGGGCCATCATTCTGCCTCCCATACTTGCAACCTTGCTTGTTGAAGAACAAGTGATAATATTTTTGAAGACAGAATAATAACCACATTTTACAGTCTAGGTCCAGACTACAAAATAATGTTACTACAAAATAATAGAGCCCACAAGGGAAACAGGAATCTTAGGTAATACAAGCTAAGCCTACAAAAGATTTGTTCTTTAAAATCAACGTGTATCCTTGGATTCAGGGTTTCAGCAATATACCTCTGTGCTGCAGCAAAATATGGACTTCGACTCTCCATTCCATCTTAGCAGCAAAAAATTAACCAACTCAAGAAATAAAGGCTTCCCTCAGCTCTCCCTAACCCTATAACCTCCAACCTGAGAAGTGGGTTTGTGGGTTTGCTTTTATAGGGAAAAGGCCAAATGTTAATGATGAAAAACGTTGAGTTTTTCTAAATGCAAGAATAAGATGTAAATCCAGTCCAGATGCTTTTATCTATATTCTTTTCATGAAAAACCCAATCCTCTTACCCTCTTTGTTTCACTGTGTGGATAAAGAATGTGCGAGATTCAGTGCTTGTAGGCTTTAGACATTCAATACAGTTCAAGGATAAACTGAGATTTTTTTTCACCACAAAGATTTTTCGCATCTAATTGGTTCTCACAGCATCAGTTCAGCCTGTATTTTTGAGTGCTCAAGGCAATTCAGGCTATTGGAGTTCTGCCTATGGCCAAATCTCATGTACTGTTGTCTTATTTGTTGCCACTCAGAGGTCCTGAAATTCCAGCTGAAAATAGTTCAGAATGAAATTCAGTTTCTATTGCCTGTAGACAAAAGACATAATCTGCGCCTATGCAGACATGATTTCACTATGTTTCTTATTCCCCTGACTTCTCCCTGCTGCTTCCAGATCATTGTCCTTCCCCCTTCTTTAAAGCCCAGCTTCTTCACAAAGGTGGCATGGGAATGTCACCCTTCACTGTCACATTTATTTCTTTACTTTAGACTCCCTTCATGTTGAAGCCTTCCACCTGCTGCTAATCCAGGTGTCACCCTTAATGACTAATCTCCCACATAGACATTTATACATTGGTTTGGCTTCCCAGCTTTGCAAACTTCCTCTTCCCTGAGATGTTTTTCCTCTTGTTCTTTTTATACTCACCTCCATGATTGTAGACCATGAAGGCAGAACAAAGTCCTTTCGACATTTCTATTTCAATCCTCACGTCTTGCTACCACTGCCTCCCTTCTTTCCATCTCACTAACTCTGGGACAGTGGCTCCTACAATTCTGTTGCTCTGACCCCTCCAGTTCACATGGTCCACAACTTTTCAACTCTTATATTGTTAATTTTCACAGTGTAAGTCACATTTTAAGGTTTAAGACTATAGTGAACATATTACTGGAACAGTTTTGAATGACCATGTTTAGAGGATGAACAAAAAAGCCACATTGAAGGAGAAAACATTTTTCAAATTGTATATGAAAACACCACACTGTACCCCATGTTTGCATTAATGTACACAGCTATCATTTAATAATAAAAAAAATTTGCAAACCACATATGCAACCAAAGATTAATCTCAAGAGTATTTATCCAAGATTCACAGAACTGACCATCTAACCTATAGACTCATGAGCAATAACAAATCGCTGTTGTTTTAAACTGATGAAGTTTAAAGGAGGCTTGTTTTACAGCATTGCTGTGGGGGTGTTGACTGTTATGCCATGTGTTGCAAATATAGATTTTTAAAAATTGTCCTAATCACAATCCCATAGAGCATTGCTCTTTCCAAATTTGTTGCTTTTTAGGAAGAGCACTGCTTAAATCTGTTGTCTCTGTCTGCTCTATTTTCTATTTTGATTCACATGTAAACATGAGCACATATGCTTTCAAAATTCTAGTCTCTTAACAGTTCTGATTTCTAAAGATAACTTTTTATTGTTTTCAGTACTTTTTGTTGTTTCTTGAATTTCTTATATGAGGAGGTACTCAGTTTACCATCTTGAAATTGTAATTCTTCAAACATTTTTACAATGCTAGTGATTGGAGATATATCATATTAGGAGTTGAAGAGACCCGGGTCTCTGCAGTTGCTGCTTGAGGGTCAGGTCTTATGAACCATTTCTGGTGTCTGTGGGACACCTCCCAGTGTGGTCATTGGCTTTTACTGAAGATGATTCACCAACTGTTGGTCATTCTTAGACATCTAAGTACTAAATTCAACAGTGTCCTTTTCTCAAATATGTAACATGATGGCATAATTGCTTCACATATGGACATGAATGGACATGTCCTTCCAATCTGCCCAGTAGATTATTCTAATTAAGTATTAATAACCTCCAACTTATTTCTTTGGGTTTAGTAACAGAACTATCACTATCTTCACCCCTCAGTTCAGATACAGAATGTGTATTTTGGATGAAGCAGCTGTATGCTTCTGAGTTCTCCATGACATTCTAAGTTACACAATGACAGATACTCTTATCTGGATATTTTTAAAAATCCTGGATGGTTACATTTCCTCATTCACTGGGAAGAGAATAAAAAATATCCAGGGTTAAGTGTGATATTGAGTCTTCCAGACAGTGAGAAGATGCCCAGTGAAACAGCCTCATCAGATGGCTTATTATGGGAGAATTCACATTTCCAAGACTCTTCTTGAAGTCAAAGAAAGTGAGCTATCAGCCACAGTGAGCTCCGAGACAGCAATAATCTGTAATATGAAATGGTAAGCAGTACAGGCCAGGCTCCCTCTGTGGAAGAAAAAGTAATGAGGAGGACTGTCAAGGAGAATGAAATTAGATCGTGTGTACACAAAGCAGCAAAATCAGTCAACATAATTATTGCAAAAGCTTGGAGGATAATTAGAAGAACATCTGTGCTTGGAAGACTTTTTGCAGGGAATTTGAATTTGCTAACAAAATGTATGAGGCACCACAGTAGTTCGAAGTTAAGTTTCTTTCTTACCCTCCAGATGGGAACAAAGGAAAAATATTTATAATAGAGAGCTTTTATATGGACCTTACTATGTCTGGGGCATTCCAACTAGATGCTAAGAGCAGTCAGAACCCTATTTTACAGAGGAAGATATTGAAACAGGGAGTATGAGCGTAGATTTTCCAACGTGGCATGGCTAATAAAAGCAGTAAAGGTGAATTTGAACACAAGAAATTTGGAACTGGATTCCCTTTAACCATTATAAGCCATTATAAACAAAATTGAAAATATAGATTCATTAAACTGGAGAGGAAAGGAAAACTTCTTTGGGAAAAGTGAAACCTTCTGAGAAGACTTAGTCTTCTTAAGTCCTTAAGAGGAGCATCTCAAGTCCACAGAAGGCAGATTTTTAAGGGAAGTGGCCATGCATTCAAGTTTAACTGCTCTTAAGGGATGTCATAAAATGGAGACATTGATTTTAGTTGTGGTAGGGCAGGCAGAGTAACTGAGTGCAAAGAAGCCTGACAGAAAGATGACAGATTGGAAAGAACAGACCGAATGACTTCTTGTAGGAAGATAGGGCTTGGGAGTCTGCTGATAAATGCCTTTCAAAATCACAGCTTTGTGTATTACAAAAGTTTTGAGATACACAAAAATAAAGAAATGTAAAATCTGCATTTTACGGAAACAAAGGAAGCCCTCTCAGCACCCATAAACCGAGCAAGTTGAAACCTACACAGGTGAATCAGAAAGATGCTGTCGACTGAGTTTTGGGGGAGTGAAATGATGAACAATAACACAGCCTGTCTCAAAACTTTCATAGTTACCTACACATATAAATGGATCCATACAATTTGGACAGTTTTGAAAAGAGATGCTTAGAGAGATCAACTGAAAATATTCAACTTATTAGGTAATCTTCAGATGCTGCCTGGCTCTTAAAGGAGCCTGCCTAACTCACTCTTATAACTCTCAAGAAAGTGTAAGGCGAGATGGGACATGTTGAAGAGAAAGCAGGCAAAAGCATGAATACCTTGTAGTGGAATTGCTCAACATAGGAAGTAAAAGATAAGGAGTATGTGTTTCGATATTGCTTATTTTAGGCGACTCAGACATCACGAATTGCACTTTTCCCACTGGGTAAGATCACAGATAAAAATCTACAAGACTAAGTTAGAAAGACTAATGACTTGAAAGTAAGGCAAAAATAAAATTAAAGAGGGTATTCAATTATAGTAAATATTGCTAAAACTACTTGTGTTTAAGAAGGAACAGGATAAATTTTTTTTTTATTGAAAACAGGATAAATTTTAACAAGCATTTAAACTTTCAGACCCTCAGCTTAATATTTCTTAAAGGATTAGGCAATAACAGAGGAAAATAAAATGACTAAATGTGTATAACTCTTGTCGAAATTAAAAACAATAATATAAATAAATACTATGTATATTCAAGGCCTGGAACATACCAGATTTGAAAGCTGAGAGTGAGTTGATGAAATGCAAACAGTAATGACTTAGATGGGTCTTCACTAGGCCCTCACAGAGAATTTTATAAGGGGAGTAGCACATATCAGATGTGTGAGATATCTGAGTACTGGCATTTCATTGTTGATGCTGATAATTTTAGCTTATTGCTGGATCTCTGTTTTGTCATAATGGGAACCATGGCAGGGCAGATTGGGGAGGGAAAGGAGAAGGCAAATGAACTCTCAGCTTTTCAGCCAGTGTGGGCTTGAAGTTATTTAATGACTGTTGTGAAACCCTTTGTGTCTTCTGGGGGCCAGTTTCATTTCTAGCTTGGGTGTCAAGAGTACATCTTAAGGAGCAATAGCAATTGATATCAAAAAAGGTGCCTCCGGAGGGTGGGAGCAGAATTGTCCTAAAAGATTGTTCATCTCTTGCTGATCACAGGGGAGATGTCTAAGTGCAAGTTGTTAAGAGAACATAAATTTTAAGAATCTTTGAAAAAATATTTATTCCCACATACCTGTGTCTATGTACGTGTGGAGGTGTGGAGGTGGTTCTCTGAAAAAACATTTCTGGCCCGTCTCCCTTCCCCTCATTCTTCTATGTGGTAAGAAACTGAGCTATCTGCTTAGTGATTTTGCAAGAAGAAACTAGGCATGCTTACATCAAGCCCTCTGCTTTGTCTTTGGATTTGCTGACCTACAGGGGAGAGATTTTCTCTTCTTCTCCCTCAGAATCCTGGTAAAATTAGTGAGCAGACTCTTTATTCAGTGGAGAGCTTGTCCTCTCAGGAAAAGGGTGTATTAAATTAAGAAGAATGCTAGTATCGTGGCTAGTCCTCCTGATCAGCACAGAAGCTGGCCTTTGTCTTCAGTTTGTCTGATTTCAGCATTCCTCTCTCAAATGTTTTGAGTCCTAGATGAGAAAGAGGGGTAGTTTTTGAACCCCTGATCACCAGCAACTCTAACTCCCTGTTATACCTGTCTCAGTGTGACACAGCATGGTTTACTGTGAGTCTTGGCAAGGGTCTCATTTGTAGTGACTCAGCCCACTGGCCACTGGGAGACACTGAGATTCTTTCAGAGCTGCTGAGAGAGCAGTCTAGGGACTAAAGCAAAGCCCTGTTGGTCCCTGAATTAGGAACCCTACTTGTAGAGCCCTGAGAAAGCACTGAAAAGAGAAGGGAGGACCCAAAGACTTCCAATCTTGTGCAACTGGGTGAAAACCAATAGTACCACAGGATTTTTGGCAACTTTGTGATGTTCATCAGACCAAGGGGCCACTGACAGACCATTAGGACCATGCAGTCCAGATTAAAAGAGGTGTGTGTGGGATAGAGGGGGGTTGGTGGGGGAAATACGCAAAAGGAGAAGTAAAAGAACACATACAATTCTCAGCCCCTTTCACCCTCCCAACCTTGTCTCAATAACCCACAAAAATATTTATTTCATGTGTCAAAGGTAGACTGCAATGGCAACCTACTGATGTGGCGGGGGGGTAAAGCAGGGCTTGGGCAGCACAGATGCAAATCAGAGGGGCCCTTGGCCTTCAGCCCTTGGATGTATTACTATCGCTAGAAAAATTACTAAAGCCTGTGGTGGTCCCAAGTCTGATTTTTATTTTTTTCCACTAAAGATGAGAGCATTGAGGAGGGAAATCCTCCACTCTTGTGCAGATCTTCTTATGTGCTCATGGTTATTCTGTTTCATGACTTTGCATATCTGAGAGAAGATAAATCCAGCAAACAGGTAAGAAAGTCTGCACCCTGAAATACGTATCTTGATCCAAAGTGTTTTTTCATGTGCTCATGCTACCATCTTCCTTCCTAAGCCCCCTATCTAGCTTCTGCCCTCTGCATGTACAGCTCCCAGTATGGTATGGACCCCTCCAGACCCCCTGATTGCAGAGAGATTATAGTACCACACACACACACACACACGTACACATACACACTGACACAAATAAACACTGGGACCAGGAAGGAGTGGACACTGCCGAATCTCCTCCATTATAAAATTTCTCTGTCACAACTTCCCACCAGCCAGTGGTATGCTTCTCTCTATCAGCTGACACACTCCCCAGTTTGGGGAGGCAGGGGACTGTATCTCTTGGCCAACACAAAAACATGGAGCTAGTGTTTCCTGTCCTCTCTAGACACAGGAATAGTATTATTATTCATACTCTAAGAACCAGACCATTTTCTATATTTTCATCTCCCCACTCGAAAGAGTTGATGTGTAGGTACTGATTGACTTACTTTATGGAGAGAATCACGTCTTAATGAATGGAGAATCTTTTAATGCTTTGTTAAGAGTGAAAGGAAAACCAGAATTAGCTTGAGAGTACTTCACTGTGGCTTCTAAGGAAAGTTAAATCCCTCATTATCGTTACTCAATCCTCACCAGGGCCTGAGGATTAACAGGATTTGAAGCTTACCATGGAGCAGCTAAATGGGACCTCGTCCCCCATGGGAGAGTGACAGAAATTCAGGAGGTGCTGTGGCCTGGAGATTATCCAGCACATGGTACAAGTTTCCAGCCTTCACTAGGAATAAATCCTTCACAGCCCTGCCTCTTCCCAGGGCTTCCACTTTGCAGTCTTTGTGATGAATGTGGCAGTCCCAACCCCTCTAGGAGCAAAGCGCTAACTGAGCTGGAGACTGCCAATCAGAGGAATAATAAAGTTCTGAGATTTAGAAAGTAATTTATTAATGTGCAGAATTCGAGATGCTGCTGGCACCCCCATGGAGAAATATCCAGCCAGCGGGTCACTATTTAGTACATCAAGGAAGGCAGAATGGGAGCTGTGATGTTTGGTGGTTCCGCAAGCACTGGGGCTATGAGACGTGGCAACAAATGGGGGTGCTTGGAGCCTTTGAATGAGCCAACCATATCCCAGAGTAATTGCACATATTTTCAGTTGGTCTTCTGCACGGGATTAGTGCTTGTCTTTGGAAGGATGTCCTATAAGAAGGGACACAGACAGTGATGTCACTGTCTGGCCCCTTCCACTTTGGTAGGCAGGAGGCTGGGGTTCTCCAGGCCCTCTATTCACACCCACAAGGGCCTCATGTGGGTGACACCTCCTCCTGTTCCACCCTGCCATGGCCACCAGGCTTTTCTGCTGTGCCATCCTTTGTCTCCTGGACATAGGTGAGTCCTCAGAAATAAAGAATCTGTGTTTTAGACATTGCTAGATATGAGTCTGATTATGTTCTTAATTCTGTCCCTTTCCACAGAGCCCACAGTTGCTGGAGTCACCCAGACACCTAAGCACAAGGTGACAGAGATAGGACAAGCAGTGACTTTGAACTGCGAGCCAATTTCAGGCCATGTTGCCATTTACTGGTACAGACAGACCAAGATGCAGGGACCAGAGTTTCTCATTTACTTTAACAACATGCAACCTATAGATAATTCAGGGATGCCCAAGGACAGATTCTCTGCTAGGATGCTTAATGCGTCTTTCTCCACTCTGAAGATCCAGCCCACGGCACCTGGGGACTCAGCCATGTATCTCTGTGCCAGCAGCTTAGCCACAGCGCTGTAGATTCACCCCCTCCCTGTGCAGAAACCCGCTTCCCCTTGTCCTCCAGTTCCCAGAAGCTCCCTGCAGCCTTTCCTGCCCCTCCCTTTTCACGGGAAGGATGTGGGTTTGCTGTTCTATGGGCCCCTGGACAAGACAAGGACAGATGGTAGGGAGGTCTCACATTAGGAAACTTGGTAGGAAGTCGAAGGGTGAGCTGATTCCTGGGATTCCTCAGAAATTTCTCTCCAGGGTGACTAAGTCCCAGGCTGAGGATGAATGTCCCAGCCTAAGAGTCTGCATTACAGCTTCTCCACCGTGTCTCATCTCTTCTCCCTTAAAACCCCCAATGTTGTTGACTGCTCCCGAAATCTAGATGAACTTAGGCTTCTCAGTTTCTTCAGTTGCTCATTTCCAGTGGTCATTTCCTCCAACCCATCTCTATTCATTTCTACTCTCACATTCTAGACGGACAATTAGAAATAATTTGGGCCACCTACAGAGGAGCTCTCTCAAGTATCCTATTGTCTCCTATAGGCTTCTCTTTTCTAACTCTGCAACCGACTCTGCAGAACCCTTCACCCTGTTAGGCCCTGCCTTGACTTCTCCTGCAAGCACTGTGCTGTGTGTCACCTCCTCATCCCACTTAGAGTCCATGTCCTAAGACAACTGTGAAATTCTTGCACATGCCTTCAGCTGCCCTCTCTGTTCCCCTTTCAATGACACAGAGAACCTTTAAAATGTTCCTTATCTTATCAACCTGCATTACAATGGGAGTGTTCCCTATGGTATGTACGTCCATTAATGCATATAAAGTTATATGCATACTTCCCTTTTATTAAAAAAAGGTATTATTTTTGATTGAGTTTATTGGTTTCATATGTCAATCATATTTTTACTTTTGACAATTGTAGAAGGATTAAGAAAAATTATATATTCAGAATGTATGATCCTATCTCTTTTATATGTATTTGTGCTTTGCTTTGTATGTATAAAAAAGTTTAAAGAATTACAAATAGGCACCTTTATCTATTCACTTGTAGAAATGATAAACTGTCAAAATGAAAATAATTTGCAAAATAACAGATGACATAAATGATTTTTTAAAAAAATCAGTAAATGTCTCTATTTAAGTTCACTAGAGTTTTATTTGCTTCTATAGAAAATTTTTAAAAGTTGTGAAATATATTGCTGGTTATTTGGAGAGATAAAAGGAATATAAAAAGAGTAGAAAGAAGATGACTACTCCTGACTTTTTCTATTTTTTTCCTTTTTAAATTTGAAACACTATTCACCACCAAAATGTAAAACAACACCACCAGTAAAACAATACACAGGTAATCTAGAAAGAAAAAGAGATTCTCTATTTATAGAGCAAAGAGGGAGCTGATAGGTAGAGTAATGTGGGAGTGTTAAAATCATAATGGCTTATAGGCCTTCAGACTAGATACAGGCCTTGTGGTTAGAACTGGGTTTTAATGCCCATATAAAAGAAAAGATACAAAGGATCTAGAGTTAGATCATCTTCTGCATTATCCTGGAGCTTCTACATATTCTCAGACCATGTGACCTAAAAGTATGACAACAAAGACTCAGAAATGCAGCTGAAAACCAAATGTTTGTTTAGTCAGGCCTTTGGCTGATAGATAAAAGGGAAAAATTAGCAGAGAGAAACTCCAGGCTGTGTCTCACATGTGTAAGGAATGGAAACCACATGGTCAGAAACTAAAAGGCCCATAACTATTGAGACCCTTGGGGACCTTGACCTTAAGAATTTCAATATCAAGAATGTGACATCCAGAATTTCTCGAGTAAACTTCTTCCAATCAAGATGGATTAATAGGAATCAGATTTGCCCTCCTGTTTGACAGAGCTTAAAATAAAAGCAAACAACAACAAAACCCCCCAGCAAACAAAACATGTGAAATGTGAGTTGTCAAAATAGTGGAAACAGGGTAACAGACAACAACGATCCCTGGGAAATAGGAGTACTACGACCTTCCTACCTTAACACCCAGAGGGAGCTTCCAGGCTGTGGCCCAGGGAGGGGGAACCAGGCAGAACTTGGTGGTCTCCCTGAGTTCAGAATCAGGGTTGGAAGTAAGGAAGCAGCTGGATCTCAGAGGCGGGGGACTAAATAGGCCACTGCTGAACAGAGAGGCTCGGGAGACCTTCACAAGATTCCCCGTGTCTATTCGGCTGTGTTCCCCATGAGGCAACTCCCTGAAGAAGGAAGCAGAACCACTCAACAAGGTTAGAGGAATCGATGCCCAGAGCTCAAAAAAGGCTGGGAGTAATATTTTTTTTCTAGCTGGGATGGGAAACTTAACAATTCATGAGGCAATCAGTAGGGAAATCAAGGATGGGAGTGGAAGGAACTTACGTCAGAGAGGTAATGGGGCTGGGAGGCTCACGTAAGACCTTGAAGCCTTTCGGTGCTCTGCTTTCTCATTCCAAATAAAACTGGAAGCTAGTGGATAATGTGGAGTAGATGAGTCATGTGATCCAGCTGATGTAGAGCTGCATGTGAGAGCTAGTGTGGAAGCAGGAGAAAGCAGGAGGACCAGTTAGGAATCTATTGCAAAAGATGATGGTGGTTGGTTCCAGAGCATTAGCCGTGAAGATGGTGAAGCATACATGGGTTGTGAGTGAGTTTTGATGACCACGCTGGTTGAATTTCCCAATGGATTGGCTATAACGTGGGGTAGAAATAGAGGATTCGAGGACAACTCTAAGATTTTCAGCTGGATCCGCTGGAAGCTGCAGAAGGGAACAGAGGTGGGGATAGTGTTCATGTTTAATCACACTGAGTGTAAGGGCCAAAGCTCGACTGGAATGTGTTCAGTGGGTAATGGGAAAAGAGAATTAAGTGGTAACAGCAGCCGATCATTAGAAATAGCAAGAATAGCATCAGTAGCCACTTGAAGTTGAAATGCCCCACACTCTTTGGAGATATGATACCAGACAGAAGACAGGGCTAGGAATGGGGCAGGATCCAGACTTGGACTCAGCAGCTATCAGTTGACTGTATAAGAAATAAATGTACAAAGTTACCAACTGCCCATAGGAGTAAACATGTTGACTTTAATTGATGTCAGTTTTTCTCTATCACCCTCTCTAGAGGCGACCTTCTGCAGAGAACCCTGGCTAGTTCGGCTATGTTCCCACCTCCCTCAAGGGAGCACCTGAGGCTGTGGACATGAGCTCATATGAAGCCACACCTCTCAGGGCCAAGAGACACAAATTTGCTTCTGTATTCCTGCTTAAACTCCCTCCTCTGAAAAAGTGCACGCATTTTCTGGATCCTGACATAGTTTCCAGGCATCCCAGCTCAGTTTCTCATTGTCCCCTGGGAGCAAGTAAAGTCCTAAGAAATTTGAATATCTCTGCAATACCCTTTCCCAGTTCATTCTTGTTATATAGTCTCTGTTTTTGTGTCCTCCCACAGAGCACATAGCAGCTGGAGTCACTCGGTTCCCCAGCAGCAAGGTTATAGAAAAGGACCAGGCTGTGACTCTGAGATGTGACCCAGTTTCTGGACATGGTTCTATTTTTTGGTCGCAATATACCATGGGGAAAGAAATGGAATGTTTTGTGCACTTTCTATAAGAGTGTGTACAGAAGAAGTCAGGGATGCTCAGTTATCAGTTCTCAGCTGAAAGGACTGACGGGACATACTCCAGTCTGGAGGTCCAGCCTGCAGAACTGGAGGATGCTGAAGTTTATTTTTGTGCCAGCAGCCCAGACACCGTGCTTCCGAAACGCCCTTCTTGTGCAAAACCATATCCTTCTCTCCTCTTGAACCACAGCAAGGCTGAACAGAAGCCTTTCCCTGCTTTCTTCCCCAAGGAAAGGAAGAGAGAAAGAACCAGAATCAATATTAGAAGTATAAGAGTACTTCAGTAATATTCGGATGGTGATATCTGTGATTTGGGGGATTTCTGGGGTCCCTTACACAGAACTTAATCTATGCATTTCTTTTTAAGTGACTTACCCTAATATAAAGTGCCATAGGCTTCTTGCCTACCTTGCTGCTTTGAAAGGTTTGTGACTCTGACTGTGAAACCATACCTTTTATTCCTTCTTTCAGGAAGACAAGTGAGTCTTCCTGATAAAAATAGTCAATAAAAAGGCACTTACTACTGGTTTGTAGGACACTCAGCGATAACGCTGGCAATAGAGGTAGTAGTGGTGTAAGCTGAGGTTACAGTTGCCTAGCATACATACATTTCCAGCACTTAAAAAAAAAATCTCATTTCGCAGTGGAACACCCAGGTTCATTATCAGAGGTAAAACCTACTTTTTCTGTCTACAAAGGGTCTGAGTTTTTGATGTAAAAAATACAGTTAACATCATGAGCAGAAAAGCATCAGCCAATCTGGAATATTTTTAAAATCACTTCCAGTTGCTGCAATAGGATTATGTAATTCTTAACATGGCTTACAATACATTTGCCTGATTCATCAGTCTTCTTTTAGCATCTGGCTTCCAATATTGCTGTCTGGGTTTGGCCAAGATTTTGTATATAATCATGAAATACAGCTAATAATAATTTTTCATTTTCCATAGTCTTGATTATTCTGTGGTCCCTCAAATCATCCTTGAGTCCATACCTTAACACTGATCAGGAAAACAGACAATGGGAAAAGTCTACAAGTGGGCTTGTATTTTAATTTTCAAAACAAATTTTCCCCTCCTAATTGTTCAGATCCCCTGGTTAAGCAATCAGTCCTCTATAGTTCTGTGCAGAGAGGTGGCATGAATGGGTATATTGAGTTTCTGCCACACACACATCACAAACACACATCCTGCCTGTGAATTAGTCCATCATTTCCTTAGCATTATAAGCACAAGGAGAAATGATTTCTACCACAGAGCCACATATTTTTTCAGCAAGAGAACGTATAACTAATTCCTTTCCCTTTATTTTGTTATTTAATCTAAGGCCATAACAAGCAGCCAAATAATTGATTTGTTCTTCCACTCCTTGCTCTCTCCATTATATTTAAAAATAGCAGCTACTGAGTCAAACCAAACTCTCAGCCTGTGCATTGCTGGACTCCAACATATAATAAGTGAAAGTTAAATTCAGCACTTTGACATTTCACATTATAGACACCTAACATTCTATTCTACAGTAGATACAATTGTTGCCTTTATAGTTCTGTTAACTCAAGTGGTATCTTTACATCTGAATTATTTTCCTGTTATTGCATATTTTGTTTTTCCATCTTGAGTTATAATTGACAGGTAAACATTACACATATTTAAGATACACAGGTGATGTTTTGATGTATGCATACATGGTGAAATTGTGTCTACATGCAAGTTAGTTAATGTGCCTGTCCTCACACAGTTACCTTTGTGAATGTAAGTGTTTTAAGAAAATTTGAGATCTCTCTTAGCAAATTTTAAGGATACAATAGATTATTATTAACGGTAGTAACCAGGCTGTATAGTAGGTCTCTGGAACTTTCAAGTCCATTCCAAAAATCAACTATTTTTCTGATTAAGCGTCAAATATGTCTTGGTGTTGCAGATAGCAGCTATTTTTAGATTAGCCATGAATAATGAACAATGCTAGCTTAAAAGAGAGGAGGCGTATGGAGGCATCCATGGGCTGTAAGGTCTTTGCAGTTTCCAGGAAGTGATAAAAGCTGGTTTAAATTACACAGGAATAAGTCAAGGATGGGAATTCCTGTAAACAGCTCTTATCACAAACCCAGACTGTCCCAGCAGCCTGGACCTCTGCACTCTGCTCTCCTCTCTGGGGGATGATAGCAGGACAGGGGGCCTGTGTCTACCTCTCCTGCTGCTCCTGGCCGTCATGTTTCCCTTTCCTCAATATATCCCCTTCCTTAATCATCACTCTGTGATAGGAAAGGCATCCCAAACCTGGACACGGGACACATGGTAACCACGAAACTCCCCACATGAACCATATCCAGAGTAAACAGAAGAAATAAGTCTGCATTCCTCACAGAAGCCCTAAGAGAACTGGTGTGTCTGGACTCAAGCGTCCACAATCAGGAATACAGAACATAAGAGGACAGCAGATGGAGTTGAAAGCCTGGATGCTTCACCTTCCTGTCACACTCATTGTCCTCAAGTGGTGGCTGGCGGTGGACTCAGCAGGGTACTGTGGGGTTGACAAGAGAGTGTATGTGGCACTAAGTGGGCTTCACAGAGGAGGCAGATTTGCTCTGTGATTGTGGGCAGAGCTCACCACCCCGGCTGCCACATGTGCACCACAGGGATGTTGATATGAGGATCCTTCATCCATCAGGAAATCAGGCAAGACCCCAGGCCATGAAAACCTTGAAAGCAGCCACCTCCAGCTTCAGACAGCCCCCTGGTGTGCCACTCTTTGTTTACAAATAGGATTTTCTGCCCTTCCCATGTTAATGTCTCAGATTTTGTTAGAATGATTATCAGCATTCGCCTTATCTCAACTGTTATTTTAAACTAATTATTAAAATATATTAAATACATTAAAATATATAATAATTTGAGATCTGACACCTTTATAACCGTGAGTCTTCTGTACGTTCCTAGCCGACTAAAAAATCACGATCGGTGCCACATACCTGACGTGGATGATCTTTATTCTCTCAGTTAGGCCAGTGAAATGTACAGAGAAGTGGCAGCTGACCCAGAAAGCTTCAAGTACTCAACTTCTAATTGTGTCCTTTAGGGCAAGAAAGAAATGATAATGTTAGAAAGGCCACCATGTGACCATTTCTATCTGAAGCAGCTGTACATCAGCTCACATCTCACAGTACACTCTGCTCTGCTTAGACTCCCCAACTCCTGCAAGTATCCTCTAAGCCCAGTGCTTTTTAACCTTTATTGTTCATATAAAATATGATCTCATTAAAATTCAGATTTTGATCCAATCAGTCTAGGGTATAACCTGATATTCTCTGCATTCTGAAAAGAGTCCAAGTGGTGGCAAGGCTGCTGGTCAATGGGCCACACTGAGTATCCAAGCTCTAGACAACACCTGTGGTGTGGTGAGTTATGTTGGTACAAAGCCCCTCTTCTCAAGGATCACTTTGCATAGTCCTTGCACCAGGCTGGATACCTATTCTGGTTAGCACATGTAACTCTGTCCTCCAAATTTTGTAGAATCAGTTTTTCTGAATCTGGGCACCAGTACATAGCATAAAAGATAGGAGGATAAAACACATATTGGCATGCTGTAAACAGAAATTCATTTTCTATAGTAAATACACCAAGTACCTAATCCCATTCTTAAAACTCTTTTAGGGCTCGACGCCTATAGTTCAACCGGCTAAGGCGCCAGCCACGTACACCTAAGGTGGCAGGTTCGAATCCCCAGCCCGGACCCGCCAAACAACAATGAC
>NW_003852444.1:2597894-2642826 GCF_000181295.1 Otolemur garnettii | reverse complement strand
ACAGCTTGAGGCTCTGTCTCAAAAAAAAAAAAAAAAAAACTCTTTTAGTATCTGAGGAAGGTATGACTATAAGAATAAACGTTTATACAATAGAGTCACAGAGTGGCCATAGGTTTCTGTTTCTAGAAAACCCATCTCTGACTGAAGGCTTTCATTTAAGTTAAAAGGCACTAAGTGGTTAAAAAATCACAACCATTCAATCAAATGTCTAGTTCTTATGCCTCCACCTCATAAAACTCTAAAATACCAGCTACAAGAACTCCACACATTATTTTAAATGGGCAAAATGTCTAGATCTAAAAATACTTGGCTCTATTGACTCTAACCTTTTTTACCACCTCAAACCATGTACTGATACATTTTCACACTGGAACGAGAGCGATCCTTGCTTACCATTTATTTAATTATTTATTTAATCTCCAGGGCCACGTCCAGTTCTACAAATTGTCTATATATTTATTTACTTCAACCTCATTTTTAATATCAATTTTCCAACCCACCAATTTTTAATTAAATATAAAGATTGAGATTGAAAAAAGAGATTTGTATAAAGACCTTGAATGCCAAAGAATTACTGTGGGATAGAGAGAAGAATATAATAGCAAATGAACTTGTCTTACTAGCTATATTAAGATCCTCAAGGTTTTCTCAAATACTAGGAGAAAAAAACCCAGGATTTTACCCTATATCAGTGCATAAATATAAAGGTGTAACCCCTTGGAGAATTATTAAATTGCCATATATTAGATGTACTATGAATCCCCAAAAAGAAAATCATAAGAAATAAGCCAGAAGAAAATGTATAATATATGGATTAAAAAATGTCCTGGAAAATTGCAAATAAAATTACCTGCCATAAATGCTTTGGGGTATTTAGGACCATTTTTAGGTCTGTTTTCTCAAATATTTGAAGGGACCACCTGCATTGAAACAGAAAAGACAGGTGCACCTACCATAAGTATGCGCTGACTCAGAGATAAAGAAACAAGAGGAGGAGCTAGAAGGCTTCACCACTGCAACCCACGGGTGCTGGGGTGTCTGCAGAGGACAGATCTGGTGGGCCCCAGCTGAGGACCTAATTACATCTCTAAGCTATGTGTCACATCCTATTGCACGATTTCTTTGACCTGGTACAGTAAGGCTGCTTCTAGATAACTTTCTGCTGTCCACAGAAGCCAAAAGCTGTCCAAACAATTTTCTTGAAGCTCCCTTACAAGTGGTATACAAGAATTCCTGAGCTTGATCTCTGCTTTTAAGTGGGAATAGTTTGCAAACATCAGTCATTCATCTGGAACACGAGTAGCAAAGAGTTACAGGCTTGCAACTGAGACTTCAGCAAGAACTATGTCTGTGGGGGAAACTCTGGGCTGCTTTCTGTGATGTGAGAAAAGGTTAGTAAAGTGAAGATGCCTGGATGACCATGGTACAGAGGCAGGGACAGAGGCAAATAAGAGAATACCTCTCTCAAAGAGGTAACAAATGACAGAGGGAATGAACATCTGCCTCATAACTGATCTAGCCAAGCCCAGACTCCCCTGCCTGGTAGGAAGTTGGGTATAACATTACAACGAGGAGTGACTCTGGCCTTGGTGAGCTCAAGGGCAAGAGTCGTCACAGGCAGCTCTGCCTATCAGAGACCAGGGACCCTCTGAACTCCCACCTCTCAACCCGGGGATTGGAGCCTGAACTGACAGATGCCACATTCCCGTTCCAACCCAGCCATGGGCCCTGGGCTTCTCCGCTGTGTGGCTCTTTGTCTCCTTGGAGCAGGTGAGACCTGGACAGACAAGAAATCTTTAACCAAGGCTGTCTTGTCTTCAATTCCTTTCCCTCATGGCAGTAACACTGGTATCCTTCCTAACACTGACTCTAAATTGTTCTTCTTTCTCTACAGGCCATGTATGGGCTATGATCATCCAGAACCCAAGATACCAGATTACCAGGGCGGGAAAACCAGTCACTCTGAGTTGTTCTCAGAACATGAATCACGATGTCATGTACTGGTACCAACAGAAGCTGAACCAAGCACCAAAGCTGCTGTTCTACTACTATGATACACAATTTAACAATGAAACAGACACCTCTGACAACTTCCAACCCAGCCGGCCCAATACTTCTTTCTGCTCCATGGATGTCCGCTCACCGGGCGTGGGGGACTCGGCCATGTACCTGTGTGCCAGCAGCAGAGACACAGAGCTGCAGCCTTCCCGCCCCTCTGTTCATAAACCTCTTGTTTCCCAGATCCGTGTGCTTTCTCTGGGCCCGCTCTCCCCACTTCTTACAGCAATAGGAAGTGGGTTTGTAGCTGCCATTATCTCATCTGTACACAGAAGTTGAGCATAAACCAACAAATACCATTGACAGTTATGCCAAGAGTGGAGAAGTGTTACACTCGCCTGTCATTCAGTTTGTGGTTTTCCAAGAATCGCTTCAAGAACTCATTCAGTACTTCAGTAGATAAAAAGGTAGTTTCTCTTTCCTTCCTCTTTTGATTCTTGTAATCTACACTGGAGGCTTAGAAATATGAGAAGCGTTATGCTAAGCATCACGGAGACCGTATATAATACAAACTCAAGGTTCTGCCATTCAATGGTAGAAATCCTTTGTAGTATTTAATATTCCAGGAGACTCCACATGCTTTCAGCCAAGACTGGGAGCATCAATATCATTAATGGGAGAACGGAAGATAAAAATATCTCAGGGGAAGAATCATCTTTGAGAAAAAAAGAGAGACCATACATGAGTCTGCTCATATTAATATCTGGGGTTGGAAGTGCTATTGTCATGTCCAAATGAAAACCACAAATAGGTAAAGAAATGACATTGAAAGAGAATATGTTTGGAGATGTGGACCATGGAGTCTTCTGCAGAAGAGAAGACGGTAGTGTGACTGAGATGTGAGAGCCCCAGGGATGCGGATGAGAACTACGGATGGGGGGAAGGTGGAGACCCTGCTCCCCCTGGCCAAACTAAGCGAGAGATATGGCAACTGTCACACAGGAGGATATATTTACATATCATCTTATAATTGATATGCCTGGCTTAGAGCAGTGTTCTGAAGTAAAGCAAAATTGTGGATTGGCAAGGTAATTTAACAAAGCAAAACTTTGTGCATTAAGTAAAGATAATCTGGGGAAAATAGGACAAAGTCTATTATAAAAGAGCTTTTGCAAATTATTCGCTTGCTTTAATGATTTTAGTAGTGATAATAATAGCTGACATTTACCGAGCACTTACTACAAACTAAACATTACATTTTCATTGTATATACTTATAGCTCACGTAAGTTTCACAACCACCTCAGGAGGTAAGTGCTACTGTAATCTCACCCAGTTTACAGGTGAGGGAACGGAGTCGCAAATGAGTGAAGTAACTCATCCTTGGTAACACCTCATTTTTTGGTGGAGGATCCAGGATCCAGGATTCATACGCAGACAGTTTACCTCTGGAGTCCATTCTTACTCCAGAAATGATACAGATAATAAGCCAGGTGTGTGGTTAGGAAGGTAAATCGTTATAATCTAGAAGATTTCTAATCTCTCACAACATTGCCCACAGCTTGTTTTTTCCCCACTGGGTCTGGGATGGAGGGCTGAGCCTTTAGTACTTACTGTGTCTCATTGGTCATTAGTTAGCACTGGGTTCCACTGAGGACCAAAACGGAGACCAAGAGAGTCTTTGTGATACACCTGGGGGATAAGAAGTACTGGGTTTACAACCAACTGGGAGATCCTCTGAAGATGAGTCAGTCTCATTCTAAGAAGATGAGAAGTTAAACCTAAACTCTTTAGTGTGTATAGATACTCAGATGTTTTCTCCAAACAGTGAACTCCGAACCGTGGTCATGTACGGTGTAGGGCATGTATGGTGGTGGAACTTGGATTAAGAAGTGACAGGATGCCCAGGAGTGAGGCACAGATAGAAAAACATCTACATCTGAGAGTGAAAAAGAAACTGTGGAACATCCTCTATCCAGCTCAGCCCAACCTGCAGTCCAGATGCTGGGAGGTATATAGAGGAGAGAAGAAGCTGGACTCTGGCTGTGTCAAAGGAGAACCCTGGGAGTCCGAGACTGGGTAGATGTGGTGGCATTACAGTTATATACCCACCCACCCCCACCCAAGTAGGACAGAAGAGACCTACAGGTCCAGTCCGCTCACCACTTCTTGACTTGCTCCTCCCAGCATGGAAGAGAGGGTCCACCCCGTGGGGGTGTCAGATGGAGGAAGGGAGCCCTGACCAGGAACAGAGTTTCTCTGTCACTGAGCCGTGGGATGACAGGTGCTGGAAGCCTGCGCTAGTCAGAGAGCCGGGGGAGAAGAGTCCCCTTGCACTCATCACACTCTCCTACAGGAGAGCTTCTGTCCTACTGAGCTCTCAACAAGGTTTAGTAGAATTTCTTGAATAAATCTTTCTTTGCTTCCTATATGTCCTTAAGACAATTTTCAAAGACTTCAAATGGTTGTTTTCAAATGTTCAGCAGTTATTTTTTTTCTCTGGGGAGAGGTGTTCAAAACTCCTCATGCTGCCACATTGGAAATGCTTCCTCACCCCTAAACTGTCCATACACAGTAGAAACAGGGGCTCAGCCTGTGGGCTGCCGTTTGCCATCTCCTGCTCTAGCCTAGTTCTGTGCCTCGATTGGAGTGTGGCCACTCGGCAGATGCTGGTGGAATCTGCCTAATGCCTTTTTTCACTTCACCCTGCACAGGCACAGATTACTGCTCAGCCAAAACGAAAAGATGATCCCTACAAAAGCATTCAGAGTTCTTTGTGTGCATTTCTCCTCTCTGGGAATTTTCCTCACAAGTGCCAGCTGCCTCTTTCCCCTTTAATCCTCTAACCCCTGCCTAATCAATTCAAAATTTGCCATGCTCCGTTTTCCCTTCTCCCTGTGTTAGAAATTGCCTCATTTCTCCCATCAACGTACCTCTCAGAGGCATGGACTTCTGTACGTGGGAAAGAGCATGTCAGCCACTATGGGTTTTACCACAGTCATTTCAACACGGTCTCCCTCCCAGAAGGGCAATGAAGAAGTGAGATTAACGGTGGATGTGGGGACAGCATACACAACCCTCTTAGGGGAAGACGCCAGAGAAACACTGATTAAAATCCCCACTCAGGGACTGTCCCAGGAAATTCTAGCCTTTGTACAGCTGCCCAGGGAGCAAAACATTTTACTTTATTTCAGACACTCAACCATTCCCTTCTTGCTCTTGTAAGTCCACAGACACTGGAATTGGAGTCAGGAAACCTACTTTCTAATCCTAACTCCGGCTTTTTCTGTTTTTCTTTTCAACCGTGCAATCTTGGCATGTATTCTCAGCTCTCTGGGACTCAGTGTCTTCCTCATAAAAATTAGAAACTGGCAGTGCTTGGTCTAAGCTCTGATATGACTAAGATTATGTGACTCAGGAGATACAGATATGTGCATGTCTGTGTGTTTGTGTGTGTATAAAATCTTCATTTTCCTACACATGTGCAACCAGCAGGGTTGCAGTAGGAGACGATCACCACCACCTGAAAAATCTGAATATAATTAAATTAAATATGCAGATAACACAGATCTGGAGACCCCTTCGTTGGAGGGGACATTATACATAGATCATTCCTTACTGCAGGAGTGAGGCTAATTTGAAATGTGTTATGTCAGAGAAAGTGGTATATTTTCCTGCAGTCTCCTCCACTGCAGCCAGATGGCAGTAATGAAGCGTGGCAGAGCTACCAGCTACCCCAGCGGCTCAAAAGTCTGAGCCAGGAGGATCACTTGAGCCCAGGAGTTCAAGGCTCCAGTGAGCTATCATTGTACCACTGCACCCATCCTGGTCTATAGAGCGAGACTTTGTCCCTTTAAAAACAAAACAAAACAAAAAAGATGTCAGAAAGTCAACTGTGCAGGGTGGTCAGATGTCCTGATTGGCCATAAAGTCCTGGTTTAGGCTTGTTGTCTTGGAATAATTATTAATACTCCCTCTTTGGAGTATTAAACATTGGACATTAAATGACCCGGTCATTATAGATCATGACACAAATGATAGCATCTCTGTTAAGAATAAAGTGCAGTACCTTTATTTCTGTTTCTCAGCTTAACTAGATTTTTTAAATTATAGAAGTAAACATGAAGCTAATACCATGGGTCTGCTTTTGTCATCTCACTATTTAAATACATCCTGGATCTGTTTACAGGTGCATTCGTGACCTACTGTGTGAAGCCTCAGCTTACAAACCTGCTCGCCTTTCACCGTGCCTCTGTCACCCTCTGTCTGGCATGTACTGCCTTTTGATGGGTCCCAGTGTCTCCAATTCCTACTTGTGAATAAATCTACTAGGATATTTCCAGACCTCTAGGTTCTGTAAAGAAAAACATCACATCAAGTTTCCCTCATTTATCTATTAATACATCAATGTCAATAATAATGGGGTAAAACAAGTGATAAAAGTGAAACAACTGAAGAGAGTTGTTGTATGTTTATTGGTCATGCAGAGAAACACACCGCATCTCTGCCCCAGTCACCTGACCATCCTGCTAACGCTGTCACTGGGAATGAAACGCCTCATCCTCGCCCAGCGCTCTACGGCTCACACGTGCTGTATCATTCCATTTTGTCACCTTCACTGCCTGGTACCTGGTCTGCAGAGACTCTACAGCTCTCCTGTCAGCCTAGCTGCTCCCTTTCTCTCTCCCTCTCATTATTTAGACCAAATTTTCTTTCTGTGTCTCTTATTTAATCCATTCCCAACACGTACCTTCTTTTTGATCTCTTAAAATCTCTTCTCTCTTCAGTGACACCACACAAAGTCATCTTCCCATGGCTGCCTGGAGAATCCTTAGAACGACAGCCGCATTTTCTTTCCTGTTCACCTTGGCAGGCTTTCCTCCCACCATTTCTCCGACTTCAATGAAATTTTACAGAATAAAAATTTTCCTCCAATACAGACACTGCATAACAAGATTGAGATCTGCTCATTCATGACTTGAGCAATATGACTCTGATAGGTATTACCTTTGAGCTCTGCTCACCCACTTTTAGATATAAACCCTTCTCCCACAGGAACTACCTGTGTTGGTATTTACAAGTCTGGAGATGGGGCTGCAGCCTGCTTATTTTTGCTTGGAGAAAGATGATTTGGAGTCCACCTGGGGCCAAAATATTTATTCACAGCAAAATATCTGCTAAGAACACTCTACAAGTTACCCCTACAACACCAGCTACTCAGAGAGGTGCAGTCACCTGGTTGCAGCAGGATTTTGTCCTGGCCTCAGTGCATCTGATAGAATGAATAAACACACCAATCTGGGAATTCTTGGGAAGATCTGGTAGCCTTACACCTAACAGAACTCAGAAATCCATGCAATTACATTATAAGCACTCAGATGACTTTTCAGCTCCAGGGAGAATGACAACATGGTAAAGAACAAAAATGGTTTGTCCTTCTTGGCAGATGACCTTCTCAGTATTTCAGAGAGCATTAACCTCAATCTTGACTAAGGGAAAATTTAAACAGTTATTAAGTAATAGATCCTCCATATTGGGGGCTATAAAAAATGTTCTTGGTGACAGAAATAAAAACAAGACATTTCCTTCTAGGGGCTCACAATGTAGTGGGAATACAGATAAACAGACAGACATAATAAATATACTTAAACAAATGTCGTAGAGGCTGAGGGAAGTGTGGTAGGATGGACACCAAGACAGTGCCGGGTGTGCTCAGAGATAGAGGTGGAATCCAAGAATGTCGGTAGCAAGGAATGCATCTTTCCTTGATGCATCTTTCAATGCATCTTTCAATGATGCTTAGATTGGAAAATTAGAATTGGAAAGTGGGGTTTTAGGCTAAGGGATGAGTAAAATAATAAAGGAGAGAAAGCTCAAATGGTATCAGCAAACCTGGAACACAGTATAAGTGAGGCCAAGCTACCGTCAAGCTAAGAAAGGTAGCTTAAAGTTAGACCACAAAGAATCTCATTTTTTAGATTTTTATTTTGTTCCCCACAGGAATTTTTGAACATTATTGAGCCATGGAATGATTAAGTCATCTCTCTGTGTTAGACGAAGTTGTCAGAAGACACGCAATAGAGAGAATGCTGAAATGGGAGATAAAAGGCAGCACGTTTAACTTACAGTTAACAACACTGTTCATTTAAAAATTCATTAAGAGGGGAGATAGAGCTCATGGAAAAATTAACAAGATAAATGTCTTAAGTGCAATAAACATGAAGATACTTGTTGAAATAATACAGACAGGATACTGTGAAGCTTAGAACTAGAGCATCAGAACAGGTTGAAGAGGGGAACGGATTGCTGAGGTACAGAATGGACAGAATTTCAACAACTGTCTGATGAAAATGATGAGGGAGATAAAACAGACCAAGAAAACCCTACTCTTGTATTTCAAGAATAATGATATGGGCAACAAATCTAGGGAGCCCAAATGAAATAGAGCGTTCAATAAAGAAGACCTACAAATTCAACTGGGTCATTTTGAAGTTGAGGTACATTTGAAATGCTCACATATCTATCCTTATAACCAAAATAAATACCCTATCTCCTCTTTCCTTGGCCAGTGGCCTCATTCACAGCTGCCCCACACTTTACAGGGCACACACACACACATACATTAAAATACTGACACAGAGGCACACACCAGCTTTCCCCAGAACTCTCCCAGAAGAAGGAAGGATCAGATTGACGAAGCAGCCTCATCTATTCTTTTCATCAACAATTTCACTTCATTTTAAAATAAATTTTATAATGTATATTTAAGGTATCCAATATGATGTTATGGGATACATTTAGATAGTGCAGTGATTACTGTAGTGAAGCAAACTTACATATCCATCATCTTAAATAGTTACCCATTTTTTATGGCAAGAGCAGTTAAAATTCCACTCATTAAGCAAAATCCTGAACAAAAGACAGTATCATACTGTACGTTATATTTATTTATTTATTTATTAGAAACAGAGTCTCACTCTGTAGCCCTCTACCTGGTAGAGTGCTGTGGCATCACAGATCACAGCAACTTCCAGTTCCTGGGCTTAGGTGATCCTCTTGCCTCAGCCTCCCAGGTAGCTGGGACTACAGGCGCCTGCCACAAATCCCAGCTATTTTTTTGTTGCCGTTTGGCCGGGGCCAGGTTGGAACCTCTCACCCTCAGTATATGGGGCCAGCGCCCTACCCACTGAGCCACGAGTGCCGCCCATCACCCTGTACGTTAGATCTATACTTGCTCATCATACACGTCTGCTGCTTTGTGTCTTTTCACCTGTATCTCCCCATTTCTTTTCCACTCTGGTAACCACTGTCTTATTCTCTGTCTCCATATATTTGAATTATTTTAAGGTTCTACACATATGTGGGATAATGCAGTATTTTTCTTTCCATGTCTAGTTTATCTGACACAGTGTACTCCAGGTTCACCTGTGTTTTGGCACATGGCAGGATCTGCTTCTTTTCTAAGGATGAGTAATGTTCCATTAGATAGATGATAGACAGACAGATATATCCCACAGTGATTTATACATCCATTCACCAACAGATACTTAACTGTTTCCATACTATGACTATTGTGAATAATGCTATAATGTATGTGGGAGTGAAGCTATCTTTACCAGGTGTTGATTTCATTTCTTTTGGGCACGTACCCAGAAGAGGGTTTTCTGGGTCATGTGGCAGTTCTATTTTAGGAACTTCCACTCTGTTTTCCAGGTGGCTGTGCCAATCTACATCCCCACAGTGTACAAAGTTTCCCTTTCATCCCACCCTTGTCAACACCTTTTCTCTCCCATCTTTTTGACAGCAGCCATCTAGCGGGCGTGAGGTGACACCTCATTGTAGATTCGCTTTTCCCTGATGAGTAGTGCTGTTGAGCACTTTTTAAATGTTAACGTGTTGGTCAGTTTTATATTTTCTTTGGAGAATGCTCATTCAGGTCTTTTGCCGTTTTTTAATTAGGTTATTATTTTTCTGCAAATAATTTTATTTTGTTCCTGCCTCTTTTGTCATGAGTCTCATGTTCAGAATTTCATATATGACAAGGAGACCATTAGACAAAGTGAAAGGTAATCATGATTTTACTTTTATCATTAGGAAGCGCATAATTGCCAAGCAGAGTTCCTCAGGGGCCTGAGGATAGCTAAGTATTCCACAGTGATCTGGTGTGATCAGCCCTGCATGAGAGCACTTGGTGTTACCTTGTAGAGCCTCGTCTCAGGTAATAGTTTTGTTTCCTTTATATACACTATTGCAGACATGAATCCCTGGGGGGGGGGTGCCTATTTGATGCCATTGTATTAAACTCCAACTCAAAAAGAGATTCTCCCATGGAGGGTAGAACTGTGATCACACCACCATGTCCTGCCTTCCCTGGTTCCACCTGAAGACTTCAGTGGGGCACCAGCCTTCTGTGTATGCTTATAATAGTCGATTCCCAATGACCATATATTATGTGTAACAAAACTACTTTACCATTTTCATTAAGCTAAATAAAGATGTAAGCAGGGTGTATTTTATTTTTAACTGATTCAGTAATAAATTTCATTCTGGAATATAAAATTGGCTCTGGATATAATTTTTTTTTTTTTTTTTGAGACAGAGTCTCAAGCTGTTGCCCTGGTTATAGTGATGTGGTATCATAGCTCACAGCAACCTCAAACTCTTGGGGCTTTAGCAATTCTCTTGCCTCAGCTTCCCCAGTAGCTGGCTCTGGATATATTGGTATAGCTGTGGATTGCCATTCATGAGCAGAGTCATAGTATTAAAAATAAAAGTACCATCAAATGTCATCAGAGTACCTACACTGATCCTACGGAAGATTAATACACAATTGTATCTAATAGCGAAAGGGGAAATAAGCCATGCTGAATATGACACTGATTTAAAATTATGTGCTTTGTCATTTGCACCACATGCCACTGAGCCAAATCAGAATTAATATATGCAAAGCTGTTAGAGGCAGAAGAAAAGGCACCCTATGTCTCAGGGGCTAAGTCTCCTTGGCCGCAAAATCAAGGAGCTGATCATTATCAGATCCAGGAACTTTCCATCTATTGTTTCTATCATTTGATACAATAAACAGGATCTGCAGATGAATCCGTGCTGAACGCCCACATTCAGCATCGCTTTTCACTGTTCTCAGAATTGGTGGCGGGAGCTGCAGGTGTGCATCCTCAGCCCTGTGCTGTAATGTGGTAACGTGCGGAGGAGACGCCAGCATAAGGCTTCTATTGGCAGCAGATGACTCTAGGCAGACCAGCAAAAATCTTTTCTGAGATATCCCGTGAAGAAAAAAGGAAAGTATCATTTTTATGTACTGGAAGAAATAATTTCAACCTGCAATAACCTTATTCTAGCCAGGGTAATTAGACATGAAAAACTAAAATAAAATAAAAGGCATCTAGTTTGAAAAGGAAGACATAAAATTATCTCTAATTACAGCTGGCATAATCTTGTCTACAGTCAACACTAATAAATTCACCCCCCCCACACAACTACATTAGATTTAATAAGTAAATATAGCAAATGCAGGTTAAAACATGAATACCAAAAATTCTGTTGTATTTCTATATACTAACAATGAACTTTGTAAAGATGAAATTAATAGTACAATTTCCTTTACATTTGCATCGAAATAATAGAATATCTGCATGAGAGTGATTGTTTCACAGCACACAGAGCTGCTAGGTTGGCATGTTGCTATGGCCACTACCCCTACTATCCCCAGAGCATTGAATTACTGTTTTTTAACGCCTTGCATTTCAACACGCTATAAACCATTTGCACCTCCTGATCCTCATCACAGCACGTGACTAATGATGAAATCTGGAGTGAGATTTTTAGTCTGGAACGTGCACCAGTGAAGAGGAGAGGTTAAAATGAGTGGCAAGGCCTCTGTTTCTTACCTAAGAAACGAAAGACTGATAACCAGCATCTCATGGAACTGTTTGCAAGTTTCTTGGTGAGATTTTGCACACAAGAAGAGTTTCTTTGAGTCCCAAATGACAAAGAACATTTCAGAGTTGATGAGGAGACTAATCATTTCCCTCACTTCTGTGTGAACTCTGAACCTGCTTTAGCAGCCTGAGTATTAACAGATCCAAAAGCATCCAGAAAAAGTCTCTTTGGGTGACGCGTAGGTACTCAGAGATGAGCATTTTTGACAATGGCTTTGGTGGACAATTTGGAATATTCCTAGGAGAATAAATGGGCTGCATCCAGTGGTGATTGCAGCTGTGTTTTGATTGAGTTACCTGTGGGGAAGCCACTGAATACTCCCCAGAGTAATGGAGACCATCTTAGGGAGGCCTTAGCATTCTGGTACAGATAAGGCCTTGAGCCACCATTATTTGAACCTTATAAGTTAACACAATCATATTTATTAGTCAAACTATGGAGTGTGCAGTGTCCTAGGTGAACAAGCTACACCTCTGCCTCTCTCGGGTGAATTCTATTAGTCAGTAGGGCGGGACTGTGCCCTGATCTTTGTATCTTTCTTTCACTATGCCTTTCACATAATTTTTTTCAGTGCTACCAGGTAAGAAAGAACAGAAAAACAGAAAGAAGCCGAGCCCAGGTATCCATTCATGATCACAGAGAATCACACAAATAGGCATGTAGATTGAGGAGACACAAGTCAGAGGGAGAATTTACAGTTTTTCTAATGTTTGTTATTTGAATTACTTATATCAAAAAATCAAGTAGAATAACTAAAGATCACAAAAGGGGATGGGGAAAGGCCCAATATTGGAGGTGGCTATCTTGGAGCTGTTGTTATACAGAACTATCTTCACAGTTGCACACCAAGCAGGTTGCATGTAGAGTTAAAAACAAGAGACCAACATATAAGATTGGTCCTGGGGACAATAGGACCCACTAGAAGTGGTGATCTCACAGGAAGGCCCGCCTCATGGGGAGCAGCTGTGCAGGGTGGTTCCCCAACCTGCTGCAATGAGCATCTTCCCTGGGCCTGCCTCTGGGTCACTTTCACCCCAGACTCAGCCATGGATATCAGATTCTCCTGCTGTGTGGCCATCTGGCTCCTGGGGTCAGGTGAGTTCTGAGCTGATGGATCAACACCCCTGAGCTCCAACATACACTGGACTTCTAAGTTGATCAAAGATTTTCTGAAAGATTTTGAGATTTATTTGAAAATAGATAATTGCATTATGCAGCAGA
Organism: Otolemur garnettii; assembly: GCF_000181295.1. Taxonomy (NCBI): domain Eukaryota; kingdom Metazoa; phylum Chordata; class Mammalia; order Primates; family Galagidae; genus Otolemur; species Otolemur garnettii. Next base: position 2,629,651 of record NW_003852444.1, on the reverse strand, counting down.
AGCAAAATGTATGTGAATTTTTAAATGAACACCAGAGACTTCAGATGTGCTGCCTTGTTTCAAGGTGCTCGTTCTGCCATTCTGACTGTTGCATGCACTCTCTTCTCTACTGAGGTCTCACAAATGCTGGTGTCCATCAGAACCCAAGACACCTGATCAGGAGGAGAGGACAGGAGGCCACCCTGAGATGCAGCCCCGAGAAAGAACACAATCATGTTTACTGGTATCAGCAGCTCCTGGAGGAAGGTCCAAAGTTCATGATTTACCTCCAGAAAGAAAGAACCATAGATGAGTCAGGAATGCCAACAAAACGGTTTTCTGCTGAATTTCCCAAAGAGGGACGCAGTATCCTAAAGATCCAGCAGGCTGAGCCTGTAGACTCAGCAGTTTATTTCTGTGCCAGCTCAGTATCCACATCAATGCAGAGTCACATCCCCTCTGCGCACAAACAGTCTCCACCCTCTGGCCCCACCCCCAAGACAGCAGTGGGCGGGGGAGGGGAGACACACTAACTGTGCAACAAAAACATCAGCTGGAAGGCAGTTTGCAAGTTAAAGATGGAAATGGGAAAGAATTGTAGAAATAGCATGGAACACCTCTGTCTATAGGCCCTACAACTAAGACATTGTCCTTCAAAAGAAAAGTAAAAGATTTTCGTAAATTGGACTTAATTTTTCAGGTTAAACACTTACGAACCAGCATAGCTCTATTTCGTTCACTCCATACTGTATATCAGGTTTTATATTTCATGCTTTACACATATAATTTGATTATATATGTAACAAAAAGGCAGTGTTTTCTTCCTTTTCACCTTGACAAAATAATTAATGTTTAACATTTGTAAAGAAGAACATTCATGCAAAAAGACAAAGAAAGAAGGAAAGAAAAGAATTCATTCAAAAAGAAAAGAAAGAAAGAAACCTAGTAGGTGACAAGAGACAGAATTTAATCAAATCAAACCCAGATTTGACTGTTCAAAAGTTATGTTGATATATATAAATGTACATATGTATATAACATCTATATGTGTGTACATATATATATGTTTTTATTGGGCTGCCTGTAGCATGATTTTAATTTTGTTCTTTGCTAACTAGTGTCCGTTCAGGTTTATGCCAGGTTTAAGAACTCCTGCTATAAAATGATAGACTATCTGAGAGATGAAGGAGAAAGAATGTGATAAGTTTGGAATTGAAGGGAAAGTTCTTCCCCACAGATAGTGCTCATTAGAAATGTGTACCTAAATTTTTTGTCTCAGTGAATTTTTCCTTTATTCTCATCACTCCATAGATATCAGGTGCTTAAAGAAAAGGGTTTATTATCATTTGTTTTGATAAAGCAATTTAAAAAAACAAAAGGTAGACGAGTTCAAAGTCACTTCTAATACACTTGGAAGCCTCGACAGCATGACCCATGTACAGGTTACTACACTGCATTTTGTGCATGGGAGTGAGGCAGGCACTCGAAAACAGATAGAAGAAAATGCCTTCCGATTTTCTAAAAGTATTTCACATTCTCCTGCCCTTTCCTGAACCTATCCAAATTAAGAACAAGAGAAAATCGCCCAAGAAGAGGATGAGGGATGCTGGCTGGGGGGTCTGAAGGGAGCTGGGAAGACCACCAAGAAAAGACCAGCACCTGAGTTGGGCCCCAGCAGGGCTGCAGGGAAGGGGATCCCAAAGTCCACACTATTTAAGGCATCTGATATGTGATTTAAAGGGACAGTCTCCTCTCCCAAAGGCATTGCCTGTGAGTGAGAAAAAAGCTAAAAAGGAATGAAGAGGGCCCTCTGGCCATTAGGTAGTGAAGAGAAAAAGAGGGAAAAGGAAAAATGTAAAATCCTACAAAACAAAAGGGAGTCACAAATTAATAGAACCACAACCACCCCACCCTCACCATAAAACAAACAAACAATACTTACTAAGGTGTCTGCCCTTTGCTAGAATGATGGGTGGGGAGGGAAAGCCATCAAATTAGGAATTTTGTAGAATACCCCAATAACACAGAAATGAACAAAAGGAAAGTAAACCCATAAAATAAAGAAAAATCTTTCACTTCTCCTCCCTCACTCCAAAAAAGAATCATGTGTTTTTGGAAGCAAATGTAACTCTATACTCCAAACAAGATTAAATATACTTTAAATGCCACCTATAAACAGGAGTTCGAAAACTAGGAATAGAAATGCCAAAAACAGAAAGAAATGGGAGGAGGGGAGAAGTTGACTGAACTCAGAAAAGAAAAAGACAAAATTATCTCAGAAATGCAGAATAAATTAAAACATGTCCAAAGGAAAATAAAGTCAAATAAAAATTTAGTCGGGACATTAAACAAAAGCAGGAAACAAGTAGGAGAATGGGAGGGACCTAAAAGAAGTAAAAGCAGCCAGAGGGGGTGGCCCAAGGATGTGGGGTCCGGTGCGGTGTGTGATGGACCCAGAACAGCAGCTCTGGCTTGGTGTAGCAGGACAGTTGCCACGGACTCCTCAGGACAGACCTGACAAGTTACCCTCTCTCTGAGAGGACTGATGCCATCACAAATGAATTCTACATTCTCAAATAACCAGAGTGTCTACAGTGTCCCTACCGGAATCCAAACGTTACAGTAACTGAAATCGTGAAAACCACAGGCCAGGGGGAATGAGGCCAGAAACATGGCGTACCAGCCCCTCAGCTCAGAGGCGACACAGAGTTAAGGGAGGCGCCAGTGACTCAGCTCTCTGGGCTGTTTCTTTGCAAAATTAGGGAGCTCATCCAGAATATCTCCAGGGTCCCCTCAACTATTCCCTCCAGTGTTCTGACAAACTACATTTCAGGCCGGGTGGAGCCCCACAGCTAAGCTGCTGTCCCCAGTGCTTGCAGCCACAAGAACATCTTCCTACTAGGAGCAACCAGGTGCTCTGCTGTGTGGCCCTCTGTCTCCTCCGAGCGGGGGAGTCTGAGGCTCAGGGGTGAATGCCTGTCCCAGGGGGCCAAGGCCCACATCTAAGCCTTGCTTCTCGGGAAGCACCTCCGACATCTCCCCGGGCTGTTTTGCGGCGTCTTCCTCTTTCTTCCCCAGGAACCATGAATAGCGGAATCACTCAGACCCCAAATTACCTAGTCAGAAAGGAAAAACAAGATGTGACCCTGGAATGTGAACAGAATTTTGATCACAATGCCAAGTACTGGTACCAGCAAGACCCTGGGCAAGGTTTGAGACTCAATGACCACTCACAACTTGTGGATCAGGTCCAGGAAGGAGAGCTAGCCCACGGCTACAGTGCCTCTAGGGAGAAGAAGGCACTGCGTCCTCTCAGTGACATCACTCCAAAGGAACCAGACGGCTGTCTACGTCCGTGCCACTGCCAACACAGCAAAGCACAGCGGTCGCCACTCGGTGCAGAAATGTGCCCGATCCCTGCTTCCTCTACCAGCTGGCCTGCTCCTCTGCCCCTGCCTTCCTTCTGCCTCAGCCAGGCAACTGGAGCTGCTGCCATCATCAATAGGCTTTTCAGGGTGGCATGAAACTTCACTCAGTCAGTAAGCTGGGTTAAAAAATGATATATGTTTTGTAAGTAAGTTACAAACACACATATATTTATATATGTATGTATTTCACAGGTCATGATGAAAGTTTTGAGGTACACAAAAATTAAAAAACATAAAATGTGTGAAGACAAAGAAATGAAGCCCTCCTAACAACACCGATAAACCCAGCCAGCTGAAACTTGCTCGGCTGAATCAGAAAGGACGGTGTCGACTGTTTCTTGGAAGTAAAATAATGGACCACAACACAGTCTGTCTCAAAACTTTCATAGTGACCCATATATATGGAGAGAGAGGACAGAGGTTAATTTTATAAACCCAAACATTTTTTCTGTTTTACTGAATATTAGAAAAACAAAAATGAGCAAGCAATTGCCCCTACCTTCAGAGAAATAATAAAATCCCAGTGGTGAGAGAAAGACCTAGAAGAAAAATACTGTAGTCACCACATCATGTGACATGTGCTTTGCATCTGAGGTGTGAGTGGAGCACAGGGAATAACACGGCCAGTTCTGTCTGGTGACATCAGGGAGGGTGTCAAGGAGAAGGAAAATTTTGAGATGAAACTGATTATTCAGGTTTCACCAGATGGGCGAGTAGGATTTCACCAGCTGGGCGAGCACCAAGAGAGTGAGACCGGCTTCAGGAACTGTGATGAGGTAATGTCAGAAAATGCACGAACTCCCTCCCTGGCCGGAATACACCAATGGTGGAAAATTGGGAAGAATTAATGGAGAGAAGTTATTGAACAAAACTGAGTTCTCAGCTCCAATGGACCTTCCTTGGATATTTGCACAGACACGTCCAGGAAGCTTGTATAAATTCATGCCTGTTGCTTAGAAGAGAGAGTCGGTTGGGTTGAAAAACATTTAAGCAACAGATCAGCAGACAGGTGTTACGTAAAACTTTCCAAATGATCTTTATTCTTCTATGTATTTTTTCTGTTTGCTCTCCACACACATCTGTTGAATTAGAAGACAGGCGGTATTAATTCTTGACTCTGTATTTATTTACAAACATTTACATAACAGAATTTTATTTCTAGAAATAAATGACGATCTATATATTCTTTACATACAACTAAAACTGCTAATTGAAACTTTTTTTTGAAGTATTCTCAGACGCATCAAAGATCCCCAGTATGTCCTGCTCATGTGGCCCTTTGTCTCCTGACAAGGAATTTCTGAAAGAATGTGAGAGCCCCTGTCTGGGAAACAGCCCTGGCTCCATGTCTTCTCTTTGAATTCCTTCCTGGAGTATGGGGTTAACTTTCAATTTCTTCTCCCTCATGTTTTTTGGAAGCTTGACTCATAGTCACGCAGAGACGAAATACTAAAACATAGAGATGGGAACCAGACAGTCCTCTGTGAAAGGATCTGAAGCACGCTGAAACACGATATAATGAGAACTCCAAGCTGTCACTGAGACCGTGTTCTCCGACGGGGGAAGGAAAGCATTGGAAATGGGATGGCTGCAAAACCTTCAGTCTGCAAGTTCAGACTGTGTGCACAGACACCTCCGCACCAACCATTCCCTGAGCCAGACGAGGTAGCCAGGAAGGGACAGAGCCCTGTATAGTTACCTGCTCCCTGTGCACAGCCACTCTCCAGAGGAGATGGGACAGGCTAAGACTATAAGTCCAATGAGAGGAAGAAAATGAAAGAAAGGGCAGAGGGACAATCTTATTTTCCTTTTTATCTTGGACGTGACTAAAAGGGACACAAATTCCCTCCTTTCAGTTCAGGAAGTTATAAAGCAAATCATATGGACTTAAATGGACTTTAGAAATTCCACTGTAAAACTACTGAAAATCCTTATACTAAAAGGAGCTCTATAGCTATAAAGTTTCATCATAACCTCCATTCCCCACAATCAAGTTGTCAGAGAGATGTTATCTGAAGTCAAAGACAAGAAACTTAAAAAAGTAAAATATTGCCAAATGTTTTCCGAGCATGTTTTGAGAAGCCATTGTATCTATTGATTAGGAAGGACAATTTATATAAAATTATAACCTAGAACTACAATTTTTTTGAGTATATTGAACATAATTGCTCAATTAAGAAGCCCACTGAACATCATCAATAGTAAATTAGACAAGTCAGAAAATCAATTTGTTAACTATATAAAAACTCAAGAAATAATTCAGAATTCTTAGGAAGCAGGAAAGGATAAATAACATGTGAGAACAAGGCACTGTCACTACAACTTTATATTTGATTGCTCCAAGTTGGAAAATACCCAACTGTCTATCAACAATATAATGGACAAATAGATGGTATTATATTTATGTACCTGAGTGCAATGTAGCAAAAAATATATAATTTGCAATATGGATAAATGTTATAAACATAATGTTGGATAAAAGATGGTAGACACAAAATAATGCCTACACAGTGTGGTATGAAGTCAGAACAGAGATTTACCTGGTAGCATTATTTGTTTACTATGACAGAGGCATGATGAAGGCATCTAGAATTATGAAAATGTCCTGTATCTTGATCTGAATTCATATGGAAAATTCACTGGGATGAACACTTAAGATTCATACAGTCTGTGTAGTTTACACCTCACTTAGAAAGCTTAGGCTATAATGACAACTACATCCAAATTATTTAATTGCTGTTTAACAAATCATCCCCAAAGTTAATGACTTAGAATACCAATTGTGGGGGGTTTTCCACTCATTTATGACCATTTCTTGGTTGAATATTTTTTTCTCATTTAATTATTTTGCCTTCCAGAAATACATAATCAATTTCTATGTCTTTGTTGGTTAACTATAAAATTTTATCTTATAATCACATCATGTTAACAAAATTTAAGAGTTGTCTTAACTTTACCCTTCTCTTGAGACGTAAATAAATTTAAGGAAAATCAACAACTATAGTTTCCTTCTAATAGTTTGAATAGTCAGAATTGTATACATGTCTAATTATAAGAACTAGAAGTATTATTGTGTTACTAACAATTTTCCCGTGTATTTTCCGTCATATATATTTAATATTCTTGCATAAAACTTTAGCATATACCCACTCAAAGCAGAAAGAGATCCATCCTGTTTGGCCTCGGCCTCAGTAAACATGTTTTTTTTTTGTTACATGGATTTTGATTCCTGGCAGCAGATCCATCCATGGAAAAGATGTAGAACTCCATCATGGGATCTCAGACCCCAACATGGAGGCTTTCCTTGTGTCAAAGCCCCTTAATTTCAGGCCTCTGGCTCCAACCTCTGTCTCCTTTCTTTCCCAATAGTTCTCATAGAGAATAAAGTCCTCCAGACATCAAGAAAACTGGCCATATAGATTTTTTTTTTAAGGTGACATTGAATTATACTCAGAAAATGAGAAGTGACAGATAACATGTACTACTGACAGAATGTATGGCTTGGGTTATGGCTAATCAATGATACATATGGCACTGTCAGGGTATAGTCAGGGAACAAAAAAAAAAAAGCCCCACTATTTAGAGATAAGCTAGATTAGTTACTGTCCAGGAAGGATCAGAAAAATAAATTCTAGCTTTCTCTGGTGAAGCTGGATGAGCTGGAGCTTGCGTTAAGTTGGGTACATCCATGTGCTCCATGGAGCCAGGAAGGCAGTTGGTGCAGGGAACTATGGAAGATGCTGGCGCTGTGCCCACTGCCTGTGAGTTCAGAGGAGAGTGTTTGCTGGTGGGCCTGGAATTCCCCCTGGTCAGAGGACTGGCAGTTGTTATGAAGAGCCGTGGGTGTAGAGAGAAAAATTAGCACAAATTGGTACTCACTGGCAGTTTTGATCCTATTCTTGACTTTCTTGGACCAATGACAACTTCAGAAAGCAAAGGCAGCTGTTTTACTTTCTCTTTACAAATGCCATCTGTTTCTTCCCTGGTGATCAATTCTAACCCAGAACCACAGCAGAAAGGAACTTCGCAGATACACATTTCCTGCTTAGCTAAGTTGACACAGTAATACAACACAACGGGTGCACACCTGGCAGCTCGTGTTTCTCTACGAGGACAGGAAGGTTTCCTTCTGAAGCAGGGCCCTCTGTCCACTTCCTTCCTGATATATCATAATGTTGGGCCAGGGGCCATCTGAAGCATATGTCCTTACCTTGTCTTCTCACAAAAAGTACAGGAGCCATTCAAATAAATAGCTTAGCATGTCCAAAGCCAAAAAATTCTCTAAGCCTCCTGGAATCTATTTCCATTAGCCAACACTTAGTATGACCAGCAATACAGTAAAATAACTGTAAGTAATTATCCTCATAACCTCCAACAGTGATTTACACAAATACATACAGGTTAAGTAAGCAAATTTTTTTAAAAATTTTTAGAATTAAATCTATCAATATAAGGGGAACTGTCATGAGGTGAATACTTCATTTAGAAGATGAGAGACTTCATTGTGAATATGAAGGAACATTGAACTTCCAGCAGAGGCACTGGCCCAGGCATTATCAACACATATGATCCAGTCAACCTGTAGGTCTAATAATTGACATTCATGGTGTCTTGGCTGGATTACTTTGAGGTTAGGGCACGGGAACAAACTGACATTCACTACTCAAACGTATACTCCTTTCCTTATAAGAAACTCACTTAAGTCATGTCAGTGCTCTGTGTCTTAGTGTTTCTTCTATAAATCTGGAAGTTATATTGGGAAGTCTGGAGTCCTCTTTAAGCGAAGCATAGTAGGACAGGAGGTGGAAGTATCTCGAGTCATTGACAGTGCTCACCACTAGGGGGCAGACGAGCGCATCTTTAGGGTTACGGGAGGGGCATCCATCCTCCTGGGGTGAACTTGGCGTGCGGTGCCACCTTTCTTCAGAGCAGACGGTGCGAGGCCACACTGGAGATGCTGTTGCTTCTGCTGCTTCTGCAGCCCAGTATGAGCCTTACTATCTCTGGGAGTTTGGGCGGGGGGTGTGTTGGCGCGGTGATGTGGTGGTCCCGCATTGTGGATTGTTTATGCCCATCAAAGGGAGACGGGCTCATCCATCTTCTCCACTCTCGGGAGATTGAAAGGGTAAGGTGGGAACCAGCAGACAGGGCCGATGGAGATCATGACCTTAGGGAGACGTAGGAAGAGCGCACAAAACAAATAGGATTCTCCAGGGCTGGGGGAGAGGTGAGGCCCTGCTGGCTGGGCCCCGCTGACTCGCCCCGCTGGCCTCTCTGGTCTGTCCGACTCTGTTTCCGCAGGCTCTGGGCTTGACCCCCTGGTCTCGCAGCATCCACCCCGCGTGGTCTGTGAAAGCCGGGCCTCCGTGAGGATCGAGTGCCACGCCGTGGGCTTTCAGGCCACCACTATGCTTTGGTATCGTCAGTTCCCCAAACAGAGCTTGGTGCTGATAGCAACTTCTAATGCAGGCTCCGATGCCACGTACGAACAAGGTTTTAACGAGACCAAGTTTCCTATCCACCATCCAAACTTAACATTTTCTGCTCTGACCGTGACAAGCGCGCATCCTGAAGACAGCAGCTTCTACCTCTGCAGCGGCAGTGACACAGCGCTGGGAGGACAGCAGAGACCGCGGCAAGAACCTTGGCAGCCGGCTGGCTCCCCCGCCACCCGACAGACCCCCAGCGCCCTGTGGAAGGGGATGTGGTGGATTGAAAAAAAAGACAGCTTTTCTGACTGAGACCTCGTGTGTGTGTGTGTGTGTGTGTGTGTGTGTGTGTGTAGACAGGGAGAGGGAGGGGTGGGTCTGAGGGTCGAGTGCAGAGAAGGTGTAGTGTTTCTATTCCCTAAACCATGGGAATAGAATTGGGCCTAAAAGTGGCCAAGTGACATGGAAAATTCCCCTGAAAGGTATGAAGCCTGGACTTTTGCCCTGACTCTGCCACATTGGAGTTGTGCTCTTGGAAGAATCTACCCACAACCCTATAGGTAGATCTGAAGACATATCTATAGATCCCTGTGCATTTTTTTGTGGTGAACGTTGGGCTTTGGCTCTCCATGACTATTCAGCTCTATCTTGTCACCACCCAAGGCCCCAAGATGAAGAGAATCATGGGAAAGCCAAGCGGAGAGAGATCTCGTGAAAGCAGTCAAGGACCTGCTCCACAGAGCCAGGACTGATGGCTGAGCAGGGTCCCCAGCCTCTAGAGCTCCCTATAGCACTTGGCGCAGAGTGCCCAGAAAGCCTCCATGGAGAGGTGCTGGTGAGCTGGCTCCTGAGAAAGAGTCAGGAAGGGAAGGCGGAAGGAAACTGTCAGGAAGACCTAAGATGATGCGGCTTGAAGCTAGAAAACAGTGGATGGAGTGAGAGTAGACTCTTCAGAAAAGCCCTTTCCCCAGAAAAACAAAAAAATCATACTGACAACACATCTGTGAGACCCCATGGAAAATGAGCAAAACATCAACATACATCTAATAGAAGAAACATATATGAACAATAAACATATAAAGTGATATTTCAATTCACTGACGATTAGGATCATGTGAATCAAGACACAATGATACATCATTTTATATCCGTTTGATTCAGAAAATAGAAAAAGTTTAGAAATATAAAATGTCGGAAAGGTTATAGATCCATAGGCAGGAGAATAAGTAATGCAAACCATGTGGGAAAGGTCCAGCATTATTTCATGTAGTTGAATGTTCTATATTCCACAACCCAGCAATTCTTCCCTTAGGTTTATTTCAGGAAAAACTTTTGCATATGCACATCAGAAGACATAAATATGAAAGTGTTCTTAGCAGCACCATTCCTATTAGAAAAACATGCCACCAAGCCAGATATGCACTGATGAGAGTGAATGCATAAACCAGGGTCTAATCACAGAGTGGGTAACTACACATACACATTAGTCCAAATGAACGAACTGTAGTAACAAGCAATGTTATAGGTGAATCTTAGCAATATGACATCAGATGGGAAACTAAGCCTAATAACATCATGTAAAACGTGATGCACTTTCTATACATCTAAAAATAACTAAATAAAAAATGTTTTTTCAGGACTACAAATATACAAGATAAATTAAAAGGCAAGTGTACTGGAGCTGGCTTTACCAGGTCATGAGAGTCAATTGTTCATATCTTTCCTAACTCAATTTTCAGTGACATTATTTTGATAGCTTGAAATAGGCCATAGTGAGAGTATTTACACCGCAAGAATCAGCAGATGTAACAAGTCAGGGTTTGTTCTATTTTCCTCTAGGCCGATAGTCATTGAACGTTTACCAACACTCTACTGTCAGGGAATGACAATGACTCAAGTTTAGGATTTTCATAAAGCTGAGAAGTGGAAGGAGATGAAATGAAGGAAAATCACATACTATAAATTTAAACTATTGTCAAGGTCTATTGTGTATATTGCTGAGGGGAAGATGTCTCACTAATACTTAACTATATTTTTAACAAAATAAATAACAATTTATTGACAAGAAATGCTTATGTGTTTTGAACCACAGTTTAAGATTAATCAAATATTACACATAATTAATCAAAAAGGAGAAAAATATTAAACAAATAAACGATGTGAATAGAATTCTTGAAAGAGAAGAACAAAGAGCATTGCATTGTTCGGTGAGAACCAGGGAGTGGAATAGCAGGGGCTCAACTTCTACCATCTTCACATAGGAATCCATCACTGAATCATTCACAGTGGACAATCGGCCAACCAATGGACCCTTGTAAATTGCTTTTCAATAAGAAGCAGGGGGCTTAGACACCAAGTATGGAAATGAAGGCATGGACATGAGACCTTGGCCCTGACCAAAGTGGAGCTGACCAGAATAATATGAGAGCCAGTTCAGCAATGGACATCCTACCACAATATATCTGCATCATGGCTGTATCCTTTGATTAAATACTTTCTCTGGGTTCAGCAACTTCACACTGTGTCTTTGCCACTGAATCCAGGGACCCATTCTAGTTGTAGCTTCTTACTTTGTCAGTGTTTTCAGTCTGGAGAAGAAAGCTGTTAAAATACTTATAAAATATTCCACTACTTTCTTTACCAACACTATGGAAAAGATAAGAGCAGTTAAGGCTCTGGCATAAAACGTGGAGAAATGATATCATTTCTGCCTCATGCAGTCATATATTTCCCTCTACAATAAGCTAAATATCAGTTAGCATGAACAGGTGTGATGTTCAGACGTGCCATTCCCCAACTGCCATCCACAGGCATTACCGTAGGCAAACGTGACAATAGCTTTGAATGGCATTGAATATAATTCAGTCCAAATTTGTGTTCTGTTGTCCTTGGACAAAGACCATCAAAATAAAATAAGATCCTACAACATTTCCTGTAAATTTTTGAATTGATGAACAATTTCTTTTAAGTATAATATTTTCTTTCTACGCTCCTGTTCTATATTTTACTTTCTGGGTCATGTTGTCTGTGAAACCAAGTTCACTACTGAGAGGTAGTGATGGGTAAGGATAGAGATGGAGTCTGACTTCCCCCTCCCCAACACATATACGGGCACACACGTGTACACACACACACACACATACTCTCAAGGGAGGCTCCTTTAAGTCTTTCATATCCTGAGATACTCCCATTCAGGGAATCCATTTCTTGCTCAGTACCCACCTTACATAAAGATTTGCAAGTTTGGGGTCAACTGGCATCATAGTTCAATATCCCTCCCCCCAAAATTTCTGGCACTGGTTTACAGAGTCTCAACCCAGTTTCTATGGAACATAAGGAGATCTCGAGTGTCTGAAGGTGATCATTTGATTAGCTACTTCATGACTTCATACTTGCATTTTGGAATATGGTAAGCAGTGTGACTACTTTTGACTAACCAATAGTCAATTTAATATATCACTACATATTTGATTGTCTTTGATCTGTAATTCTACTCTCTAGTATCATTTTTAAAACTCAGTTAAGATTTTTTTTTAATATGACAAAAATGGACTATTGCAAATTTACTGCAGGTGATTCTTGATCAAATACTCCCTTGAGAGTTTGAAGCTGCTGATATCATATATTTAATGATTATTCACCTTTCAAGAAAAGTTATAGGGGGATTTTAAGTATTACTTCTAAATCCTTTACATCAAGATGAACTGGAGTTAAGTGAGATGGGGATAAAGAACTCAAGGGAATTTAAGAAAGATGAAAGAATCAATGCAATATTTTTCAACAGGAAATTGGTGTCTTTAATAAATAGAAAGAAATTAGCAATATGGAAAGAGCAGAGTGAGAAAGCTAACTGAGTATAAGGTGAGCCTGAAGAGCGGTAGGAAGACATCAGACCATTCATGACCTTACAAATCAAGACAAAAGACGTGGGTAGCTCCTGTGGCTCAAGGAGTAAGGCACTGGCCCCATATACTGGGGGTGGTGGGTTCAAGCCTGGCCCCAGCTAAAACTGGAAAAAAAAAGATAAAGAATATGAAATCTTACATAAAGTTTAATAGGAGCCATTGAGATTTCTAGCATTTGAGTTCTGTAGTAATCAGAGTAGTGTGTGTGTGTGTGTGAGAGAGAGAGAGAGCGCCCCCCCCCACATTTAATCTCTCTACTATGTGAAGAAATAATAAATCCTGTAAAGGAGCTACAATTCTACCTCTATCTCCTTAGGGGTTTTTTGCTAGACTTGAGACTTGAGTAGATTATCATGATAAAAGTGTATGAATTTTTTTATAACTTTTATGGGCTATGGGAGCCCTCATATGGAAATAAGGACCCAAAGATGCAGTTGGAGTTGAACACTTATTTAGTGACTTAGACAAAAAATAGTCAAATACGAAAATTCGACAACGTAAAGTGGGCTTGTCTAAGGGCATTAACTGGGTAGAGAAGTGGCCAGGAAACTGAGGCTAATTTAACAAGGTTTGTTCATGCAGACTTCCCTCCTCCCCCACCTTGTCTTGGATGAAAAGTGTGTTACTTTCCTTCTGGTCCAGAGAGGCCATCGTCCATATGAGGGTTTTCATCCCCTGCCTTTCAGGAAGCAAAAAGGGGAGGGGGCCAGAGCACCTTTCTTGCACCACTGCAGGTTCTTTTAAAGCGTGTTTACCTGGAAGTTATCCTTATGCCAAAGTGGCATATGTTGGATCCTGCAGCAGCTTGGAGAGAGGTGGAGCACAGAAAAAACAGCCCAGGCAGCACTGCTGGCAAGTCGTAATGTAAGGATGATGAGAAGGATGATGGGCTCAAAAATACAGGAAATGAGGGAGCTACGAGAGGTTTGGGAAGTAAATCAAGGGACTTGGCAGTTGATTAGCTATGAGCAGCAACAGATGGGGGTTAAAGGCAACCCCTGAAGCCAGATTGGATGAGGACCACGTGGGAACAAGATCATGATTTATTGGAGATTGGGGGTGACTTTGAGACAGAAATCCTACTGGAAATGTGCAGAAAGAGGTTGGATGTGCAAGTCATGGACTCAGAACATGGGTCTGGATGAAAGGTAAACATTTAGTACATTTAGAATAACGGGAAAGTATGTATGATTGCTTGATGATAACATATACAATGAAAAGAGCATATCGGAGGGAGGAGGAGGGCATTTGGTGGGTCCTCATCAATTGTGCATAATGCAATGGTACATTTTAAAACCATTAAGAGTATAAATATCTTATCACAATAAATAAGTGAGGTGATGATTATGTTAACAAGTTTGATATAAGCTTTCCACATTGTGTATCAAATTAGCACATTGTACCCCATAAATGCATTAATGTACACAGTTATGATTTAATTAAAACAATTTTAAAAAATCTTTCCTTAAAAAAAGAAAAAAGAAAAGAGCATAGGCCTTCTGACAGAGATCAAAGAAACGTTCTCACCTTGAACAGCAGCTAGAAAAAGCTGAGAAATCAAATTACACTGATAAACCACCATCAGTATTAAAGATCAATTGTGGAACTAATTACTAGCCACAGCTCTGTGACGCATGCGGCAGCTTGCCACACCAAGCGGCGCTTGTTCATTAACCCTGCTCTGGCACCTGAGATGCCCAGCGACTGTCCCAGCCCGAAGTTGGAAACTCCCCACTCACCTCCTGAGAGACAAAGGCGGCGAGATCCGGGCTCCAAACGAATTTGCACTTTTGACCGCTAGGGGGCAATGTGGGTCTTTCTGTAAAATGAGTTGTGTAACGTGCAGATGGTCACCTGCATAGAGTTGTAATTAGATGTTCAGATACTTCAGGTGAGACAGGTACTGACTGGAAGAATAATTTGCAGACATCTTGGGAGGCCAATTGGTCCTGGAAATAGAATCAAATGTTACATTTTGTAATCCTCATACATAGCATTTAAAGCATGTTTAAATACTGTAGTTGGGCCATTCACACATAAATGGTAAATAAATGAATGACAGCTGGGTTTCCGCTCAACATTGTAACGAATTTTCAGCCAATGGAACAAAAGAGAAACGTGTGAGAAGGAGAAAAGAAGGAGAAATAAGTAATTGGCAAATGATAAATTTATTTACAAAGATCTAAAAGAATCTAAAGAAGCATTGCATTATTAAAAACAAAATTTAGTATGTTTACTGAATTCAGCATAAATATAAAAAGATTTATTTCCACATACTAGCAAGAAACAGATGAAACGTATATTCTTAAAAAGATAGACCATTTACGAATAGTAACATAAAACATAAAATAACTAAGAACAAATCTGTCAGAAGATAAGCAGAACCCCACCACATAAAATTATTAAACTTTAGAGGTATGCATCTTACACGTTGGAAATAAATGGAAATATATACAGTGATCAAGAGTCAACGCACCCACTAGTAAGAGTACTTCAGTTTCTGCAGTAGCATCTGTATACTAATGCAACACTAATTAAAATGTAAAAGATATTTTCTTTATAAAATAATCTAAAATTAAGTGAAAAAGAGGGACAAGAATAGGCAAGAAAATACTGAAGAATTACAAAGTGAAGTGACTTGCCCTATTAATTATAAAACTACTTTCTAATGTAAGATAATGAATAAATGTAAATAAATAGGCAAATGAAAAATAATAAGATGGAAAATAGATTCATGCATATTAAGAATTTAATGTATGACTGAGCTGTCATTGCAGATATATGGAAGGATGATATACAATAAGTTATTCTGGGACAAATGGTTGTCTATCCAATGAAAGATGAACTTAAATCTTTTCTTACAGCATAAGCCACAATAAATCACAAGTGGATTAAATGTTTAAATGCAAAATTCAAACATCTGGATTCAAAAGTTTTGGTAAATAGTAGAAGAGTTTATGAACTTGGGTTATGGGAGAATTTTTTATAAGGAATAAGAAAATTTATACCAAAATAAAGGAAGAAATTGACAAATCCAACAACAACAACAAAAAACAGAGAGAGAGAGTGAAAACACAGGCTGGAAATTAGAAACACATTAGCAACACATGTAACTGGCAAAGGTTTGGTACCCAGACTAATAAAGAACTGTTATAAATAAGTAATAACTAATCAACCAGAAATAAATTCAGGCAAAGGGCAATTCATAGAAAATTCTGGCAACCTACAAATAAAAAATAGTTTAACCTCTTAGCAATGAGGAAAATGCAAACTAAAACTGTATTTTATCATAAGATACAATTCAATCTAATAGAATATCAAAATTAAAAGGGTATTAAATACCGAAGGTAATCATTGATATGTGGCATTTGAAAACACTCATGGACTATTGGTTGGATCTTTGTGTTGATTAAGTATTGGGCTTACTCACCTTGGGAAGCATTTTGTCATGTTACATAGGAATGAAAGATTAACTATAAGACTCAGTCTTTAGGTTTCCAGGTACAGAAAAAGTCTCGCACTTAGGTATATAGAGACATGTATAAGAATGCAATAGTGTTTACGGTAGCAAAAAAAATAAAAAATAAAAAAATAAATAAAACAGAAAAAAATAGTGGGCATTAACTTGAGAATGAATAAGTTCTGGCTAATAAATATAACATAGCACTAAATATTAGTAAAAATAAATTTTCTGGATTACATGTGTTAACATGTATTAATATACCACAGACATAACATGGAAACATAACAATGAAAAATAACATAGGAAAAACATAAATAGAATGATTGCCTATTGATAAATTTAATAGACATTTATTAAATAATATATAATTGACAAATTCTTATATAAGTGCTAAGAGCTATCATGAGAAGCAAGGAAATCATAAATCTAACCTTCAAGGTCACTGCTATCTGGACAGGATGGAGAAAGAACAAAGGAATCTAAGACAGTGAACTAGGCTGAAAAATGCTCAGCAATAATCTACCTCTTAAGCTAATTGGTTCAAGCACGATTATATTCATTCTATTGTTTTCTATATACATTGTATATTTGTCATAAATACTGTTCTGTGAAGCTCACCATTTAATTCTTTAATGTAGAGTAGCGGTTGTGTGTTTTTATAAGCATGGCAAAAGCTATAATTGGTAAACACTGAGTTGGATGATTTGTTGCCTAAGATGGAAGGGAGGAGAGAGAGGGGCAAACTGACAAGTTTAGAAAAGCAAATAAATAAATAATGCACAAGTGATTTTGTTTAAAACATAGCCAAAGAGTGAGTCACAAAAGAAGAAAATAAAAGCAGTCTGAACCACACTCAAGTGTTTTCACTAGGTACGTCAAAGCCTGCCCTCTCACACCCTATGAAATGTTCCTGGCCCACACGCACGACACCTATGAAGGCTAAGGGCAGTGATCATGTCACAAGGAGGTTGTTGATGTGGGATGGGTCTTACTGAAAAGGCCACCAGCCACTCTTTCCCCCTGAGCTAACCATGTGCCTCAGACTTCTCTGCTGTTTGGCCCTTTTTTCCTGCGGAGCAGGTAAGTCCTTGTTGAATTCCAGTTTGAGGGATTTTCTTCTGTGGCTGCAATATCAGGCCCCTCCTGGGCTTTTTCTACAGCTTCTGTCTCCTTCCTCCACAGGTGTTGTGGACACTGAAGTCACTCAGCATCCTAGATATCTGGTCAAAGGGAAGGGGCAGGAAACAGAGATGAATTGCGTCCCCAAGAAAGGACACAGTTATGTTTATTGGTATCGTAAGAAGCTGAATGAAGAGTTTAAGTTTATGGTTTACTTACAGAACGAAGAGGACATCATAGATAAAACAGAACTATTCAATGAGCGATTTTCAGCACGGTGCCCCCAAAACTCACCCTGTAGCTTGATGATTTATTCCACTGAGTCGGGGGACTCAGCACTGTATTTCTGTGCCAGCAGCGAATCCACAGTGCTGAACGGCAGCTTTTCTTAGAACACAAACTCATTTTGGACCCAGCTCAGGAAATACGTGGCGTATTAGGTTGATAAGAACTAACAGAAAGTTAACTTGAAAGGGAATAAACCAGTAGAAAAAAAAATTAGTAGATGACAGTTGTAGGGGAGCCCAAACAGGGCACTCAAAGCAGTTGATGAGGCTAAAAACCCAGGGCGGGCAAAGGCAGGCACCAGGCAGGATAGTCGGCCATATATACTAGATTATCTCCTCTCTGCTTTTCCTTACAAGATTTATGGATTTCTAACAATTTTTATTTAAAAAATGTGATTCTGTGCTTTTCACCTGGTAAAGCCATGCATTCAGAAATAAGGACGATGAGCAAATCAACTGTGTCTTTCTGGCGGATCCTGATCACCCGGCCCTGAACATTTTGTTGAGCAGGATCTGGAGACTCTTTGGGGTTTTTTGACTTCTCACAGCTGCCATAGAAACTCAGAGGAAACTGTCAGCAACTCTAGTCCCCTGGAATAGTAGAATGATGCAAGAAAGATGTTTTCTAAAATCAACTTTATTGAGGAATAAGCTATTTATGCAATATATACGCAATGAACATAGCAATAGATGCAACAAAATGCACCATGTTTTAATTGTACATTTCAACAAATTTTTACAAGTTTTTATGCTCATGTAACCACCGTGACAATCAAGAGACAAAACATTTCCATTATCTCAAGACATTCCCCCAGGTCTCTTTATTGAGCTTTGTTAATTTCTCTCAGCATTGTTTTGTAGTTTCTACTAGACAGGTCTTACATACATTGTGCTAAATGCTTCTTGTTTTTCCTAAATCGATTTCAATAAAATAATCACAAGTGCACTTTTTAATGCTCATAAGGAATTAATGTATTGAAATATCTTCTGCCAAGATTTCACATCAGCCCAGTTGAATTTGGTCTTTATATTTCTCCATTGATACCTATCATTATATTACATAATAACACCTTCTCTGGTCAATCACACATGGTTTGGAGCTACCATATATGATCTTACAACATCAGCCTCATTGACCATGTGAACCAAGTTGATCGTAAACCAACTAAGGTGTGCAACATATGCAAATAACTGTGCTCATTAATACACAATGGAAGGGTGTGAGACTTCTGCAGGGCGCACTTGAAGAAGAGGTGTACTTGGCTTATGAGAGTAAACTTGTGAGTTAAAAAATAATTAACGGGAATATTTTACAGTTGAGCACATGATTTGGAGAGAAGAATCCAGGTGTTGCAACTCTGCTAGTCAAGTTCCTGAGTTCTATTCTTGCTTCACTCATGGGCCATATTCATCAGGTCTGTAAATCTGTAACACAGGGTGTTAGAGAAGTAGTGCAATTTCTTTTCCTTGACGCCTTTGAGAAATCCACAAGTTGTACATGTGGAAAAGTATTTTGGGATATATGACCTTCCAAACACTTTCTCTCCATGGATTCCACCATAAAGCATTGTAGCAGTAAGACAAAAGTTTTGTTTGGTTTTTTTGGCCGGAGCTGGGTTTGAACCCACCACCTCCAGCATATGGGGCCAGCACCCTACTCCTTTGAGCTACAGGCAAAAGTTTTCATCTTAGGAGCCATGGACCTCCCAGAAGTGCACAGATTAAAACCCAGGGAATCTATGAACTTGAATAGAAAAATTTATCTTTATTTCATTAATCTCTAACTGTATTGTAACATTTCCTTCTATGGTATAGTGAATAAACCACAACAGTTTTAGTAATATTGGTGAGAAAGTCAGTAATAGAAATCACAGTTATTTGCATATGTTGCATAGATTATGGTTGATATGAATGTCAGACATTTTCGTATCACATTATATGCATTAAGTATGATTTTCTGTCAGCACCACTTTAAAGTCATGGCATTTTCAGAATAGTGCTTTACTTAATAAAATTTAAAGAGATACATAAACAATAATAATACTACATGAATTAAAAAAATCGACATCTATACGTCAAAGTAATTGGTTTTCTTTGTAATACTATGTATTCTAGTTTATGCATTTAAAATAAGGTTCTGAGAAGGGGTTCGTAGGATTTACTGGACTGAGAAAGGCATCCATGGAACAAACAGGATGAAGAACTCTTGTATGAAGAACAAGATCCTCAACTTCGCAGGTGTGTTTGAGAGCCTGAAGCCTAGACCCACGCATAGGAAGCAGCCGTGTAGCAAGCATCCTTTTCAGAGTCTCACCCATCCTGCTGCCCTTCTAAATGTTTCTTGATCTGCATTATTACTTTGTTTCCTCCCTATCTCTCTTTAACTTCACCACCCAATGCCATGTTCTGCTTTTCTTCCAGGAGGGGACAGCTTTTAAGCCACCAAACTGCAACCAAATTTTCATTGTGAAAGTATTTCCTATTACAGATCACCTCAGTTATAAAATAATGCCAACCACATTTGTTTACCAAAATGACAGCATTCATTAAGAAACAGTTAACGTGTGATCCCATTTTCATTTATCTAAGGTCTTTGAGAAGAACCTATGTTATACAGTGAATTTACACTCACAAAAATTTCAACTCACTGCTGAGAAATGATTAGTCAGTTGGAACAATCTCATGTCAGTACGTGTCTGATTTCCCTTGATATAGTGCTCACTTCCTAATACCTTGTGGGTCAAAATACCAGGCCCTTAAAATAATAGCCAGCATTAATGTAATGTTTGTTATGTGCTAAGGACTTTTCCAAATACTTTATTGGTGTAATGTTTACAAGTATTGAGACAGGTACCATTTATCTCCATATTATAGATGAGAAACTAAAATCAAAGAGTTGCTAAGAAATTTCCCCAAGATGACATAGCTGCTAAGTGGCAGAGCCAGGACTCAACCCACACAATCTCCCAAATCCCTGCAGTAATCCAGTGTCAATAGGGAGGGCGCTTAGGATGTGCTGCTATTGCTAAAACTATAGGAGTAGCCCCCCACTCCAACTGTACTGGTAATTATTTATAGTAAATGCAGAGGATGGAGCAAAATGGCTTTTTCATTTTCAACAACTAAACATTTGACCACCTTTTTATGTTTGAGTTTTCTCCATATTAATGATATGGGTGGGAAGCTGAGCCGTCAATAAATCTCCAAAGGACCCTGAACAGGTATTTATTTTCCTAGCTCTCACCACAGCTAGTCCATAGTCACGAGGCATTCTGAGTGTGACTCTATCCAGCAAGTGAACAATTGTTTCTTCTCACCGTGTGGGCACTTGTCCATCTAGAAAAGACACAGAGAGCTTCTCCAGGTAGAAGAGAAGATGCACATGACTGCATCTCTCTGAGTCATAATCTCATCATCTGTAAAATCAGCTGAGCAGTCACTCATCTTGTAGAAATGGCAAATTCCACATGTGGAGTCCAGGGGAGGAGCTAGATTTCAGCCCCTTCCCTTGGCCTCTCTCAGAACCCACATCTGGAATTTCAGAGAGATCTTGTCTCTGTCATGGGCAACTGGGTCCTCCTTGTCTTCTGGGAACACGTCAGTCTGACACACACAAGCTTGGTAAATTCCTAGCCTGGGTTTTCCAGGCCCCTGCTCCTGGAAGTACCTCCCGCGGCCATCACCCCTAACCTTTGTCTCTTTACACTGCACAACACATGGATGCTAAAATCAACTAGATGCCATTCCTGCTCACTGGGGCTGTCTGGGATGTTACCCTGGAGTGTAAAAATAATTTGAGATACAGTGCTGTGTGCTGATACCAGCAGGACCCAGGGCAAAGTCTGAGACTGTTCTATATTACTCAGAAGGTGAAACGTAGGCTTGGAAAGGAGAAAGAACAGAAGACTACAGTGTCTCTCAAGTTCATATGAAGTTCATGTGCACCAACCCAATAATTTTTTCCCTGGTCTGGCAGTGCACCACAGTGGACCACAGCCACCACCCCTGGGCACAAATCAGCCTGTAGCCCCCACCACATTCTCTAGTTTAATTTTTTCAATTTTTTCTTAAGATTTTGTTATGCCTTGTTACTTTTCCAAACACCAAAGGGTGCAAAATCGATTAGAAAGTAGATCTGTTCTCCAAGAAACTAACAGTCTAGTAAGAAAGTGATAATAGAATGGAATGATATTAAATAATACTATAATCAAAAGCTGTTTGGGAGCTCAGGGGAGGACATGCCCGTCTCTGGTTGAATCAGAGAAAGCTAAGAGAAGGTCACAGTTGCTCTTTACCAGGTAGACCTGGGTGTTGAGTGGAGGACTGTGGACAAAGAGATCAACTTCTGCAAAGGCATATTAAAGAGAGCTACCTCTTAAGGAAAAATTAACAAAGAGAAGGAATGTGATCAACGGATCTGAATTAAAACCAATGGTATAAATTTGTGAAAATTGACAGAATGGAGTTTTTGGACAAATAGAGCTTCTGGCTTTCTGAACACATGTGTGGAACAGACTTTGTAGGCTGTTGTTCAAAAAAAGAGCTAAAGATGGAGAGAAATACCTGATTGTCATCAGCAGACAGGTAATCCATACAATTTCTCAATTGCCTTCATATGACTTTGTTCCCTTATAAGGCCCCAATTTCAAACAATATGGGATCTTGTTAGGAGCAGAAAGTCCATTTGGGAGAGCAGAGTTTTAATTGTCTATGTGACAATCAGATGAAAATTAAAAGCAGGCAGGTAAATACACAAAATGTAAAATGGAGGTGTATTAAAGCTGGACTATAGGTTTAGATTTTGCATATTTCAGTGTATAAATAAACCAACTTTTGGGACAAAAAATTCACCTCAAATGTAGATTTAGATAACAGAGATAAAACGCTTGCAAGTTAAGATTGTATAGTACTCTGGAGATTAAAAACAGCTGAGAGAAGGGAGTGATAAAGGTATGGGATGTAATAACAGAGAAGGGGTGAGAAAGAGAGAAAGAACTTTTGTTTGTTAATGTTTGACATTTCTATGAAAATGAAGAGAAAATTAAAGGTAACTCAGCCTCAGATGCTTGTTGGGTAATTGGTAGAAGAAGGTGATATGTTATATGGCAGTTTACCAAGTGAGAGGACCTTTTCCATTGAAGTGTCTTCAGGAATCTTTAGAAAGACAGGAAACACAGCTAAGATCCCAAGAAATCATCAAAACAGGAAATAAATAACCTCTGGGAATGAAGTCGCATGACTCAGCCTCCCAGTGGCTGATGTCAGAGGACCAACTAGGGATACTGAGGAGATAAAAGGTGTGGGGAAGGGGGGAGTGATTGGCCACATCAATCCCTTTCCCAAGCAGGCGTATTTCATGGGGTTGAGATGTACACAACTCAGACATTTCAGACTTATATGCCTAAATACCAGCAACAGATTTAGAAATTAAATCAACTGAAGACACCACATAGACTTGACTTAGGAATAATTTGAATAAAAGAAGTGAAAAAAAATTATAAAGTCTTGTTGAGAGTCAATAATGAAGGCTTGAAGGAAATTATTTCCTTTCTTTGTAGGGGTCCTCAAACTTTTTAAACAGGGGGCCAGTTCATTGTCCCTCAGACTGTTGGAGGGCTGGACTGCGGGTCCCGGTATGAATCGGCTGCTAAGCAGGACAGGCAGCAGCAGCAAAAACACTCAGTGGGCCGGATAAATGTCCTCGGCGGGCTGCATGTGGCCCACGGGCTGTAGTTTGAGGATGCCTGCTTTAGATGTTGGATAGAGTTGATGTTTTTAAAGTCAGTTTTTCCAAATTACATCATACATTCAATGTAATCCATCAAATCCCAGTGGATCTTTGGTAGAACTTGATAAACTAAATGTAAAATTTACATGCAGCTGCAAAAGGTTGAGAGTAGCTAAAGCACTCTTGATGTAGAAGCTCCATCTGGGAGGACTCAATCTAACAAACGTTGAGAATAATTATAAAACCACAATAATAGAGGTAGGGTAGCATAGGGGCAGTGATATGTAAATAGACACATAGAAAAATATACTCATACAGGCACAGAGGTGGTACTGCAGAAATCAAAGAATAGATTTTTCAACAAATGGTGATGACAAGCTGAGTATCTGTATCAAGAGAAATGAATGTGTTTGCGCACTTATCTCAATATGTAGCCCAAATCAATCCCAGCCAAGATCTATTTCCCAGTGTATTGATGGATTTACTTTGGAAAACAATGTGGCATTATCTTGTAAAGTTCAAGGTGCATGTACCCACTTTGCAGCAATTCCACTCTCAAGAAAAGCTCTTCTAGAGAAACTCTTATATGTGAAAAGTAAAACAAGAATATTTCATTGAACTCTATCTTTAATAGGAAAAAATCCAAATGTACACTAATAGAAGAATGCATAAATAAATAATGGTTTTCTTACTCTGAAAAAATTGTCCAGCAGTGATAATTAATAAACTAAAGCTAAAAACATCAACATGACTGAATTTCACAAATGTGGAGGAAACAACCTCATTGAATGATGAAAAGATACACCTTAAATTGTTAACATTACTTATCTGGGGTGGGGAGGAGATGGAGGACATAGTAATCACAAAAGGTCATGAAAAAAGAAGTGCACTGTTTAAAATTAATAGCGAGAGAGAGAAAAAAACAAGGAAGAAAAAGAGAAGTAATCTACAATACACACTAGCAAATGAACAAGTTAAATACGCCAGAAATAACTAAAAGATGAAATAGTTTGCAAAGCAGTGGCTAGTCTTAGAATCACAAAAGAAACAATGGAAGCTTGTATTATACTAAAAGATAATTAGATAATTAATAGCCAGAAACAACGCCCAGTCTTGAGTTAGATACTGATGCCCAGATTAACAGTAAAGGACACACGTGAGATAACTATGAAACCTCAAACAAAAACTGAATCACGGATTAGATGAAAATGCATCGACAGAAAAGGATGACAATTTTTAACTAAAAAGAAAAGATCTAAAATGGAATTTAAACAATATGTTTTAATCAAGAAGACTGTGTTTCTGTGTATATGTGCACATTATATAGAGACAGAGAGAGAAACTTCTGGAAAAACTATCACTAAGGTATTGAGAATGATAATATTGTCTGGCAGTAGAACAGCAGTAGCACAGTATTTTTATTTTATTTTGTTTATTTTCTAACTTTCTAAAATATATGCATTGTTTGTGTTAGTAGAGATAGATATAAAATATTTTTAAATGAATGCAATATAAATGTTATATTTACTGAGTTAGCATAAAAACTTTCCTTCTAAAACCATGAAGTATTTTTGCTTAATAACATGAAGCAGTAACATGACAATTATGAGTCTACAAAGGGACCACGTCACAGGAGGATTGCAGAAGGGAGATTAAAAGCCTCACCCTGTTGCTACTTCAGGGAGACCATGGGCACCAGGCTTGTCTGCTGTGCAGCCTTTTGCCTCTTGGCAGCAGGTGAGTCCTGAATACAAAAGACAACTCCCTGTCCCGGACTTACCAACCCCAGATCTCAACCTTTTCCCTTGTCAAGGTCCATCCTGGACTTTGTCCATAGCTTCTGTTTCCTTCTCTCACAGGTTCTTTTGAAGCCAAAGTTACCCAGACTCCAGGACATCTAGTCAAGGGGATAGGACAGAAAGCAAAGATGGATTGCATCCCCCAGGAAGGACACAATTTTCTTTACTGGTATCAACTAAGCCAGAATAAAGAGCTTCAGTTTTTGATTTCCTTTCAGTTCAAACGAATTTTTGATCAAACGGAGATGTACAAGGAGCGATTCTCAGCTGAATGCCCCTCGGACTCACCCTGCAGCCTGGAAATCCCATCTCCTCAACCGGGAGACTCGGCACTGTATTTCTGTGCCAGCAGTGAATCCACAGCACTGAAATGTCAGTTCCTCTTAGTGCACAAACTCAGCATGGACCCAGCTCAGGAAGCAGGTGATGTATTCGTTTGGAAGGAAGTAACAGAAATGAACCGGACCTAGCTTAAGCCACTGTGGAATTTAACACAAGGCTAAAAGGTGTTTAGCCGAAGTCAAGAAATGATAGGCAGGCAATTCTGTTACAGCCCGTCTTAGGCCGAGCTCTGGAATGCCGTCTCTTCGGCTCTCATTTTTCTTCTATTTTGGCTGCTTCAAACTTTTCCATGCACATGGTATCTTTGTCTCTAGTCCTCATAAAGAGAATAAGATGATCACTAAAGATTACAAATTCAGTTATTATTCCACTACACCCATAAATATCAGGCTGACTCTTTCTGCTTTGTTATTATTCATACTTATATTTATTGTTTAAATCTGAAGAATCCTTAGACTATATAAGTTGATATATACATAGGAAGATATACAAGTTTATGTACATCAGTAAGTGCAATTATTTAACAGAATAATTTACATCTTTTGTTTACTTTCTCAACCTAAATATATTTTTTCACAGTGTGTTGTATATTTCTTCCTGGGTCCCTATATGGAAGACTTAAAACTGAAGAGTCTTGGGAATGTTTTTTAAAATTTCAATAGATTTAAGGGTTGCAAGTGTTTTTATATCATATGGACATATTGTATAATGGTACAATTCAGCCTGGCTCTTTCTAAGCTTGTGTTTAAAATGCATGGAAAAAGAACAGACTGGTCATGATATCTCTGTGAACCTTCCCATGGAACACTCTAGCCACATACGTATGTATTTCAAATCACATAAGTGTTACTTCATTATCAATTTGATTCTGTCTTAGAATTTTCCACTCAGATCAAAGTCAATGAAATGCTCCATGTTTCTGAAGATACATCCAGGTTGCTGCTTCTAAATGAAGTAATCAACTCACATAAAAGCATTAAGGGTTCCTCCCATGCCCTAATATCTCCTTATGGCATTATTCAGGAATATAGATTATTTCCAGCCTAGCATGTATAGAGATTCCACTTTCTTTTCAAAATGCCATATGTGTTTACCATAAAGATGAAGAGAATGACTTAAGAGAAAGTAAATATAGCCAAGAATTTAATAGGAAGAGAAAGAGAGAGAAGAGGGAGAGAACAATTCATACTACTATACTAAAAAATGGCTACACTCTAGAAAGCTGGATATTGTCCTCTCCCTCTTTCTCCTCCTCATTTGCATTTCCCTAATTGCTATGGAGTTTGAGCACATCTTCGTAGGATGCTATTCCCAGATTTCTGTTCTCAAAATGGCCTATCAATATCCTCAGGCAATTTATCTATTGGGAGTCTTATATTTTTCTTAATTATTTGTAGGAGTTCCTAAGATATATAAGATATACATCCCTATTTTAAAAAATTTAGATATTGAAAATATTACCTAATATTTTGGGCACCAAAATATTTTGGCACCACCTCCATCCCAGACTTCAGAGAATCAGTACATGTAGAGAAACAGGTGGTCTCTTACCTTGAGCAGGTGTCTGTTACCTCCATTGCATGAACCAGGCCTCTACTCCCCGTTCCCACTTTTCCTGAGAATCCAACATGCTGTCTCACTCACTCTTATTCATGTCTTTAAAGCAGCACAGAATAGTTGCTACCCATTGCTGTACCCCAAACTATCATCACCCATCAATGACCCCTTTCATCTAGAACTTCTGAGAAAATGCTTTACTCCATTTATCTGGGCTTCTTGCTATCTGTCATAAACTTGACGCAAATAAATTTTTATTGTTTTTCTCTCACTCTTTTCTGCTGTCTTGTTATAGCCAAGGGCAGTAAAACTTCACACATTTTCCTTAAAGACTTAATGCCTGCCTATAGATGTATGATCACTTTTAGTGCCAAATTTCATCAGTGCAAACACCAATCTCCTTGAGCTGTTGGCATGACAGCTGATTCATTTGAATTCCACAAATGCTTACAAAGCAGCTTCCATTGACTGAGGTGTAAAAGGCATTGAGGAACTTCCAGTTACACTACATAGAATTTCAGTCTGTGGGAAAAGAGAAAAGAGTAAAATACACAGAGAGCCATACAAGGTATTTCAGAGAATGTGTGTATTGACAGCAAATTATAGACTATTTCATGAAAAACATGAGAACATTATATTCTCTTTTGGAAATTATCATTGGATAAATTCAAACCAATTTCTCAGGAATTTAGGGAAACAAACTTAAGGAAGCAAATTTCAAATAATAGCTAGAAAACCATAAAAGGTTTACAATAAAGATAACAACTTAAGGAAAAAATCTAAACAATAATAGAATAGTGAATATAAGAAAATATGAAGAGAAAAAAATTAGTATAAATATGAAAAGAAATAGTATCATGAAAAAGTGGGAGCAATAAATGCATTGATGGATATAGTTATGATTTAATAAAAAAATGAGTTATGTGGCTCAATTTGACTGAGAACCTAGTCAAAGGGTAACTCTTGTAAACTACTCACAGAAGTGTCATTTTGATGATGTTTATCAAGAACTTTAAAAATGCTTTTTCTCAGGAATTTGGCTTGACGTCAAAATGGGCAGTTTTTCTGTCCTTGGCCTATTTCCATAAGCCCCTCTAAAACTTGAGAAAAATGTTAGGGTAACTAGTTTTGGACATTAGCCAACAGACGATAAAGGGGAAGGAGGAAACATAGGAGGGGAATTACACTGTGGTCCCCAAAACTCCACCTTGGTGTGATTTCTGGGATGTCCCACAAAGATTGGAGCCTAAGCAGGGCACAGTGGTCTTGCTAAGGAAGGGAAGCAGAGATCATGTTCAGGGCTTGAGGTACTTGGTATTTGCAGAGTGAGCTACTATAAAGAAGAAAGTTGTGTGGAATAGGACCTCCAAATATTGCATGATGTCCCTTTAAGTCTTTGGTCAAATTTTAAACAGCAGATGCATAGGAAAAGTCTCCATAAGGACTGGCAGAGAGCATTTTCTAGGTAGTATGAGAGGCTTGGAGTTTCTGTCAGCCACACAGCCCCAGGAGACAGGAGTCCCGGCCAGTCAGAGTGGAGAGACCACACTGTAACTCCTGGAAGTAGAGCTGGCACCATAGAGGGGTCACACCCCAGGAGAAGGGCTGCCGAAGGCCTAGAGTAAGAGCCACTCTAGAACTGCCCAAGAAAATCTGAACAAGTCTCAAAAAATTTACCTGTTGTGCCAAGAAATTAGCTACCTTTTAGAGAATCATGTCTCAGCACTCTCTACATAAGTCAAAAAAGAAAAAAAAATCTAGATTCTTCACAATGCAGCATCCACAATTTCAATCTTGAAATGCAAATATATTAGACTGGGGAAGAACAGGAAAATATGACCCATACTTGGGTAAAAATAGGTGATAGAAACCAATCCTGAAATAACACAGATGTTAAAGATTTCAGATGAAAATTTGAAAATAGCTATTACAAAAATATGTTCAAGGACTTAGAAGAAAATATGGTCATAATTTGATCAATTGATGAAAGTAATTAACTTATACCAATCAGAATAAAAAGAGAAAAGACACATATTACCATATCAATGATGAAAGAGAATACATCTCTATAGATACAACACATTTAAATTATGATAGGTCCTCACAAATAAGTATATACCAATGTACTTACAAATAAATTCTATCATTTAGATGAAATTAAATTACTTCAAAAACAAAACTTGCCAAATTGATTCAAGATGAAGAAATATAAAGAACCTCATATGAAAGAAATTGAATTATTTATCAAAACACTCATCTCAACAGAAATAGAAACCCAGATTTTTTTCTTGATGAATTCTATCAAACATTTCAGAAAAAAAGAATACCAACCTTACATAAACTTTTTCAAAAAAAATAGAAAAGAAAGAAATGCTTCACAGCATAGTATATGAAGCCAGCAAAATCCTAATGCCAAAATCTGACAAAATTATGTATATTACAGAACGAATCCTTATGGCCATAGATTAAAAAAATCCTTCACTACATATTAAGAAATCAAATCCAAATATGCACATATATATTTGTGCACTTGTGTGCATATGTATTATCTAATTATGTGTGTATAATGATAATACAACAAGATGAGGTAGGCTTACTGCAGGGAAAACAATGGTTTAGCATTTAGAAACCAATATACTTCATCATATCATCCGAATAATGGAGAATAATCATCTGACCACTTACACAGATGCAAAGAAAACATTTGACAATGTCTAGTACTCATTCAAGATAAACAATCTCAGCACACTAGTAATAGAAGAGAACTTGCCCAATTTGATGGGTGTTACCAATGACAAATACACAAATAACATCCAATTTAATAGCAGATACTGAGTACTTTTCTTCTATAATATGGAACAAGCCATGATGTTTTTCTCACTACTTAAAAAAAAAAGTTGGATTAATATGAGGGTACAAATATTTCAGTTACATTGTTTTCATTTTTTAAGGTCAAGTTCAAGGTGTAGTTGAGCCCTTTGCCTGGGGGGTGGGGGATGTGTGCTGAACACTCCACGTTGTGCACCGTAGATGAGAACCAGCCAATCACCCTCCCTCCTTTCTCTTCCCCTTCTGCCTGTCTCCTCCCCCTCACTAGACTATACTTGCATTTTTCTTTCATGTCTTACTACTCCTAATAAACATTTTTATTGGAGATAATACGCATGATAAAGCAACACAAATGAAAAAAAAGTTTTAAATATTGAAAATGAAGATGTAGAAGTATTACTATTTATAGATTACGTGGCTGTTTATATAGAAAACCCTAAGGAATCAAAGAGCAACAACTAGAAATAATAAGTAAATTTAGTGAGATCAGAGGATACAACATGAATATTTCAAAACTGAAGTTTTTTATACTAGTCACAAACAATTGAAAAGTAAACTTCAAATAACAATGCCATTTTCAGTGATACCAATAAGAAATCGCTTAATAGCAAAAGATGCTTGCTGAAAACCTACTAAATCACAAAGGAACACATATTTTAAAATGGAGAGATGTATCATGTTTACAGAATGGAAGTTTCAATCAATTAAGTAATTGAAATCCATTGGTAATTCTCTCAACAAATGGTCTTGGAAAACTAGATAATCACATGGGAAAAAAAATGAACCTTTACTGTCACCTCACACCACAAACGAGAATCAATGTGAGATGTATCACAAACCTAATTATAAAAGCTAAAAGTACAAATATATTAGAAGAAAAGACAGAAAAATATCTTTGTGAGTTGAAGATAGGCAAAATTCTCTTAGGATACAGAAAGCACTCACCAGTGGTAAGAAGATCATTTCTCCTTTGACACCCTTTGTGTCAGAGGATGGTCAATACACCTGAGATGAGAGGGTTCAGCAGGCCTCAGGGTCACATCCATACACAACACACAGCACACAGGTGAACGTGCTATGTGGGCAGAAGGGATGTCTGTACTCTGCCTGAGGATGAGGGGGTTGGATCAGAGGGAAAGTGGATTATAAATACAGTTTGAGGTATACAGAGTCAGCCCACAGTACAGGATATATTGGCTTGTGCCATTAGGAACCCTCTCAGTCATCCAGAAATTGGGATGTCTTTTTCAATTTCATTTTTATCCAATGAGGTGTCTCCTCCATTCACTCCTTCAATGATAATCTCTCATTCCTCCTGGCACACAGATTCTGCTCAAAGAATGATTTCTGCTTCTCTCCATCTTCCATCCCTTCCACCCCTTTGACAGAGCACTTGCTGGTTGTAAAAACCATCTTTCGGGCTAGAAGGTCTAGGGATTTGAATACCCCAATAGCACCTGGAGATGACATTGAAGCCCCACCCAACCCCCCACATATATCTTTTGATTTTTGTTCATTTCAGTCATTTCCATTTGTTTCTGAGCTGTATCTTTTATAATAAACTGATAAATAGCACACAAAAAAGAGGGGGAAAGAAACAGCTGAGAAAATGGACTCTAAATCCCTGGACCTGAGTCCTCTCTTCTATTAACTGATGTGGCCCCACAAGAATAGTTTTTTTTTAATTAAATCATAGCTGTGTGCATTAATGCAATCAGGGGGTACCACACGGTGTTTTCATATACATTTTGAAATACTCTCATCAAACTGGTTAATGTAGCCTTCATGTCATTTTCTTAGTTATTGAATTAAGACATTCATACTCTGCTTTTAGAAAGATTCACTTGTACCCTTGTAAGATAAACCATAGAGGTGACCCCACCAATCACCCT
>NW_003852444.1:2595242-2597382 GCF_000181295.1 Otolemur garnettii | reverse complement strand
AAGGAACGAATTAGTCTCATTCCCACCAGCAGTGTAGAAGTGTTCCCTTTTCTCCACATCCACGCCAGCATCTCTGGTTTTGGGATTTTGTGATATGGTCTAATCTTACTGGAGTTAGGTGATATCTCAAAGTGGTTTTGATTCGCATTTCTCTGATGATTAAGGATGGTGAGCATTTTTTTAATATATCTGTAGGCCATGCACCTATCTTCTTTAGAGAAGTTTCTTTTCAAGTCCCTTGCCCACCTAGAGATGGGATCACTTGTTTTTTTCTTGCTAATACATTTGAGTTCTCTTTTTTTTTTTTGAGACAGAGCCTCAAGCTATCCCCTGGGCAGAGCGCCTTGGCACCACAGCTCACAGCAACCTCCAACTCCTGGGCTCAAGTGAGTCTTCTGCCTCAGCCTCCCAAGTAGCTGGGACCACAGGCGCACGCCACAATGCCTGGCTATTTTTTTTTTGGTTGCAGCCATCATTGTTGTTTGGCAGCCAGGGCTGGATTCGAACCCACCACCTTAGGTGTATGTGGCTGGCGCCTTAGCCACTTGAGCCTACATTTAAGTTCTCTATGGATTCTGGTTATTAAACTTTTGTCAGAGATATAACCTGCAAATATCTTTTCCCATTCTGAGGGCTGTCTACTTGTTTTACTTACTGTGTTCTTGGCTATGCAGAAGCTTTTTAGTTTGATCAGGTCCCAGTAGTGTATTTTTGATGTTACTTCAATTGCCCGAGGGGTCCTCCTCATAAAATTTTCGCCCAGGCCGATTTCTTCAAGTGTTTTCCCTACACTTTCTTCTAGTATTTTTATAGTTTCATGTCTTAAGTTTAAATCTTTCATCTAGTGAGAGTCTATCTTAGTTAATGGTAAAAGGTGTGGGTCTAGTTTCAGTCTTCTACAGGTCACCAACCAGTTAGCCCAGCACCATTTGTTAAATAGGGAATCTTTTCCCCCACTCAATGTTTTTAATTGGCTTGTCAAAGATCAGGTAACAGTAGGTAGCTGGGTTCATCTCTTGGCTCTCTATTCTGTTCCATACATCTACCTCTCTGTTTTTGTGCCAGTACCATGCTGTTTTGATTATGAATTTATAGTATAGTCTGAGGTCTGGTAACGTGATTCTTCCTGCTTTATTTTTATTTCTGAGTAATGTCTTGGCTATTTGAGGTTTTTTTCTGATTCCATATAAAGTGAAGTATTATTTTTTCTAAATCTTTAAAGTATGACAGTGGAGCTTTAATAGGTATTGCATTAAAATTATATATTGCTTTGGGTAGTATGGACATTTTAACAATGTTGATTCTTCCCAGCCATGAGCATGGTATGTTTCCATTTGTTAACATTTTCAGCTATTTCTTTTCTTAGAGTTTCATATAGAGAACCTTCACGTCCTTTGTTAGGTAAACTTCCAAATAGTTCATCTTTTTGGTACTACTGTGAATGGAATAGAGTCCTTGACTGTTTTTTCAGTTTGGCTACTGTTGGTATATATAAAAGCTACTGATTTATGAGAGTTGATTTTGTAACCTGAGATGCTGCTGTATTTCTTGATCACTTCTCAGAGTTTAGTAGTAGAATCCCTGGTATCTTCCAGATATACAATCATATCATCTGCAAAGAGTGAAATTTTTATCTCTTCTGACCCTATATGGGTATCCTTGATCACTTTTTCTTCCCTAGTTGCAATGGCTAAAACTTCCATTACAATGTTAAATAGCAATGGCGACAATGGGCAACCTTGCCTCATTCCTGATCTGAGTGGAAATGATTTTGACTTAACTCCATTCAATACAATATTAGCTCTAGGTTTGCTGTAGATGGCCTCTATCAGTTTAAGAAATGTCCCTTCTATACCAATTTTCTTAAATGTTCTGATCATGAAGGGATGCTTGATCTTATCAAAAGCTTTTTACACATCAATTGAAAGAATCATATGGTCTTTGTTTTTTAATTTGTTTACGTGATGAATTATATTTACAGATTTACATATGTTGAACTATCCTTGAGATCCTGGGATAAAACCCACTTGGTTGGTCATGGTATATAATTTGTTTGATGTGTTGCTGGATTCTGTTTGTTAGGATTTTGTTGAATATTTTTGCATCAATATTCATTAGTGATATTGGTCTATAATTTTCT
>NW_003852444.1:2508521-2594043 GCF_000181295.1 Otolemur garnettii | reverse complement strand
TGAGTATTGCCCTTAACAAATATAAAGTGGGCATCTTTATCTTTGGTTACTTTTGTTGGTTTAAAACTTATTGTATCTGCGAATAAAATTGCAACACCTGCTTTTTTCTGCTTTCCATTAGCCTGGAATATAGATGACTATCTCTTCACCCTGAGTCTCTACTTATCTTTTAAGATAAGACGATATTCTTGTATACAAGAGATGTCTGGTCTGAGTTTCTGTATCCAAGCAGCCAATCTGTGCCTCTTTAGAGGAGAATTTAAGCCATTCACATTGATTGAGATTATTGATAAGCCTGATAAAATGTTATGTGTGGAATTATTTGAAAGTCCAGTGGATGTTTTTAATCCTTTTGCCACTGTGGAAGTTGGAATTTGATGAATAGTTTCTGAGTTAATTTACTTTTGTGGTGGAGGATTGCACTGATCATTATGGAGGATAGGTCTGAGAATACCCTGGAGAGCTGGTTTAGTTATGGAAAATTTCTTCAACATATGAATGTCATTAAAGAATTTAATTTCTCCCTCATAAATGAAACTCAGTTTAGCTGGATACAGGATCCTGGGTTGAAAGTTATTTTGTTTTAGGAGATTAAATGTCGATGACCACCCTCTTCTGGCCTGAAAGGTTTTGGCAAAGAGATCTGCAGTCATTCTAATATTCTTCCCCTTGTAAGTTATGGGTTTCTTATGTTTAACTGCTTTCAGGATTTTCTCTTTCATATTAACTTCAGTGAAGTTAATTATGATGTGTCTGGGGGATGTCTTATTTGGGTTGAGTCGTGCTGGGGTTCTGAAGCTGTTTGCCATTTGACTTTCAGGATCTCTTGGGATATCTGGAAAGTTCTCCTTCATAATTTCATAATGAAGAACCTCTGTGTTTTGTGAAGCAACTTCATCACCTTCAGGGATTCCTATATGGTGAATATTAGTTTCTTCAAATTATTCCAGAGCTCTCTGAGAGAATGATCTGTTTTTGCTTTCCATTTCTGTTCCTCTTTGGATGCTTGG
This sequence comes from Otolemur garnettii, assembly GCF_000181295.1. NCBI lineage: Eukaryota > Metazoa > Chordata > Mammalia > Primates > Galagidae > Otolemur > Otolemur garnettii. The sequence goes on along the minus strand of NW_003852444.1, from coordinate 2,593,033 downwards.
GCATGTTCAGAAGCTTTGTCTTCTACATCTGAGATCCTTTCTTCTCCCTGCTGCATTCTGTTACCAAGGGATTCTACTGTATTTTTCAGATCTTTAAGGGCTGCAATCTCTTGCCTTGATGTTTCAAAATCTTTGACGGTTTTGTCTTTGAATTCGTTGAATTCTTGAGTGAACTTTTGGAATGCTCCTTGAATTTCTAATTCTATCTTTGTCTCTATTCTATTAATCTTATTTGCAATCCAAATTATGAATTGGATTTCTGACATCTTACCCATCTGTTTATAAAGGGGATCTTTAGTTTCATCTGCCATATCCTTTCTTGGTGGAGTTAATCTACTCTGTTTATTCATATTACCAGCCACATCCTTTCCTGGATCTACTCTGGATATTCATATTGTCAGAGCTTTTCTGCTGATTCTGCTCCATGATTATGTTACCCCATTTGGCTTTTCCCCTTGAGCTTTGTCAAGGACCCACACAGTGTTAAGGCCTGAGAGACTGGGAAGCTGCTTGGTGTGGTGGGGCTAAGTGGCTCTGCCTTATTTTCAGTTGGTCTCTGTCCTTCCCTAGTGAATCAGTTACTCTTGGTTGAAATCTCAGCTGTGGAGAAATACCAGCAATTAAGAAACCCCGCCCCCCACAAACAACAATTGGACAAGGGAAATCAAACCTTCCCTCAACCATACACCCAGGGTGCCACTTTGGATAGTCCTTGGGTGATTTGCCCAGTTCAAGGGGTCCAAATCGGTTGTCCTAGTCAGCACCAGTCTCAGGTGGGAGAGTTCAAATGTCTCCGGCAGCTAGATAAGAGGGGTTTGCTGGCAGCTCAGATATAACTTGCTTCAGTGCTCTGTGAGGGCAAAAGGACCCACTCAGCAAATGAATTAGTCTGGGAAGGTTGATGCCTCCTTCCCCACCTTGCACAAAGTCACTGGTAATCCCACAGGGCTGTGACCCAGTTCACTCCAGTGAGCAACTGCTGCCGGGGTTTACGACTGCCTAAGTCACCAGGAGATCTGAGTCTGGTAGGGGGACTTTGAGTGTTTTTAATATAGGCTGGGGAAGTTCACTCAGTTCCAGCCCCGCACCTGTTTGATATTGCTGCAGAACAGGACATAGCCACTACATAATTTGTTTCTGTCCTGGCTAAATTCCTCTGCAGGTCAGAGGCTGCTAGAGCTGATCAGAAACTCAGCCCTGGGCAGCAAGCAATTAGAGTTTACACTCAGGTGTCAATTCCAGCCTCTGCCCACCTTTGTCTCAGCTATATTCCCCTGAGAGCTAGGTGCTATTTTGGTCTCTTTACTCACAGAACTTCCCAAGTCCATTCTGCCAGTGGCTGCTGTCCAGAACCTCTGGTTGCCCAGAGAGACAGGGTGTGCCTATCTGTAATGGTCTAAGGGATGTGAGCATTTCCCTCAGCTCAGGATACCACAGCTCCTATATGGCTTCCTCTGAGCTAACTGTCCTCTCCTCGCTCTTATGCCACAGAGTCAGCACAGACCAGCAGCAGTCCTTTCCCCCTCCACTCTCAAGGAAATGCCCGAGAATCTGGACTCCATGGGTGACAAACTTCCAGACCTTGGGGTGAGAGTGGGGGGAATCCTGGGCATTCAGATTTGCAGGTAGGGAATATATACAGTTTTATACAGTTTTACAGCTTTATGCTTGGCAGGAGGGTGCCATGGCACACCAGTAGGGGCAGGAGGTCCAGTTTTTAGGAGGTCTCTCCTGTGGGATAGAGTGGGAGGATGTTTGAACTCTGCTTGCTTGTTTATCTGGAGTAAACTGCGAGCCCTTCTTAAGGGGGAGGGGACTCCCCTCTGCTTGGTGGTGGATTTTGTACCTTTTGATTGTATTTTTAGGGTCACAGCTTACCTCAGCAAGGTTGAAGTGCATTCTTCAATCTTCTCTCTTGGCTCAGTTCCATACCATCAGCTCCCTTTCTAAATTTCTGTCCTTTGAGTCTCTTCCTGGACAGGAGCCTCTGTAGAAAGCTGTCTGCAGTCTGCCATCTTGCCCGAGACCCTGTCTCAAGAATAGTTTTTAATCAGCTCCCAAATGTTAATTTTATTCAAATCACTGCTCATAGCAGGGGGCAGAAAAGGAGCATGTTTGTTCTAAAAATCACAGAAAAGGGAAATGATGTCTTTTATATTAAGAACAAACACAAAATGATAGCCCTTGCTATGATATCTGTACTAATCAAGCCCCCAGATAAACAGCTTACTGAATGAAGCCATGTTTCTATTGGTATTTCTAACAGAAATCTCTAACCTGAAAGAGAAGGTGGGTGAGTGCTCTGGAATGTACCACGTGGAATCTATGTAGTGTCTGTAGAACATGCTTGGAGAATCCTAAATAAAGTAGCCACCATTCAGTGTAACATAGGAAAGGGAGGAGGTAGTGGAGGTAGATGATGAAGGGAAGCCATGAGTTGGTAATTATTGAGGCTGCCTAGTATGAGGACATACAGACCATTATTTCACTGACTTCACATATGTTTGAAATTTTTCAAACAAAAAGTAAGAAAATTATAAAAGACGACTTTACCAATTTCACAGGCAGTAGGATGGATGGGTGCAGGATGCCATGGTATACCCCTGGATGAGGCAGGACTGCAAAGACCTGAAGCAGCAAAGAGCCAATCACTCCTTGAGTCAGACAAGGTGTCACACAACTGCTGTGGCTGTGCTGGGCTTGTAATTTATTGCATTGAAATATTGTACATGGGGTGGGTGTGGTGGGTCACGCCTGTAATCCCAACACTCTAGGAGGCCGAGACAGGTGGATTTCTGGAGTTAGAGACCAAGCCTGATCAAGAGCAAGACTCCATCTCTGAAAACTAGTCAAGTGTTGTTGAGGGCACTGATAGTCCCAGCTGCTTGGGAGGCTGAGACAAGAGGATCACTTGAGCCTACGAGTTTGAGGTTGCTGTGAGTTATAATGCCACAGCATTCTATTGAGGGGAACATGGTAAGACTCTGTCTCAAGAATAAATAAATAAATAGTAGTTTAAAAAAAAATTGAACACTTTCCTACTTTCCTCCTAAAATCAGGAAAAATTTTCGTTACAATAAAATTACCTCTTTTATGAACTACTCTACTTTCAGTTAATTTGAAATAAGAGTGGAGGCATTAGGCATTTCTTTGAAATACAAACTCAAATTAAATGAATGCCTTCCTACAACAGGTCCATATCTTCAGTAAATACCTGTGCCCAGAACATGGACAAGAAGAGCTTGAGCCGTTAAAGAACAGGGACAATTTGGAACAAAGCTGGTAATTCTGCCTTTCTGAAAACAAAGTCCCAAACTTTACAGAGAACACATTCAACTTGTATCATTTATCAAGAATTGAATTAGAATAAATCATTAAATGTAGGGAAAAAGAAGTTATAGCATTGTGAAATTCCAGTGAGACTAGATTCCCTTTGTTTGAAAGGGTTCTGGATTTTCTCCATAGCCTGTTTCACTGGGAGGATAAACAGCTACAACAGATACACCCTGAGAAGAGGAGAGAGGTCTCTGGTGGTTCTCAAAGTACAACAAAGAAGGGAAAAGAAGCAAGAAGAGTGTGAACATCTTATTAGAAGGTTTATGATATGTCAGCAAAGCCTCACCATTCTCTAAGGCCCACTAAATTAGGAAGGAAATGATGTCACCACCTGAATCCTTCCAATTTTCTATTTCCACGCCCTGCTTCCCTACTGACACACAGAACCATAACTTGCCCACCCTATCTCTCCCTACCATGAGCTGCATGCTCTTCTGCTGTTTGGTTCTTTGTCTCCTGGGAACAGGTGAGCTTGGGAAACTGATGTGGACACCCTGCCTCAAATTTTACAGGTTCTGGATTAAGCCTCTCCCTAGAGACTACAGCAAGAAGACCTTGCCTAGGCTCTGTCTCCAATTTCCCTTTTATTTTTCCACAGGGGCCATGGACACTGGTGTTACCCAGACTCCAAGGAATAGAATTACAAAAACAGGGCAAAGCATTTCGCTGGAATGTTCTCAGACTAAAGGTCATAATGTAATGTACTGGTACCGGCAAGACCCAGAACTGGGGCTACGGTTGATCTACTATTCCGTTGGTATCAACGACACTCAAAAAGGAGAGGTCTCTGATGGCTACCGTGTCTCTCGAGAGAAGCAGCCTAAATTCTCCTTGTTGCTAGTGACTGCTGTCCCCAGCCAGACAGCTGTTTACTTCTGTGCCAGCAGTGCTTCACACAGTGCCTCTTGGCCACCTGCTCTCTACACAGAAAAGCAGGCACACAAGCAAGTTACTTGCTCAGAAGAGCACAGCAGCCTTCCTGAGTGTGGGATATAGAACATGTAGCTTTGAGTGGGCCCATGAGTGTGAGCCTCAGTCTGAACTAAGGGCCACTTTGGGACAGCACCCCCCCTCCAGGCCTGTGATGACCCTGAAATCATAGGCCACAGGGAATCTGTCTCCCTTCCTACCCTCTTTATTCTAGCAGGCTCGCTCAGTAGCCACCTTTCAGAGCAACGAACCTGAGCCTTTGACTACAGCTCACGATTTTTAGCAAGAGCATTTCTAGGAGCTCCAACACAATGTGATTTTTTTTAGTTCATTTGCTGTTCTCTCCACCCACTTTGCTACATGCCCACTTTGTTCTGTTCCCACTCACAGCCCCTTATCTGTCTATCCCTTCTTTGCCTCACCTCTTCCCAGCTCAACTCTGCCACTTACCACTGTACTTGGTTGCCTTTATGCTAAGAACAAACTGGGTAGATTTTTTTCTCAAACTTATTTAATTACTAAATCTGACCTACAGGTGAAGTTTTAGTCCCACAGACTATGATCTATAAAAATAATCTTTCACCTACATCCTCTTACTTTGATCTCTGGGAGATTAATTTTAACCTGCACATGTAGGTAGCCTTATATTATTTTCTGGCTATACAAAATTCCCCCCCCCCAAAAAATAATTCCCTCTCCCCAATTTCACGCTAAACTTAGGAGCTTGGAGATGTTCCCTTTTCTCCAGACCCTGGAATAATCCCTGGGTTCTCCTGCAGTGGGGACCCTCCTAGGAGCCAGTAAGTCCCAGACACAAGAAATACTGGATCAAAGACTGCCAGAGTATGTGGTGAAAGTTTTCCTGAGACTTGAGCAAAATGGCTTTGTCTTCTTGTCCCCCAGGCCTCAGTGATGTCAGCAAAAGAATCTATAAAACTTGGTGACTATTGCAAATTAATAATCCAACTCGTCCCATTTTTACCCGCTCTCATCTGAAAAAAATCTCATCCCCCCTAACCAGTCTCCTGTATGGGTTCTATCACATCTACTTTCCCTTTTAAAACAACTTTCCCCAGAGTTTTATCCCCTGCTTTCCATGCACACTCCATCAGGAGTCTAATTTGTAACAAGTCCCTCATCAGCTATTAATTTATTAGCTATTCCATTTACTTGTCTCCCGAACATTTCTAGTAGATTTCCTTAGGATTTTCTTCTGTCTTCTCTTTTTCTCAATGTATATATTTTCCCTCAACCTTCCCACCCACAGTCATGACAACTTTCATAAGTCCCTGACTTATGAAAACCCACCGGTCACTGGACACTGTAGCCCGGGCCTCCCCAGACAATTCAAACTCCAGGAATTTATTCTTGGATTTTTGTCTCTTCAACCCACCTGCATGCATTCTGGCCACACATGTGTTTCTATCTCTGCGATCAGAAGACCCATTCTAGGTTTCTCTTTTACGTTAACTCTCACATTAAACCGGCTTCCACTTCTGAATCCCACATTGTCGTAGTTTGGATCCTCAGCAAATAGACTTTGAGAGGGAGATTAGTGTGGGGAAAAGTTATCGGAAGGAAGAGGGATGCTTGGGCTGTGCTGCAGCCTCAGCAATGGCCTTAGGTGACCCTGTGGAGAGCTTGGAAGCTGGAGGCTTCTTAAGAACATCTCAAGGCCATGGGCTACATCTTATAACTACTCTCCTTGCAACCACATCATTGTATATGGGTCACTCTGAGAAGCAATCATGAGCTTGAGAGGGAAAAGGCATCTATTTAGGCAAAGGCAAGAAAGCTATCAGTGTCAGAGTTTCTAATACACACGTTCACCTGATTTAGCCTCTCCTCTCTTCTCCTCTCCTCCCCTACTGCTTCTAGACCCTTGTCATCCATCACCCAGAAGGAAATGCAATACCCTCTCCTGGTCTAGCAGCCTCTTCCCACCTCGGCCTTACTCAATTTCTACATTGCCACCAGCGTGGTTGTGTCCAACATCGCTCACACAGCACACAAAGACCTCCACAAATGTTTCTCTGCTTACAATCTGGCCACATCTTCCAAATTCATCCTAGTATTTTAGCCTCTAGCTCAACTGAACTAGACAATTCAAACACCAGGAGTTTATTTCTATTTCCTAGTTAGGCGAAGCTGAATCACACAGCTACACTTTTGCAAAGTTCTTTCCTCCATTTGAAATGGGCTACTTACTTCTTGACTGCTGGGCTAACTCTCACACATCCTTGAATTCTCAGATTAGAGATGAGCTTCTCTGGAAAGGCTTTTCTGAGTCTTATAATAGCAAAAGATGCAGCTCCTTGTGTCTTCTCTGCGATAGTTTATGCAGCCCAAAACTATCTTAGTAGTACGCACTTTTGCATTTCTTTTTATACTGACTCTTCACATAAAAACTATGCATCCTTTAGTTTAAGTCTCTCTAATTTTATGCATGTATTCCAAGCATTGAGTAAATGTCCAGCTATGAAGTAACAGTAGAAGGGAAAAAGGGAGAAAGGAAAGGAGGAAGATAGGAAAGAAGAGTCAAATATGCCTTCAAGTTGTTCTGCAAGATTTTTGTTCAAGTAACACATTTTCTGGCTTCTGGTGCCTGTGTATTTAAGTCCCCCACACCTCCCACCTACAAATCTCTTTAAAACAAAGAAAATAAGTTTCAGAGAAGATTTGAAAATGAAAAACAAAGGAGTTTTACTGGAACAAAATTATACAGAGACACATGTAACAATTATTATCCAGTGTTACTATCAGGTGATAATATATGATTGACTGGGAACATAATCCCAAATGCACATGGAAGAATGGGTGGGGAAATCAAAGCTGTTCTCTTTAATGGAGTGTGAGTTTTGAGACTGAGGACATATAAAGGAGAATGTATATAGGCATGTGTGTGGCATAATTATTTTAATCAACATAAAACTTACATATGTATGCTTTAGGGTGGGTTTAAAAATATATTTTATTTGGGATATATAATAATTTAAGTTCATGCCCAGAGTTCTAGTTTTGTTATTACAGGCAAAGAAGCAGAGTTTGGACCAAGAATGATATGCTATATTTGAGGGCCTTCAGCACTTTCAAATTTGGGTATAAGATGCAGTCAGCCCTCTGCATCCATCAATATTCTCAGATTGAACCAAATGCAGATCTAAAATATTAAAAATACACATGGCAATGCAACAATAAAAAATACAAATAAAAACAGTGCCACTACAAATATTTGCATTATATTAGGCATTATAAATAATTTAAGGATGAGTTAAAGTACATGGGGAGGATGTATGTAGTTATACGCAAATTCTACACCATGTTATATAAGGAACTTGAGCATCTGCAGATTTCGTTATCCATGAGGGGTGTCCTAAAACCAGTCCCCCATGGATGATGATGTTGTGTTGAAAACATGCTATCGAAGCTCACGACAGGCATTTGGTGTGGTATTGAGACATGTGAGTAATTTCATAAAAGCTCCACACCCATCCTCTGTGGTCAGTGTCCATGATTCTCTGGAATAAAACTCTATTTTTTTAAAAATAGGAACTATGAAGTCACAAACTACCGTTGGAATAGTTGATTAAACCTCAGTAATAATGCTACTTCCACGTGAGGCCAGAGACCTGAGCTAGAAGATATTTATCTCTTTTTTTGGAGACCAGGACCCTTTCCCTTATTTTTTCTGCCTCTTTTGAAGATGGAGAGTCTTTTACCAAGATAAGAAATCTTAACCTAGCAATGCCATATTCTGGTTCCAGATCTTTCCATCTGGCTGAATATTAAGACTTCATTTTGTCTTTTGTCTTTATTGGTATCTCTGCCTCCTATAAACTTTTCATTAACACTGTAAGGACTATAAGTTTCTGTAAATCAAAGAGGCTCCAATGAGAGAGGGTGTTTAATTGGACCAAAAATGTATAGAGACTTACATAAAGATTACATGTGATAATCCTTGTGTCTCTAACTGCTGACATCTAGACATTCTCAGCAGCTACTCCAAAGACTTCAATGAGCATTTCAGAAAACTAGCAAAGTGTTTCTACTGATAAAAGACCAGCCATGTAACATGGGTTTGATAGTTTATCTCTGTGTTCAAGTATCCCTCCATCTGAGGAGGACCCAAGCCTTCTCACATCACTCCCAACACAGGACCCACTTCTTTCCTGCTTCCCTTTCTTTAGTCACTTCTACAGAAAATGTGGTGTAGATTTACATCCACTCACTGCTGAAGTTTGTCATTGGTCATCACTCATCTTTAAATCTGCTCACACTTAGAACAAGTGGACGCCTCTCTTTTTCCTGTTTCTTTAAAACTTATCAGAATTTTCCCAAATCTTTCTATTACCCCTTTCTCCTCTTTTTCAGCAGGGGGCAGTAAAATTTCATTTACTTTGTCTTTCTCAACACTTCTTATAGAGAGGGGAGTTGGGGATTGGTTTGCTCTCACTAACAGGTACCATGTAAGGGTATATGGCACACCTCCTGGGCAAAGGGCTTAGCTACAATTTGGACCTTACCTAACAAATTCAAACAATGTTATCTAATCATTTGTACCCTCATATTCATCTGAAATTTAAAAAAGGACCAGATTGTATAAGGGATGAGGCAAAATTTCATTAATTATTTTATTCATTACCTTTGTCTTAAACAAGCCCATAAAGAAACCAGAGTATTTCAGGGTTTGCTAAGTCGTAGTTGTTATATCCCTTTGGATGATAATGAAAAAGCAGGAATAAGCAGGAGTCTACATCACATATAAAATACACAAAGACTGAAGATCTGACATTGTATGAGTGGAGGTATAGTAGTAAAAGTTCAAGTCTTGTGTAGACATGATGTGAACAAAATTTATTTCATGACAGTTGTGGATCTTGAACTGAGGCAAAGGAAGTGGACAAAGGTAGAGGAAGTTGGCGGATTAAACTTTGCAACTCATAATCAAGGCCAAATTTTTTTTTTCTGGATGGGAAAAGTAGGGAAATAAAACAGCATTTGGTTTAGATTGTTGTTTATGGCACCAGCTCGCAAAAAATTTTTAGTCAATGTTACCAAAACATGGATTAACCTGCATTCTCTGCTCTTTCATGATTGATGATGGTGTTAAGAGGAAGATGAACCTAAATCATCCTAGTTGGAGCTTACATTGACAAAGTTGATGAAGACCAAGCACCAAGTTGGTGAAAAATGAGAATGAGAAAGTTTCGTTATTCATTGAGAAGTCAATGAATTCCAGTTACCTGGGCCAAGCCCTTTACATGTATTGTCTAAATGTGTTTAATGCTCACAGAACATTCTCCTGCTCCTGTATGGATTGGCCACTCCGGTTAGGGGCTCCTGCTTTTGAATGTTCTTCCCTCTTGGCTTTGCAGAGTTTATCCCCGTCCATTTTTCAGAGCTCAACTCAAACTTCACTTCCTTTTGCAACCTTTCTCATTCAATCAAATCATGGTATCATAGGCATTCAATGCTCATAGTTCTTATGTTCACATCTTATAAAAAGTTGCAATCACATGTTTTGTAAGAATAGTAAAGACTTGAGTTCGGATAAATAAAGCAGTCAAGCCCACTTTGGATGATGAGTAAAGGGACATAGATAATTCTGTCCTTCAATAGGATTGCTGTGGGATGCAGAGAGGTTACAGGGACTGTGTCATCACACGCTGCCTTCATCAAGAGCCTATCCAGTGTCCTCCAACCTGGGACACACCATCTCTAGTCCTGACAGTGTCATGACTATCTGGCTCGGGTGCTATATGGGCTTTTACTTTCTCAGGGCAGATAAGTCATAGACAAAGGCTGTTCCCAAATCAGAAGGAAACATTACCTCTCTGTTGGGTTTTCTCCTAGCTCGGCATCAAAGAACATCCTGAACTCTGCTGCCAATTTTTGTCTCCTGTCATAGGCCTCATGGATGCTGATATTGCCCAGACCCCAATACATTGTGTTACAGGGACAGAAAAGACAATTACACTGGAATGTTCCCAAACCATGGGCCATGACAAAATGTACTGATATCAACAAGATCCAGGAACGAAACTGCAGCTGATTCATTACTGATATGGTGTTAATAGCACAGAGACAAGACAGCTTTCCTCTGAGTCAACAGTCTTCAGAATAAGGAAGGAGAATTTCCCCCCGACCCTGGAATCTGCTAGTACCTCACATACCTCTCAGTACCTCTGTGCCAGCAGTGACCATACAGTGCTACACTGGCATCTCTGCACAAAAAGGGCACTAAAGTGAGGAAGTCCCACCCTCTGAAATCTTATCTTAAACTTCAGAAGTCACTGCAACTCTTCCCGGACTCCTTAGCCTGGAGGGACCTATGTGGTTTGAGTAACAGTCTAGACTAAAGACTATCTCTGGGTCAGTCCTCTCCATGCTGGAAAAGGGCCCAGCTCCACAGTCAGGGCTGACTTCTTCCTTGAATCTAATTGCTACTGTTCAATTGAGACTTGCACATATTTGATCTTTCTATATAACATTTGACAGTTGCCTTATTGTTGCCTGCAGCAAGTCTTTCTCAGCTGAAAAACAGGAAAAGGATACTTTGACTTTCTCACAGATTGCCTCTGTCTCTGGTTAATGATTCCTTCCTGGATTTGGACTAATTCTTTCATACACAGCCTCTCTAAGAGTTTCCTGTCTGAATCCCTGTCCTTCTCCCCAAGACTTCATGCCATGACTGTGAACTTGGAAAAATCAAACCCCCTGAACTGATTATTTTCACTTCTCTAGCTCTAAGTTAATATAATCTTTGCTAAATCTAAATGAGGCATAGAAAACAGAGGCTGTATGAGGGTTCCAGTTTTTTTACACCCTCTCCAACACTTGGTATTTTTTTTTATTATAACCATTCTGGAAAATTGATAATGTCCTTTCACTGTAGTTTTTAATTTTTATTTCCCTAGTAACTAGTGATGTAAAGCTTTTTTACGTTGCTTATTAACCATTCCTATATGAACCTTGATGAAATATCTATTCAAATTCTTTACTAATTTTAATTGCTTCTTTTTTCATTTGCCAAATTTTAAGATCAGATATATGACCTTCAAACATTTTCTCCTGGTCTATAATTTGTCTTCTCATTTTACTAACAGATGTCCCTGAGGGGCAAACATTTTTAACTTTTATAAAGTCCAATTTTTTAATATCTCTTTTATAAATTATATTTTTCATATAACTTCTAAAAACTAGTTGTCTAATCCAAGGTCATAAATTTTTTCTGTCTTCTTCTAGCAGTTTTATAATTTTAGTTCTAATGCTTGAGCATTTTGAATTTTTTGTGTGGTAGGTATAAAGTCTTTATTATGAGTATTAGTATTTTTGTACATATATTCAAAAAATTATGCTTATATCATTTTTGTGAAGAATATTATTTCCTCATTGAATTGATTTTTGCACCTTCTCAAAATTGAATTAACCATAAGTAAATAGCTTTTATTATGGACTTTGTCTTTTAGTCTCTTAATCCATATGTTAATCCCATGTTAATACCACATCCTCTTAATTATGATTGCTTTGTAGTATGTTTTAAAATCATTTAGTACAAGTTCTTCAATTATTTATTTCTTTTTCAGAAGAAAGGACTATTCAAGTCCTTTGTCTTCCCACATATCTTTGGGATCAGCTTATCAATCACTTCAGTTACTCTTAATAATTTGTGTTTTTCTAAGAATAAATCTATTTCATCTAAGTTGTCAAATTCATTGACATGTTGGTTATAACATTTCCATATATTTCTGTAGGGTCAATTCTGATATTCTCTTTTTTCCTTCCTGATTTTGGTAATTTCTGTCTTCTCACTTTTTATCTTGGTCAGTCCAATGAACAGTTTATCAATAGTTTTTAAATGCCATTGATTTTCTTCATTATTTTTCCCATTCTTTATTTGATTTCCAATTTTATATTTATTATTTCTTCCTTATATTTACTTTGGGTTGACTTTTTTCTCATTTTTTTTTTACTTTATTAAGAAATTTAGGGCTCGGCGCCTATAGCTCAACCGGCTAAGGCGCCAGCCACGTACACCTAAGGTGGCGGGTTCGAATCCCCAGCCCGGACCCGCCAAACAACAATGACGGCTGCAACCAAAAAATAGCCGGGCGTTGTGGCGGGCGCCTGTGGTCCCAGCTACTTGGGAGGCGGAGGCAGGAGACTCGTTTGAGCCCAGGAGTTGGAGGTTGCTGTGAGCTGTAATGCCATGGCCCTCTACCCAGGGGGACAGCTTGAGGCTCTGTCTCAAAAAAAAAAAAAAAAGGAAAGAAATTTAGATTATGATGGAATATTTTATTGTTTTCCCTCTAATGTCTTAATCTGAATCTATAAATTTCTCTTTAACCATGACAGCATTCCAAGTGCTTATATATGCTATATTTTATAAAATTCTATTAAAAATACAATTTTCCTTGAGAAAAATTTCCTTCTTCTAAAGTCATCAATTATTTAAGAGTGTGATGTTTAATTTCTAAATATTTAGAAATTTCCCAGATTCATTGTGTTATTTATTTCTGATTAAATTCCACTGTGATCATAAAATGTACTTTGAATTATTTCATCCCATATGTATGTGTATATATATATGGAGAGAGAGATTGATTTATGATACAACATATAATCTATATGGGAAAATGTTCTATGAGCACTTGAAAAGAATGCACATTCTGTTGTTGAGCAGCAAATTCTAAAATCACCAATTGAGTCAAATATGTTGGTAGTATTTTTCAAGTCTTTTTCCACCCTTCTTAGCTGGCAGTCTAGTGCATGTGATCAATTTTTAAGACTAGAGTATAGGAATCAACTATAATTTAGATATGTCTATTTCTTTTTTTTTATTTGTCATTTTTACTTTACATATTTTGGAATTCTATTGTTAGGTTCCAGGAGTTAATCCACAGTGCTACACAGCAAATGATTTCCACACAAAGGATAATGAAACAGAGATTTGTGGGATGTCACCAAGCATACCAAAAATGCAAAATAATAGTCTTAGAAAGAGAGGACAAAATAATGGCTGCAAACTTCTCAGATTTGATGAAAAACAGAAATCAAAAGAACCTTGAAACTTAACATCTTTCAAGTACAATAAACTGAAAGATATCTATACCTAGACACATTACAGTCAAACCCCAGAAAGCCAAAATACACAAAGAACATATTGAAGTCAATATATTTTCTCAATGAGAGAAATCATCTGCAATATGATTTTTTCCTGACTTTTTACCAGAAACAATGAAGGTCAGAGGACAGTGGGAAGGTGCTGAAAGAGGGGAAAAAAGGCCATCAGGTATTCTACATGCTGTATCCTTCAGAAATAAAGTAGGATTAAAGGCTTTCCAGATAAACAGAGACTGAAAGATTTCATAGTTAATAGAATTGCTCTGCAAGAAATATTGAAGGAAGTCATCACTCTGAAAGAAAATAACAGTGAGGCTGGTCACGGTGGCTCACGTCTATAATCCCAGCATTCTGGGAGGCCAAGGCAGGTGGATTGCATGAGCTCAGGAGTTCCAGACTAGTGTAAGCAAGAGCAAGACCCTGTCTCTAAAAACATATCTGGGCCTTGTGGTGAGCACCTGTAGTCTCAGCTACTTGGGAAGCTGAGGCAAGAGGATTGCTTGAGGTCAAGAGTTTGAGGTTGCTATGAGCTATGATGCCACAACCCTTTACTGGGGGCAAGAAAGTGAGACTTGATTTCAAAAACAGAAAAAAAGGAAGGAAGGATGGAGGGAGGGAGGGAAGGAGGGAAGAAAAGAAGGAAGGAAGGAAAGAAAGAATGAAGGAAGGAAGGAAGGAAGGAAGGACAGGAGGGAGGGTGGAAGGGAGGGAGGGAGGGAGGGAAGGAAAGAGAGGAAAGGAAAGGAAGGAAGGAAGGAAGGAAGAAGGAAGGAAAGAAAAAAGAAACTAACAGTGGCGGTAACTCAAACCCATAGTCAGAAACAAAAGACACCTGAGAGGACAAAATGCATATGTGAGTAGATAAATACAAAAGAATACACACACACACACACGTGCGCAAAAGGAATATATATTTCATATATGTATTGTTTGTTTATATATAAAATTTGTAATTTTTATCATTATGAAATGTCCCAATTTTTCTCTAATAATGACTTTGGCCTCAAAGTTTATTTCCTATGGTATCAGTATAACCACCGCAGCTCTGATGGCTATTACTTTCACGATATAACTTTTTCCATACTTTACTTTGAATGTATTTGTGTCTTTAAATCTAAAGTGATTTTCAGGCAGTCAAAAAATAGTTGGATCTTGTCTATTCTATTTCTTAATATAAAATCAACTCAAAATGGAACAAAGACTTAAACATAAGACCTGAACTTTAAAAATAACAGAAAAAACATAGCATAAAAGTTTGTTGAATTCATCTTGGCAAAGAATTTTTAGATATGACCTTAAAAATACAGGCAATAAAATCAAAACAGACAAGTTGGAGTACATCAAACTAAAACTCTCTTTGCACAGCAAAAGAACAAAATCAACAGAATTAAGAGACAAGCTAAAAGATGAAAGAAAATATTTATAAACTATATATCTGGAAAAGGATTAATATTCAAAATATATTAGGAACTCAAACTACTTATTAGCAAGAAAACAACTCAATTAACATATGGGAAAGGACCTGAATAGATATTTCAAGAGAAGGCATATGAATAAGGAAATGTATCACTACTAACAATCAGGGAATTATGTATTAAAACCACAATGAGATATAATCTCACAACATTTAAAATGACAATTGTCTATTATAAGAAGAAAAAGGAACCCTTGTACACTGTTGGGTGGAATATAAATTAGTAAAGTCATTATGGAGAACAGTATGGAGGTTGCTCAGAAAATTAAAAATAGAACTACAATATGGTTTAGTAATTCCACCTCTGGGTGTATATCCAAAGCATATGAAATCTACATGTCAAAGAAATATATGCATGCTCATGTTTGTTGCAGCACTATGTACAATAGCCAAGATGGGGGATCAACCAATTTCCATTTATGGATAAATAGGAAAATAACACAAAATATATAGAGACCCTTATACACACACACACACACATACATACAAACATGGTGGAATACTACTCAACTCTAAAAAAGAAGAAAATCTTGTCATTTGCCACAAGATGCTTGGACCTGGAAGACATTATGCTAAGTGAAAAATCCAGGCACAAAAAGAAAAATACTGCATTATTCTCACTTGTATGTGGAACCTAAATAAATCAAACCCATAGAAGCAGAAAATAGAATAGTGGTTATCAGGGGCCAGGGTAGGATGCAGAGGCTCATGGGAAATAGAGAAATATTGGTCAAGGAATACAAAGTTTCGACTAAGTAAAAAGAGTAAATTCTAGAGAGCTATTCTAAGGCATGGTGACTATGGTTACTAATAACATATCATACTCTTGAATATTACTACTGATGTAGATTTCAAATGTTCTCCTAAAAATAATTGTCCAAAAAACCTGTAAGTAGGTGAATGATGCCTGTGTTACTATATTTAGTAATGATTCCACAATGTATACATATAGTACAACATCACAGTGTGCCCTGTAAGTATATGTAATTTTTATTTGTCAATTTTAAATAAATAAATAAGTGAAAATAAATCAGATAGCTTCCAACTAAGATAGCTTAAATGGCAGTGTACTGTGAATTTTTTTTTTACTAACAAATTATAGTAATTTTGGCTTACACTGAAATATGCATTAAACAAGTGTTTGCATAAAATTTAAATTCAAATTACTCTTCACAGCCCACAGAATGCCATGAAAACATGTGTGCTTACTTTGGGTACAGAAACAAATAGATTTGTGCTCTTAAAGAAAAAAGAAATTTCTTTTTGATTAGGTTTTTTGTTTGATACCTGTGTTTTGGGGAGCAGAATTGCTAACCTCTTCATTCTGCCATATCTGGATATCCCTCCGTATATGTTCTTTTGTCTCCTGGGAGCAGGTGAATCCCAGGAACATCTGGGAAATTCTTACTCTGAGCTTGCCAGCCACAGCCTACATTTGTTTTTTATAGACATTGCAGCATCAGGCTCTCTCCTCACCTCATAGGGCCCCATGAACCCTGAAGTTACACAGACTCCAAGACACCCGACTTCAGGAACAGGAAAGGAGTTTTATTATGTGTCATTAATATTATGTTGGTATCCACAAGAACTATGGTTGGAATTAGAGCTGATTTATTGTCCAGTTAACTCTGACATTCTTAACAAGAGACATATCTTTTATTTTTTTTTTTGACATATCTCTTTTAAAAACAGTATTTCCTGATAAAAAAAATATAAGGCTCCATTCCTTGGCTTTGAAATCTGCAAAGCTCTTTCAGAGATCTCTGCATCTCTGTGCCAAATAGCTACCCCACAGCACTGCACCGGCAGGTGCCCACTGCACAAAAGTGGTGTTCACGGGAGGAAAGAGTCCCTCCTTCATGAGGTTCCATCTCATCCAGGAAAGGAATCTGTTCTACACGAGCAGAGAATAGCCCTTCCCTGAGGCTCCAGTGTGAATCTCTCTATGGAGTCTGACATAAGTAGGACATTTGTACCAGATTCCCAAAGGCAGCATTTCTTTTACCTCCTTGTTCATACCAAGGTCGAGCAAATTTCCCAAATCTAAGGCCAGTTCAGAGTGAATCATTTCCTATTTCTGACATTAGACTATATGTATTAAGATCCTTAATCAGCCCTTTTGGCTTTATTGCTCTTCAGATAGAATATCCCCTTTTCGAATCCCAGTCACATTCATCCCCATCTCCTTCCTCGTTCTAATTCTCATCCTGGCTCTTCAGCCCACGCTAAGGCATACTGCAACACTCATCTCTTGACTCACCTGGATCCCCAAATGGCACAGATCTCTCTGTTGCTATATTCAGAGTCCCAAGAATACCTCCCTCTCCTCTGGACACTCTCTTCCCCAACCTGGTTCACAGCCATGTTCTTATTAAAATCTCTCAAATTCCACTACTATTTCTCTGCCAATACTGCCTGAGCTCAGGCAACCATGGTATCTCACCTGAATTACTCTAACACCTCCCAGATGCCACCTGGCTGGTGCCTTACTTTCTGCTCCAACCCAACCCATTCTCTGCAGCTTAAAACCCTTCAGTAGCTGTCTCTTGACTAAACTTCTTTCTATCTGAGTGTTACACTACAAGTTTTTTTTTGTTGTTGTTTTTGTTGTTAACCAACACTTCAAACCTACACAAGCCTCTTAAAATCCTCCATGATCTGGCCTTTGCCTACTTGTCTAGTCTTGTGAGACTCATCTAGTCTTTACCCACTTCTTGCACACTATCCTCTAATCATATTCAAAGTATCTCAGTTTTCCCAGAGCTCCATATGTACTTTCTCACTTGCCCTGAGCCTTTCCTTACGCTGTTCATACTCCCTAGAAAAACTTTCCCTATTTACCTGTGTGTCAGCGGATTTTCATGAGAACTCTGACATCCTTTGAATGCCGGCTGGGAATACCACGATGAAGATACACGAGTTTAAAACAAAGTCTGAAAGAGCCTGGAGAAGGCTTTCATTAACTCAGGCTGAGGAGGAAGACCGAGAAAATGCAGCACCTCCCTGGCCTCTTCAGAAGGTTTTTATTGATTTCCATCAAGTGCTTATGGAAAAGTAGGATTGAAAGAATCTGAAGTCCCCAGGAAGACTGGAGAGGGAAAGGGAGAAGGAGAGAAAGAGAGACTCTGGGTGAGTGACAGGGGATTGGTAAACAGCCAATAGCGTATCTAAATAAAGGGGGAGGGAGAAGCTAATTTTATTCACTCAGGGGGAAGTAACCAGGTTTCCTAATCTAACTACACATTCGAAGAGTTTAATCCCTTCTGTCTGTTGACTCTCCAACACGTAGGCCTAGTCCAGCCTGTCTGGGTGCCACCGGGTTCTTTTCATCTTCTGTAGTTTTGAAGAACCCCACCTCCCAGAGATTGTCCAGCTGCCATTGCCCTGGATACTCCAGGATTGAGGTGGGGCGTCACCTTCTTGCTAAGAAGTCAACACCAGTGCATCTAATTAGCTAATCCCTCCTTCTTAAGCCACAAGATCTAAGAAACCAAGCCCGGTAAATGCTCCATAGCACCTTACAATTCTACAATGTGGGTTGAGTCCCTACAATCATAGAACATCATACACTTTTTTAACTTGTTATATAATTTTTTAATTAAAAATATTAGTGTAAAATATGCTTACTTGAGTATGGTTTACTATTAGACCATGGACTATGCCCAAGTTTTTTATTTTTGTATCTCTAACATTAGTGTAGGCTCTGAATAAAGTAGGTGCTCCATAAATATCCACTGAAGGAATAAGTGAACCAGGTTTCCACTAGTTCTTGCCTCCATAGCTAAGATATCATCTCAGTTTTACCTACTTTCTCTCAAATGGATTGTGGCAATTATCTGAAGGTTTTCACATTGTGGTACATTGAATAATAACCCCTTCAAAATATTCAAATCTAAAGGGCTGGGAATTATTAAATGTTATTTTTCATGTTTAAAAGGACTTTGCAAGTGTGATTAAGTTAAGGAGCTTGAAATGGAAATTTATCCTGGATTGCCTGAGTGGGTCAAATATCATCACTGCAGTCCTTATAAAAGGGAGACAAAAGGATTCAGATCAGAAGGATACATGACAATGCAAGAAGACTGGAGTGAGGCATTTCTACAAAGGGGGAAGGGTCCTGAGCAGTAGTAGAAGTGGCATCTGGAAGTTGGAAAAAGCAAAGAAATGGATTCTCCCTTGAAGTCTCAAAAAAATAAAATAAAATAAAAAATTAGAAAAAACCCCACTGCCCTGCAAGTACTTGAGTTTAGCCTTGTAAGACTCATTTCAAGCTTGTGTCCTGAACAGTATAAAAGCATAAAAGCAGAAGGATGGACCTGATCAATGCGAAAGCAGAAGTTAATAAGGTGGAAAATTGAAAATTTGTAGAACTGAGAAATAAGCAAATAAGCTAATTGGGAAAAATAAAAAAAATTGCCAACTAAAAGAGAGAAAAAATATATTGACAGGGAAATAGCCATCATGATAGAGCATATTTTTCAAAACATTTTATACAATTCTTAGATAATAACCTAAATGCCAAAATGAAATGGATGACATTTAGGAAGATACAATTTAATAAAAATGATCCTACTGTTGACAGAAAACCTAAACAAACCAATGGGTACAAAAGAAATAAAGAAATTTGTAATAGAATTTCCTCAAAAAAAATACATAAACAGACAACAACAACAACAACAAAAGAACAAAAAGACAGAAACCTTCCACCATTCCCAATTACTTTCTTGCAAAGATTTCACTAAACCATTTCCAGATCAGAAATGCTCAAAATACTTAGAACAATCCAACGTAGAAAAGTAGAGGAAATTTCCAAATTATCTTCATGAAATGACTTAAACATTTACATCAAAAATTAATAAAACTACTCTCCAAAAACCTCACTTACTGGAGTTTGCTCCAGGAATGTAAGAGTAATTCAGTATTAGTAAATCTGTTAATCTAAACTGTTGTATTATTTAGTGGTGTTGGCTGAGCACTGGGAAGGCTGGGTGGAAGGTGCTGCCTGGAAAGGCAGTGAGAGGGACAACACGCGGTAATTCTGCCTGCGAATTCACATTCTCCCTGAGTGGTGCTGTCCAGCTCTGCTGAACTCTTTCTAAACTCCAAAAATGTCCTCTTCTCTTGGACTGGCATAGGCTGGTTTCTGTGCCTAGTGTACCAGAAAGTTATTGCTTTTCCTACAAATCTTTTTCATACCCACACCTCCTGAGGTTCTTCCTTTATGTGCTTACAACAATTTAAAGAATTTCAACTTCTTTCACCACATTATGGTTTTTCTGCCATGTCTTTGAGCAACCAGGCTGTACAACATTTTACTTTGGCAACACCAGGATGCCGGATTGTGGGTGCTGGATACAAAATTATAAGCCATATGGGAACAAAAATTTTTCTTTGGTTGTTTGTGCTTCTATCCCAGAGCCTAGGTCTGTCTGGTGCTCATAGTTGTTCAACGTATATTTGTTCAATAAAAGGAAAGAATCAAATAGGCCTTATGGAATTGACCCTGAATTTGTGTGTCACCATCCTCTACTTAACCAAAAAATTATTTATTTTCTTAACTGTCTCATGTCTCAGGCCTTATTCCCCTTCCTTCATAAAGGTTGGACCCTGTTGCTAAGCAGCTTAAAATAGGAGGCTGATGAAACTCTCTGAGGGAAGAGTTGATGGGGCACCAAGAATAAGAATATTTTTTTTCTAGGCCAAGTGTGGTGGCTTGCACTTGTAACCCTACCATTCTGGGAGGCTGAGGCAGGTGAATTGTTTGAGCTCAGGAGTTTGAGACGAGCCTGAGCAAGACTAAGACTCTATCTAGCAAAAATAGAAAAGCCAGCTGGGCACTGGGGCAGGTGCCTGTGGTCTCAGCTACTCAGGAGGCTGAGGCCAGAGGATCCTTTGAACCCAGGAGTTTGAAGTTTCTGTGAGCTATAATCTGCTCATGGCAATCCACCCAGGGAAACTCAGTAAGACTCAGTCTCAAAAAAAGGAAAAAAAAAAAAAAGAAGAAGATTTTACTTTGGTGATGCCATTTATAAGGGAAGTTGCAGTTGTGCTAAGCTCCAGAATTAGCCCAGTTCTGTACCTTTCATACCAACACAGGTGCAGGGACAGAATCCTTAACCAGGGAACTTCCCGGAGATCTCTGGGCTCAGAGGACAGCAAATTTCTGGGGAGTCTTCTCACTGCCACTCAGTGGGCCATCAGAGTGGGCATTCACCTCTGCTAGACAGGGGTCCACCACACCCTGCTCCTCCGAGGAAGGGAAGGACAAAGGAACACCAGAAGTAACCTCTTCAGAGAACTTCAATTGGGAATGTATTCTCTTTGTAAACATAGAGAGTAGCACATTCATCTGTCCCATCTTGGACTCCAAGCTCAAGTGAACTTACAGACACACACACAGAAACATACACTGACACCATCTCAGCAACGAGGCAGCTGCAACCATAGACGGATACTGTGCAACATCCCGAACCACAAGTCCCATTCACAGAATCACGTTTCCTAAGATTATTACCTTTGTTGGAAGCAAAGGAGTGAGCAACAGGAAGAGCAATTGTTCAAATACATTCAGTGGGGAGAAATATTCATTTTAAAACAGAAATGGTTTGGGAAGACATAATTCTTCAGAATTCTAGTTCTCCCAAGAGAATCATGGCTTCAGGGATGATTCAGCATGGTAATGAACTGGAACCATCCAGATGTGCTAAATGCTGAAGGAAATCAGTTTGGAAATGAGGAGGACAACTGAAGGCTAGAACACAGGGAGGGACAGAGGCAGACCGTCACAGGAGCTACTCTGGGAAAAGAGATTCGGCAGAAATCCAGAGACAAACAATTGGGCTTGAGCAAGCCATTTGTTATAAGAGTGGTCAAGGTTTTCAGAAAAAAACAAAATAAAACAAATAAGACTAACCCACGATATCTGATAAAAAGGGCTATGTTGGATTTCAGCCAGTTGGGAATAACATACTAAGTGTGGTTTTACTTTTGAAAGTTAGAGAGTAAAATGAATTATTCTTGAAGAAAGAAAACTCCAGCCACACTAAAAACAAAACAAACAAAAAAAAATAAAAACACACCAAAAGAACAAGAAAAGATAAAGGAAAAAATTTTAAACTTTAAAGTAGAGACTATTTGGAAAAATTATTATTAATAGTTGGAAGTACATATTTTAGAATTAGACTGATCTGGTTACTTTCTAATTTTGCCAAGTTACTTTAACCTCTCCAGAGGGAGTCTCTTGTCTATAAAATGGAGTCAGTGTGCGTGGCTCTCAGAGGCTTAACTTAGTTGAGAAATCAAATTGCCAGACACAATCCCTAGTGCTAGAATGAAGCTGAGTGATAACAACGGTGCTAGCAGCTCTGGCAGTAGGAGAGGTTGTTAACTCCAGCTGACCATTCTGCAAACTGAGCCTTAATAAGTAATTTCTATGTATTAGGTATCAATAGTAGTAACTGCTTTAAACATTAATTCATTGAGTCCTTACTGCGACCCTGTAAGTCATGCTTTTATTAGTGCACATTACAGATAGTGAAACTGAAGCATGCATGGTTAATTTACTTGCCTAAAATGAGTGTAAACAGCCAAATCAATATTCAAATCCAGATAATCTCCCTCCAGAGCCGTGTATATTAACGATTCACCTAGAGTAGTGGTGGTTGTTAAGGCAGCACGTCTAGGGGTGCCCTGTGAAGGAAAGACTCCATCTCTGCATCACAGCCTGTGGGACCTGGGGGTGGGTGGAGATGGTGACATCACAGGCAAACAACCTGTGAGCTGGCAGGAGCTGGGAGAAGAGAAGCCTGCTCTTTCTCCAACCCTGCCCTTGGTATCTTGGTGTCAGACTCCTTTGGGGGACAGCCTTTCTGTGTCTTCGAGTGAGTGAGATCACGGAGCATAAGGACAAATCAGGCCCTTAGATTTCTAGGCTCTACCACAAGCTTCATTTTTGTTTTTTGTTTTTTGTTTTTTTTTTCATGGCCAACACATTGGACGTCCTGGTGGACACAGGAACTTCTGTATCCTTCTCCTGCAGGCCACCTAGATGTTAGAGGATCAGGAACTCAGATATCAAGAGAAAGGTGGGGAGGAGGGGATAAAATATTTTCTGCAACCTTGATGATTAAATAATATTCTGGCTGACCAAGATCCAAGATAAGGGTTACAGTCGCAGTCGAAAAGGAGATGTCCCTGAGGGGCACAGCGTCTCCAGGAAGAAGAGGAAGAAGGGTTTCTTTCCAGCCCCAGAGACATCTGCGTATCTCTCTGCTACAAGTTTATCTAAGGAAATTCACAGCCACGTCCTCAGTTGACCCAGGGTTTCACAAAGCATCTTCCTAGAAATAATGCTAAGCAGCGGAAAGCCACATCAGTGACAGTTGGTCCTCAGTGCATCTGTGGTGACTAACATCCCATAGTTTTCCTAACATGCTTTTTCCCCAAAGCAAGCATGTTTCAGAGCAGTTACTACAACAGGCACTGAGAGGGAGACAGCTGCTGCAAGTCCCCGCGTCAGCATTTGTCATAGCCAATTTCATCTGCTGTAAGATGAGTTACTGTATTAGGTTCGAATTCTCTCTGGATGTGTTTAGGTGCCATTTAGTTTTTTCTAAGCTGACACTCCTATGGTTATTCTGCTCCTTTGAGCCCACCTTTCCTCTCCCTTGAGAGCCCCGGGAGAGAGCAAAGACATGACAGAAAAGGGAAAAGCTCTTTGTAGAAAGCATGCAGGGAATACACAGCATCCATGGGAATAAACAACATGAGACTCATTTAAAAGATTACAGTACTTTTAGAGAGAAATTTGAAGTCAGGTACAGAGATGAAGTGGAAAGGAATTCCAAGAGAAGCATTCAAAGAAAACCCTTAAGGGCCCTCAGATCACTATAATAGTCTAGTAGGAATTCAATAGACAAGAATCCATTATATGAGAAAGCATATATCACATAAGGAAAAATAGAAAATTTGTGGAGTCAAAACATTGCCAAGATAATTCTTCAAGAGCTGTGACCAACCACAGCTGTGTGGTTTGGAGAAGTGAAACTATCACTTTATGCGGAGTTTTAAGAATTTTAATTTTTCTCTGAGGCAGTGCAGGAAGAGGGTGCTATTTCTCTGGCCAGGAAATGAATGAAAGCATTCATCACGGCATTCTTCAGGCAGCATTCTCCATCTGACGCTGCCATGAGACACAGGCTCCTCTGCTGTGTGGTCCTGTGTCTCCTGAGAGCAGGTGAGTCTTGGGCACAGGTGAGCATTTACCACAGAGCAGTTCTAACTCATTTTGTAGTTCTAACTACAAAATGTTTCTTCACGACTGTCACATTGATCTTTGTTTGATCACCCTTCCCTTCACTGCACAGGCCTCAAGGATGCTGCACTCACACAGTTCCCAAGACACAGGATTATTGGGGTGGGAAAGGAATTCACTCTAGAGTGTTCCCAGAATCTGAATCACATTGCCATGTACTGGTATCGACAAGACCCAGGATTTGGACTGCGGCTGCTCTATTACTCACCTGGTACTGAAAGCACTGAAGAAGGCGATATCTCTGAAGGGTATCATGTGTCTTGAAAAACAATAGAAAAATTTCCCCTGACCCTGGAGTCTGCCAGCGCCAACCAGACATCTGTGTATCTCTGTGCCAGCAGTGAATCCACAGTGCCACACAGCCACATCCTCTCTGCACAGAAAAGGGGCAAACCAAGGAGTGAGGGGAGTTGCCCTCCATAGTCATCGCCCCTAGCAAGAGAATTCCTTCCCAAGATTTCACCAAAGCCCTGGCCTGACCTTGCCTTCCTGTTTCTCTCTTCCTTTTCTTTTCCCTCCAGGACACCATCCCTGCTATAGTCAGTTCTCATCCCTTGTCAATGTCCCACTAGACTAGAGGGCATTAACACAATGTGAACACTTTTCTCTTAGTGTGCGGTGATGCTGTGACAAAATACCCAAGACTGAGTAATTTATAAATAATAGAAATTTATTTATTTCAGTTGGAGAAGTCTAAGAGCAAGGCACTGACATGTTCAGTGTCTGGTGAGGGCCTATGTCTCTACCACTGAGATGGCACTTCGAGGGCTGTGTTGTCACATGGTAAAAAGGCCTTAGCTAGTTTCCTGCAGCCCTTTGTTAAGGCTCCGATCCCTTCCACACAGGCCCCACCTTCTAATACCACCACAGTGGGGATTATGTTTCAACATGAACTTGAGCAGGGACACAGTCAAACCATAGCAACTTTCCAAGGCAAACTTCACTTTTCAGATCCAGGTGTAAGGAAATGTTGATGAATTGAATTCTATTGAATCAAATGAAGAAAAATAAGTTTCAGGTTTGGAGACATCCTTCAAAGGTTCTTCAAGAGTCTCTCCCTGGCCAACCATGTTGCTCAGGAAAATGAGAATGGGCGGCATTAAGATGTGCTCAGATGCACAACAGTCTCAACAGCAGGAAAAGAGGATGAAGAGGGTGTTGGATGTTTTTGACTATTTGTAGGCTCAGGATTATGTAGAGGGAGAGCTATTTTATGTGTGTGTGTGTGACTATGTGCTAAAGAGAAATGACACTTTAAAAAAATTTTTTAATTTTATTATCATTATTGTTTTTTTGCAGTGTTTTTTTGGCCGGGACCAGGTTCGAACCCACCACCTCGGGTATATGGGGCCGGTGCCCTACTCCTTGAGCCACAGGCACCACCCAACACGTGTTTTTCTATAGGTTTTACTGAGGAGCACAACCTTACTTAGGTAGATGCAGATGCAATTTTAAAAACCAACACCTGTGGCCCCAAATAAATAGACCAGAGCAGAAGTTTTCTGAGTAATCCCCTTAAGAGGAATGCCAGGTGATAACCACCCATATTAGTTTCCTACAGCTACATAACAAATGACTGCAAATTTAGCAGGTTAAAACAAGACCAATTTATTGTCTCACAGTTCTGTATGTCAGAATCTCAGGATGGTGTAGCTGGGTCCTTCTCAGGGCCTCATAAGGCTAAAATCAAGGCGTCAGCAGGCTGCGTTCTCATCTGGGTTCTTGTTATTGATAGAATTTGGTTCCTTATAATAGCAAAAGGCTGAAGGCTTCAATTTTTTGTTGGCTGTCACTGGGATATTGCTTTCAGCTCTTTTACGATTCTCTTCATCAAAACCAGAAATGCTCATCAAATCTTTCTCATGCCCCAAATCTCTTTGACCTCCCCTTCTGCTACAGGCTAGAGAAAATTCTGTGCTTTTAGAGGGCTCTTGTGATTTGATTAGGTTAGGCCCACCTGGATATTCCTTTGCCAAATAATGTAACATGATCACAGTAGTGATATCTCGACACATTTTTAAGTTCTAGGGGATCATACATTGGCAAGGGCCACTGGTGATCATTATGTAGGTCTGCCTACCAGAACAATGGAGATGAAATACCAGGAAAATCAAGAATAGAAATTCAGAAATCAGATAATTAAATGCATTAAGGTAAAATTCAAGACTATTCAAGTGAATTTCATAAGCCTGGCCAAGCAGTGGATCAAAGTTTCTTCCTACTTCTTTGTCAGGAACACAGTACAAAGGTAGGATAGAGTGACCTTTGGTACAAGGGAGCAAAGGGAAGGTCTAGGAAGAAGATGCAAGGGGTTTGGTCTGGCTCCAACTAGGACACAGGAGACTTAGGACAAAGAATAGAATTGTTTTAGTCTCTGAGTCTAGGGTCTACATCTAGTTTATGAGTGACAAGAAGGAAAGATAAAATCAGAAGAGTTATCAATGAAAGGGTAGAATGCAGTAACAGTGGAGAGCATTTTTTTTTTGCCATAATTGAATTTAGCTGGCAGAAAAAATGAGATACATAAATAACCTTATTCTTATGAATTCTGAGTTTCCTTAACATGGAAATAAATTTTCTTATCAGTTGATTAGCTATTTTAGGACAATCTTTTGAAATTCCAATGAGTAGAAAAACTAACCTCCTCACGGGTTAGAAAGCAATAAATATCAGGATCCAGTCAACAGATCTAGTTGACTAGAACATCTAGAGTGAATTTAGTTTTATTATCAGCAACTTGGCAAAAGCTTCCCGAAGAAGAAACTGGGGATGATCTGTACATTAATTAAAGTCAAGTTGTTTTTCTTCTTGTGAATTAACCCAGCCTTCCACAGTGAGACAACAGAAGTAACTCAGGGGTAACTTAAATAACTAAGGAGTTTCACAGGAATGAATTGCCCTGCAACCCCACTGATGGAGCAAGAGTGGTAACAAGATGAGAAAGGAAACGTTACTTTCAGAGTGCAGAATCCCTGAGATGGAGGCAGTCATTCTTTCTCTTTTCATGAAGTGGTTGCTGTTCACTACTCCAAGACAGGACCTGGGAACACAAGAGTCACTGCCCAGGGCTTCAGGAATCTAAGACCAGTACCTCCAACCTGGCTTCATGCTAAAGTGAAAGTAAATTCACTCAGGACACCAACTGCACACTTCCATCTAGAGGTGGGATGGATCACATCATCCCTCCCTATGGCGCAGCACTTCTTCTGAGTTCATGACTTGGACTTCTGAGTGCATGATCTTGCACATTTATTTGTGCAAGATTTTGACACTGAGAGTTACACTCCATTTCTCTTTCTCCTTTGCACTGGACGTTCAGTACATACACAAGTGCTTTCATTGCTAAGTCTTAAATAGCTTCACTCTTCATCTATTATTGTAACACTGCCACATTTATGCTCTTTGTATCAGCTTCCCAGATAAATATAACAGATGTCTTACCAATCTCTCAGGCTCCTTATTAATCCTCACCCCTCCTAATCCAGTGTTAGCATCATACCCAAGTGTAATCAAAAAATGTGTTCTATCTCTTTTTTCTACAGAATCTTTCAATGGGTCTCTATGGTCTATGATTCATAAAATCTAAGTCTATTCAAATGGAAAATAAACTTACAACTATCCTTTTAATATTTTAAAAGGAAGAAAAATAATTCTTTTTTTACCCCCAAATATGTATTTTTTTTTATTAAATGATAGCTGTATACATTAATGCAAACATGGGGTACAGTGTAGTGTTTTCATATACAATTTGAAATATTTTCATCAAACTGGTTAACATAGACTTTGTGTCATTTACTTAGTTATTGTGTTAAAACATTTATACTCTAGTTCTAGAAAATTTCACTTGTACCCTTGTTAGACAGACCTTATAGGTAATCTTTCCAGTCACCCTCCCACCACCCATCCGCCCTTGTCCCCGAAAAATAATTTTTTATCAAAAATGTCTTTGTATTATAAAAGTTCTAACTAGAGTTCAAGATGGTGTCACCTGTGCTTTGTATTTTTTACCTCAAGTAACTTTGATATCTTTCCATATTGACAGCATCAGAGTTGGGTGCATGTATTAATCAATGTTGTGACTTCCGGTGTATTGCTGATCCTGGAGAGACTGCTCCTCCCAAAAGTAGCAAATTCCCAGAAATAGCACATAATTGTTCTTGGAGCAGGATTTTCATATCAAACCAAAAAGTCCAAAGCCTATATCCCAAACCACCTCCTCCATTGGGCTCTCACAGGGCATTTATACTGTGGGCCCCTATTCTCCTGCCCTAAGTACCCCCGGGCCAGATACCAGGCAATTTAAGACAACCCCTAAACCCTGAAGCTCACTGAAATTATTCAAACTGACCAAACCCAAACCTGCTTAATCTGCTTATCCTTCCCCACCATTCATTCCGATGAAAACCAAAATAAAGTCCCTTGCCAATGTTGCCTCTTGCTCCCTCTACTTTATGACAGATGGTCTCAATTTCTATTATTGTTTGTTTTTCTAATTCAGCCTTAAGGTCTTTCTCTTGAAAGTGGCCATAAGTTAAGATAGCCACTCTTTACAAGAGCCCTAACTTGGGGGAAAAGTTTTAGGTTCAGGTGTGTGTGTGAAGGGTTAAGGTGTGTGTGTGTGTCAGATTCATTGGGGGTGGGGTGTTAGATTCATAGAGGTGTGTGTGTAAGATTCATGGATGGTGTGTGTCAGGCTCATGTGTATGTCAGATCCATGTGTGTGTGTTTGTGTGAGCTTCAGGTGTGTGTGTCAGGTGAGGAAGTGAAATTGAAGTGCATGAATAAATTTATTCTGAAAAATTTATTACTCACGAGTACCAAAGCAATTAGGAGTCAAATGTGAAATACAGAGAAAGCTGAGAGTTCAACCAGAGGATGGGGAACCAGGGGAAAAGGGAATAGAAGGGGGGAGGGAAGTGGAGGAGGAAAAGAAAGAAGGGAGAACTATACCCTTATAGGTTCATTCATATTAGCCCTTAGGGGTTGTGGATCAGCTAATTTTTAAAAGGAAACTTATTTGTTGCCCCTCAAGTTTGATTATGGTCAGCAGCTGTGGGATGTGTTGAGTTTTGGGTCAGGGGAATGAGGGACAAGTAACCACACTGCACACAACTACACAGGGGGGGAAGTTAAAATACACATCACGCCTAAGAATTGATGCCAAGGCAGCAACAAGGTCGAACCGACTGATGATACTGACCCTAGTGTGTTCCTGTGTGGCCCTGCATGGGGTGTGATGCCCTCTCCTCTCGGGAATTGTAACAAGTATACTTTCAGTGGCATCTCTCTACTGATCTGTTAGGCTCACCATAACTGAATGATAATAAAACCTGCATTTTGAAACACTCACTTGCTGTGAGTAGGAGAAATGGGTCAGCACTTCAGAATCTTTAGCCAT
The DNA here is from genome assembly GCF_000181295.1 of Otolemur garnettii. Taxonomy (NCBI): domain Eukaryota; kingdom Metazoa; phylum Chordata; class Mammalia; order Primates; family Galagidae; genus Otolemur; species Otolemur garnettii. The sequence goes on along the minus strand of NW_003852444.1, from coordinate 2,563,459 downwards.
GCCCACAGTAAGAAAAGAAACCAAAGACCTAACCAAACTGAGCCACCCTGGAAGACACACAAGCCAACCACCCCTTTGTCTCCATGTGATTATCAGATATTCAAGTGCAATAGTATATAGTAGGCTGAACTCTTTTTTTTCCTTCAATCTACTGAAACTTTTCTACTTTCTTTATCAAGAGCCAGGAGAGTTTTGGGTTCAGTGGCCAGTGGGGAGGGAGTGAATCCATCTAGATAGGAGATGGGTGAACAAAACATCTCACACATGATTTAGGTGTGACAAATGACACTCACCTCTCTGTGCCTAGTTCACTTCACTAACATAATGACCTCCAGTTGCATCCATGCCCTGCAAATGACAGGATGTCATATTCCTGCTCTTCTGTGGCTGAATGACCTTTCATTGTGTATGTGCACACATGCCACACCCCCTTCATCTATTCATCCACTGATGGACAACCCAGACAAATCCGTGCCTTGGCTGCCATGACTAGTGCTACAAAAAACATGAGGAATGCAGACATCTCCCCCCATATATAGAATTCCTTTGCTTTGGATGTTTAAGGGCTCCATTTCTAAGCAGCTAAAAGAAGGTGGCAGATGAAGAAAGCCAGCCAACAATCCCAATTATCACTGGGAAATAGACATGAATAGAACCTTCACTAAAGAAGACAGGCGAATGGCTAACAAACATATGAAAAAAGGCTCATCATCCCTAGTCATCAGAGAAATGCAAATCAAAACTACCTTGAGATATCACCTAACCCCAGCAAGAATGGCCCACATCACAGTCTCAAAGCTGCAGATGCTGGCATGAATGTTGGAAGCAGGGAACACTTTTACACTGCTGGTGAGACAGCAAACTAATGCAAACTTTTTTGGAAGGAGGTATAGAGAATCCTCAAAGAACTCAAATTAAACCTCCCGTTTGATCCTGTAATCCCATTACTAGGTATCTACCCAGAAGAAAAAAAAATTATTTTATCATAAGGACATTTGCACCAGATTGTTTATCACAGCTCAATTTACAATCAACAAAATGTGAAAACAACTTAATGCCCATCAACCCAAGAACAGATTAACAAGTTGTGGTGTATATATACCATGGAATATTATTCAGCCACTAAAAAATAGAGACTTTACATCTTTCCTATTAACCTGGATGGAGGTAGAACACATTCTTCTTAGTAAAGCATCACAAGAATGGAGAAACAAGAATCCAATGTGCTCTATTTCAATATGAAGACAGTAGATGAGCTAATACAGGGGGCAGGTAGGGAAATGAGCAAGTGGAGAGAAGGGAGGGACATAGGGGGGTCATAGTGTATGACACACATCCTGGGAGAGGGACACAATTACAAGAGGGACTTTATCTAACAAATGCAATCAGTATAACCTAGTTCTTTGTACCCTCAATGAATCCCAAACAATAAAAATAAAATAAAATAAGAAAGCCACCCTGGGAAGTAGCCTAAAAAGAGAAAGAAATGCAAGGACAGGAGTGTGAATTATATGGATCAGAGAATCCCACTTTTAAGGGCAGACACTAACATACTTCTGCCCTTAGTATGTTCCATTTCTGCAAATACCTCCACAGATTTAGGATCAAAATTTCCCAGCAGGGAGCCCCACATAGATCTCTAGCCCCCTAGAAGGACTATTCCGCTGGAAAGAATTCCTCTCTTGTCTGCCAGTCAGTGGTCAGTTGAACGTCCATGGACCCTGCTAAGCAGCATGGAGCCGGGCAGGTGCTGCTGCCAGGGAAGGCAAGGAGGTTGTGACAAAGGAAACAAGGAGTGTCCCTCTGAGCAGAAGTGGCCTTAGAAAAGGCTCTTGTTATTGAGAATGTCACAAGAGGTCCAATCTCCAGTTTCCCTCCCACACTTTTGGCAATGAAAGGCAAGAAATGAGAGCACTGGCCCTCAGAAGAATTATGTCCTGTGATGTTTATTTTTCTAGGGAACATTTAGAGAAAGGAAATCATTAAAAACAAAACATAATAGGTCACAAAATGTATACATTTAGTATGAAACATAATGGTATTTGTTTCATTTAAGATGCCAACCTGAATATATGTTCAGTTTGACAAAAATTGCTGTAAAAGCAGAAAGAAAGGCTAGACCACTGAAAGATAGCAGACATGTTTTGTGGCAGTTAATATTGAAAGCCCACCTGTAGCCTGTGAGCCCATCCTGCTCACAGATCCTCCACCCCCAAGACAGATCACAGGGAACATGGAGACGCAACATGGGGCACATGGAATGCAGGACAGCAGGAAACAATGCAGGCAAGGGGGTGTAGTACGTCTGTTCCAGCTATGAAAATGGGAGTAGACTGTGAAATAATCTCTAAAGGAATAGGTTGAAAAACCAAACTGGAAAAGGAAGATTCACCTCAATGTCTAACATAAGCGTGCAGAGAAAGCGAAATATTCTTGAGTCTTGGTCAAGAGCACAGAATTTGCAGGTAAACTGAGCCACTTAATGGCTTTGGAAAGTTCTTAAGCACATTAGGGCTTCCGTTTTCACTCTATAAAATGAAATAAATAGCATATGCCTTTCTGAAGTATGGCGATGCTTCAGAATTGTGAGTCTTTTAACACAGAGATTGACATTGAAAATGACATGCAAAAAAGTATTGTGTTGGGAGCAGCAGTAGAGACAATATTTTGAATAGTTGTAATGTTTTTCATATTACATGGCTAGATACTTTCTGGATAGCCTTTATATGTCAGGCAACTTTTTAACCACAGCAACTCATTTAATTGCCATAACAAGTCTATAAGCCAAGAACTTTTATTATTCCTATTATTTTGGGGCTGAATCAGGCCCTTCCAATACTCTCTCTCCAAATTCATATGATGAAGTTTGAAGCCCCAGAACCTCAGAATGGGGCTGGAATCTTTAAGTAGGTAATTAAGTTAAAAGAAGGTCCTAATTTAAGATGAGGAGGTGAGGACACAGACATGCACAGAGGAAAGACCATGTAAGGACACAAGAAGAAAACAGACATTAGTAAGCCAAGGAGAGAGGCCTCAGAAGAAACAAACACTGTTGATATCTTGATCTCAACAGTGCACACACACAATGTCCCAGTGGCCCCACCCTGCCCGCAGCTATTTCCTGCTCCTTCGCTGTTCCCATCCTACTTCTTTCTTACACATCTTGCCATTTTGGTCTTGGTCTCTGTATTAGCTTGCTGTTACCATATAAATTAGCACACAGGGGCTTAAAACAACATGAGTTGATTACCTTACAGTTCTATAGGCCAGAAGTCCAATGCAGGTCTCATGCACCTAAGAATCAAGGCTGTGTGATTGACAGGGCTGCTATCCCTTCAGAAGACTCCAGGAGAGTCACTTTCCTTGCTGTGGCTTCCTTCACCATCAAAGGCGACAGCATTTCATCTCCTGACCTACTTTTCCACAGTCACGCTCTCCTTGGAACACAGATGAAAAAGGTTCTCCACTTTTAAGAACCTATGTGACTACTTAGGACTCACCTGGATGATCCTGGCAACTTTCGCTTAACAGGGTCAGCTGATTAGCAGCCTTAATTGCAACTCCAACCTTAATTCCAATTTGCCCTCTAACTTAACTACTTACAGGTTTCAGGGATTAGCTCTTGAGAGGATTATTATTCTGCCTACCACTACGACATTCCACTAGAGGGCGCTAACATATCCTGTAATGTAAATGAAATTTCAGATAATGGTGGGAAAGTTTTATAAAACTAAATACCATACCATCAATTAAAAGAAAACTGAATATACAAATGTACTTATTGGGATTTTTCAAAAGTTAATCACTGAGTACAGGAAAAGTGAGTTCTTCATAACTGAATATAAGTGAAATAGGATTTGAAGAGTGGTGAGAATTCTACAGTCTAAACTTGGGCTCAAAATCACATAGAAAAAAAAGATTGTCCTATAGATAAGGGAATAAAACATGTGTTCTCTTACAGGGGCTTTAAAGAAAGGGCTTATCTATTGAGTAGATGGCTGGCAAGATCTGTCCTCCCAGAGGAGTGGATGAGAGACATAGGTTTCCTGAACAGCATCTGAAGGCAGAGGGAAGGGAGAAGACACTGGCAAAGTGTGAGGAAACAGGGAGAGGAGGCAGTGCACAGGGGGGAATCTTATTCCTTTAAAACATGGAAGACCAGGGGATGTGTTTCAGAACTCCAGTCTGTGTAGAAGGTTCTGTTTATTTCCCAGGCTCTTTATTAAGGACCAAGGAGCTTGTTCTACAATGGAGAAATCCTAAATGCACTGACATTGGGTAGAAAAGACAAGGGGAAGAGTTTAGGAGGGAAGAGAGATGTGCACCAACTGAATACTACTGGGAAACTGAGGATCCTGGGGACTTGGGTCGATGACATCATTGTAGTGCCTTGGGGATGTGCAGAAGGGGAACAGAGAAGCCTCATAGTGGAAGGGACAAAGTGGGGGGAAGTCACATTTCTGAAGAGAGAGTAGCTGGTGGAGGCACAGGAATATGGTGCCAGGTACTTGCTAAATCATGGATTAACCTAACATGAAAAGGGCTTGGGGAAAATGAGAATGCTTTGAGGTGTAATTATCCAGTCTGGATGCAGCCGCATCACTCTGGAATGAAGGGAATTTCAGTATCCACTAGAGAGTGTGCCTGGCTTTATGGATGCAGGTACCTTGTGAGAAAATGTTTGAAGATGAAATGTGGGATGGTGAGGATTACTAACTACTATGAAATTATTTACCTGAGCCAGTTGTTTGAGAATGAAAACTCTTTTCTTTCCCTCAAGAACACCTGAGCTAGGATATGGAGGATTTGCCAGGAGAGTGCAAACCCATGATGAAAGAAGAGCCAAGCTTGCTCCCCACATTCTTTTCCAGAAAGGGATGGTACAGACATATGAAATGAGGGAACACGCCTCCCTAGACCGGAGTTAGTGCCTCGCTGCCAACCGCTCCTCCCTCGGGCACGTGGAAGGAGAAGGGTTTCACAACCACAGCTCCACCATGAAGGGATGGGCAAGAAACCCTTCCCTGAGGGCTAAGGGTAGCCCTGAAAAGTGGGGTGAGGGCCTTTGCTTGCCTGAAGATGATAATGATTTGGCTGAACACCAAAGGGCTCTGCGGAGCTCTCACTGTGGGTGGAGGCAATGAGAAGGGCTGTGAGGGCTGTCTCCTGCCTCACACCGGAAATTCCTTGGTGGGACCACACCTATGGTGCATCTTACAAATTTGAAAGATGTGAAATTTTGAATTTGAGTACATGTGAAACTTACTAAATGTAGAATATAAATGTCTTAACACAATAAGTAAGAAAATTCTGTGAAGGCTATGTTAACCAGTCTGATGGAAATATTTCAGATTCTATATAAAACCAGTACATTTTACCCCATGATTCCATTAATATACACAGCTATGATTTAATAATAATAATAATAAAAGACTGGGAAAAGATACAAGAAAAGTTCACAGGTATATGTATACCAAAACATCACATTGTACACTGTAAATATATACAATTTGTATTCATCAACTATACCTTAATTTAAAAAATAAATAAAAAGAGGAAAAGGCTCAAAGGTGTCCAAGGGGGAGGATATTTTAGGAAACCCCAGGATATCACCTCTGTGAGGGGACAACACCCTTAGGCAGGAAAGACGGCAGTCCCTGAAGCTGCTGGGGGGCTCAGAGGAGAAGCTTGATGCCCCCCACCCCGGTCCCCAGACACATTCCCCAGGACGTGGATCCACAGCAGAGAAAATCCTGCCTGGCCACACCACAGTACCCAGGACCAGAAACACACATCAGGGGTGGCAAGAAAGAAAGGCTGGCAAGGGAAGAGTTGGCTGCTGAGAATATGAGGTCACTGGAGGAAGTAGCTGTCCCTTCTGCCTTTCACCTGCCTCTTTTGCAGAAGGAGATAGAAGACGAAAAGAAGAAAGCCATGCCAGATGCCATCCTCAAGGGAAGCAGCTGCCTGCTCTACCAACAACGACCAAGTCTGCTCTGCTAAACAGCAAAAAAGCTGTGCATCTAAGCTTTTGAGCTGCATACAGACTAGGAAAATAATCCATGGTGTGAATCTGGCTGAGATTTTATGCCTTAGACTCTTTCAAAGGTAGTGACTAGAAAATATATCAGGGCATAGACAAAGTAATTTTTCTGCAGAGTAGAAATGAAATGCAGTTTCCATAATAGCATAAGCTTTATGGTCTCACATTTCCAAGTGATAATCCAATATACTATACCAATGTATACCATTGAGATCTAAAATACATAAATATTTGACAATTTTCATAAGATAATGTTAATAACAATTAAACATGGCGCATGCATAAGGACAAGCAGCCTCAAAGATATTAGGAAATTGAAACTGATCACAAATGTCCCCTGACTACTGCCCTTGTCTGCTTCAGCCCTCCGAGGAAAGGGGAGTGGTTTCTCTTCTGGAAACTTCTCTGAGGCCCAAGTGGCTGAAAAGGTGGAGATGTCACAGAAACTACAGATGCCTGATGCTGTCATGAGGCTCCTTGGCTGTGTGGTCCTTTGCCTCTTGGGAGCAGGTGAGTCCCATCACACATGGATCACGCATGACCTTTACCTGTGGGCTCAAATCCTGTCCTAAAGGCTGCAGCATCAGGTGACCCCTCTGCCCTGTCTTTATCCTGTTTCCTTCCCACACAGGCCCAATGGAAGCCCAAGTGACCCAGACCCCGAGATACATCATCACAGAGACTGGAAAGAATGTGACGGTGACATGTTCTCAGAATATGAACCATAACTACATGTTATGGTATCGACAAGATCCAGCACTGGGTCTAAAGCTGATCTACTACTCAATTAATGTCAACATGGTGGATAAGGGAGATGTTCCTGATGGCTACAATGTCTCTCGGAAAGAGAAGGGGAGATTCCCCCTGACCGTGGAGTCAGCCAGCACCACCCAGACTGCTCTGTACCTCTGTGCCAGCAGTTTATCCACAGCACTGCACAGCTGGCTGCTTTCTGCACAAGAAGGGCCACCACAAGAGAAGAAGGCTCCTCCCTCAGCAGGTCCCCCTCCATCCTAGAGGGAAACTTTCCCCCGTCATCCCACAGACCTGCGCAGATAACACACTTTAATCCTTCCTCCCTGTGCAGCTATTGCCCAAACTGAAGATTCCATTTCCAATTCAATCACTCTCAACAAATTGGTCTTGTATTCCAGGTTCTATTCTTAGATCTTTTGTCTCTTGGGGAGCATCATGTTCTGAATTGTTTACTAAATCCAGCATCTCCCATTTTCTTCATGTTAGCAGGTGGATCTGCCACACACCCAAATGCCCAAGCCGTAGATGCAGGAGTGACCTTCACTGTCTCTCTGATGCTCCCCTTCCACAAATAACCCATCATCCTGTCCTGCATGTTTCTAAACCTTAAATTCCTCACATATGGAGGAAGGTTGCCTCTAGCCACCTTCCAAGCAGTCACCCTGCCTGCCAGCTTGCTGGCTACCCCCACCCAGAAACACTTTCTAAGGCTTAAAAGCCTTTGACGTCTCTATCTTAGCTAGATAAAGTCTTGAGCTTATGTTGGTTTGCAGGTCATTGAACCCTCTCCAGGATGTGGTCTTTGTATACCTGCCCAGCTTCCCAATGATGCCTTCCCCTTCCCCTCAGCTGCCACAACTGCCTGCACTGTCTCCAGAAATACTCCACTCCCCTCAAGCCCCCAGATGTGTCCTACACTGATGCACTCCTGGGTCTTCATCTACAGTGCTCACTCCACCTACAGTACCTTTCTGCTCTCTGGTATTTACCCTTCACATACCATGACCCCTTCATATACCAATTTAGAAGTCACTTCCTCCAAAGATAATTTCCTTGAATCCCTGACTGGGTTAGTTTCTCCACTCTGTGCTCTTACAACAGCATGAAAAGTCCTATCACCCAGATGTCACCATAAACTCACCTGCCATGGGCCCCGGACTTCCCCATTCTGTAGCCTTTTGTCTCCTTGGGATAGATAGGTCACAGGCACAGGTGCAATATCCTTGAACTTAGTTTGGCAGACCCTGCAGTAAGCCTGTCTCTGGTGGGCACATATTTGCATCCTTTCTATGTTCTCTCTCTCTATTCTCTACAATGTCCACAGATGCTAATGTCATTGAAATTCCCATTTATCAGGTTTCAGGGTTGGAAAAAGGTGACTCTGCAATGCAATCAGAATATGTTCTGTGATCTATTTGTGATGATCCATGCAAGAGCAAGGGAATGAAAGTATGACTAATCTGTTACTCAGTTGGCATCCAGAGTACTAACAGATGGAATGTTTCTGAACGACACTGTGTCTCCTGAGATAAGACCGAGCATTTCTCTCAACCTTGAGATTTCCAGTTCCTCCCAGACACCCTGCCAGTAGTCAACCTACCATGATTTCCAGTCACTTCCTCTCTGTACAGAAGGGGTTGCCACAAGGGGAGATGTGGTCCTACTTTCCTAAGCCCCACTTACCAGAAGAAGATGCTTCCTGAGGCCTCCGGCGCTCTGAGAGCCCTGGTCGGTAGGAGTCTACCCAGGACCCTGGTGGATGATGGCTCCTGGGTGGGTGAGCTGTCATCATCTTCACTCCCTTCTTTTTGGTTTGCTGTTTCCACAGGGCTTCCTGAGCCCAGGCCCTTGACTGTAACTGACCTGCACCAATCCACCTTCCCTCACACCACCTGCTGACAAAGCCCATTCCCCACTCTGATCTTCAGGGACTCTCACTAAAGCCCCACAGACTTTTCCTCTTTCCTAATACTTTTTGGACTATACTGTCTGAAATACAGATGTCAACCTGCATTTACACATTTTATCAACAACAGAAGTTTTTAGACTTCTTTCATAAAGAAAAAGCCCATTCTAATAAAGATAAGAATGATTTATTGATTTAAAGCCTTTGTGTAAGCAGATAGTCTAGTGAAACTGAAGTTCAAAGGGTTATTGTGTTGAGTAGTTGTGTCTGTATGCTCCATTTATGATAAGGCTAAGACCATTGGATTAGATACTAGGTGTTTATGGTAATGTTGAAAGTAAGGAATATGGTCTGAATCATTACCATATTCTTTTTTCTTTTTTTTTTTTTTTTTTGAGACAGAATCTCACTATGTTGCCCTGGTGTGCCCTGGTGTGCCATGGTGTCACAGCTCACGGCAACCTCAAACTCTTGGGCTTTAATGATTCTCTTGCCTCAGCCTCCCAGGTAGCTGGGACTACAGGTGCCCACCACAATGCCTGGCTATTTTTTGGTTGTAGTTGTCATTGTTGTTTGGCAGGTTGGGCTAGGTTTGAACCCTCCAGCTCTGGTGTATGTGGCTGGTGCCCTAGCCACTTGAGGTATAGGTGCTGAGCCATGATGAGTATTTTATACCATCACAAAACACTTAGAAACTGTTGTATGGTTATTATTCGTTTATGTTGTACCTAGTTGTAACATTTAAATGCATACATATCATTAATAAACTTTAATGGGTGATGTAAATTAAATACCACAAATAAAATTTTACTGAAAAATATAGTATAAGTATTACAATGACAGCTGCAGCTGACACTTTTGTTTTGATCTGTGGTTCTCAATGTGTAGCAAATCACCCTGTGAGATAATTTTCATTGTAGTAAGAACCCTTAGCATGAAATATACCTTTTAAACAAAATATTAAGTGTACAGTTGTACAGCATTTCTGTAGAATTTAATCACCTCATGTGACTGAAACCTTATACCACAATAGTAGCAATCCTCTACTTTCTTCTCCCCTTCTTCCCTGAAAGTTACCATTCTATTCTCTGCTCCCTAGTTTGACTTGTGCTATATGAAATTAGCCTGTGACATAAGGACAAACATTGCGTGGAAAGAGTCTTTTTCACCAAAATTATTCAGAATTTCTGGCACATGGAGATAATAAAAGCAGAACTCTTTTAACTGGGCATCGTTATTGTTTTTAAATTCTCTGCAGATAATGCACTAGTTATTGCTTTTATGCCCAAGCCCACTGTTGGCACAGCACTGTGTCCACCACCCCACCAGATGAACCTGCATGTGTGGGCCTCTGCACTATCACAGTCACCACCGCCAAGGCAGCAGACTAGAATGGAAGGTATTTTATAAAAGGAATTAGCTTGGTGCCCATTGGGGAAATCACTTCACTCTATGTTCCTAATCCTATGGAAGCCAACCAGAAATGATTAGGACAGAAATATTCCAAACTTAATATTTTCACTAGCTGCATTCCTACGTGTACTTAAGGACAGACATGTGGAAAAGGAGCACCAAGGGACTGGTGACACTGCAACACGAGATGTCAACCTACATGTAAGGGTGTACTCAATGTGGCAGGGAGTGGCTAGGAATCTGATGAAACTTCCTAAATGCTAAAGCAAATCATTTCAAAAGCAGAATAAGAGGAGTTTGGCCCAGCACACAAAGACAGACATATTTCTTTTAACCACTTCTGGTCAAAAACTTCATCTGGAATTTAGGAGAAAAGAATTGGTTGTCAGTGTTAGAATTACCTTGGTGTTCCTAGCAGGTCAGTAGGGGTTTGGGTGAAGTATTACTATCTATTACAAAAGTATTGTGAGACTTAGAGAATGAACCTACAGAGATGGCACAGAACAAATGGTAATGACCATAGTTCAATGTCTACAGTTGCTAAAGAAGGTATATTAAGTGTAGCTTTAATTTTGTAAATTAAAATTCATTGAAAAAACAATCCCCACACAAATAATTTGGAAGGCAAAGGTAAAAAGACCTCAAAGTCTAAATTAGTAAAGAATTTTAACATATTGCCTTATACAAAATGAGTATTTCAATACATGATAGTATTAGTTAAAAAAAAGCAATGCTTTTAATGACATTTACTGAGTTATGTATGATTTATAACCAATTTATGTGTGTCATCTTGCCTTCTTACAATAATTCTATAAGGACTATACTTTCATTAGTTCCATTTCTCATATAAGAACACTGAGCCCAGAATTTGCCCATAGCTACAGGCAAGAAGTAAAGGAGACAGATTTCTGGCCCAGGCAGTGCCTCTCCACAGCCTGTCCTTCTAGTCAATGCACTACTTGTAGTAATGGTTATCATTAAGTTGAATGTGTTTAATGAAAACCTACAAGCGTTGAAAAGAAAATACATGAGAGAGAAAGAGAGAGGGAGGGAGGGAGGACTGGTAACAGGTTCATAGTTGGAGTTGGTTTAAAAAAATTATCTCTCTTTCCACAGACTCACTAGAAGGACTCATGGTACTCATAGTGGAGATTCGCTGCAGAGAAGTAGTAAGGATGCTATGACCACAAGCAGGAGGACTTAGGAAGAGTTTGGAGAAACCCGCATGGGCCTGCCTTGTGTTCTCTTCCTCCAGAGGAGGAGCACACCCTCACCCAATAATGAAAATGCAGCAACGCGTGAGCAGTATTTCTGTCCAGGGAAGCCCATTCGAGATTCAGCACCCCAGGTATTTTTGGTGGCTGGCATTATGGGCTAAATTGTGTCCCTAAGCAAGGATGTTGAAGTCCTAACCTCCAGTATCTCAGAATGTAACTGTATTTGGAGATAAAGTCTTAAGAGATGGTTAAGGTTAATGAGGTCATTGGGGTGGGCCCTTTACCTATTTTGCCAGCATCCTTGTAAGAAGAGGGAATGTGGGCACAGACACACACAGAGGAAGACAATGTGTACACACAAGGAGACGACAGCCTCTGGCAACCCAAGCAGAGAGGCTGCAGAGGAAATCAACCCTGCTGACTCCTCCATCTCAGATGTCTAGCCTCCAGAATTGTGAGAAAATAGGTTTCTGTTGAAGCCATGCAGTCTGTGGTGATTTAAGTCAGCCCTGGAAAGCTGATATAGCTAAACACATAAGCACCTTATACTTAGCAAAAATCCAGACTCAAAGCAGCAAAGCAGGTATTCAGCAAAAACCACCCTGTTGACACAAGCAGTCTAGGTACAGTGGGCCACACTTAACAGTTACTAAGCAGTGGGAACACTCCCAAAGTTCAAGTTCTCACAAGTCAGACCAAAACCCAACTGTGCAAACTAGCCCTTCGAAGAAAAACAGTCCCCAGCCTGCTATGTTAATTCTTCTCTAGACACCCACACCACATGCTCACACAGATTCACACACACACAGAGAAGTTCATGAGGAAAATGAAAGTCCTTTAAGTGCTGGTATTTGTAGACTCTCTGGTCTAGATAATGGTTGAAGGACCATGATCGTATTGGGGACAATGACATCACAGACAGTCAACCTATAACCTAGTGCTGTAAGAACACTCACTCTTTCTGCAGAACTGCCATGGGAATCAAAGTGCTCTGTGGTGTGGCCTTTTGTCTCCTGGGAGCAGGTGAGTTCCAGAAGCAGTTGGGCAGGGGAGTTGTTGGGTCTGAGGAGTTGGTGGCAAACCCTGTCCTGTTCTTTCCAGGCCTTGGAGATAAAGCTTTGGCCTCTCAGTCTTCCTAGTGGCCTATTTTTTCACTTTCTCTATCCTTCTCTTACAGGCCTTGTGGGTACAAATGTAACCCAAACTCCAAGATACCTGGTCAAAAGGATGGGAGAGGAAGTTTTACTGGAATGTTCACAGGATATGGGCCATGAAAATATGTTCTGGTATCGCCAAGACCCAGGTCAGGGGCTGCGGCTGATTTACTACTCATATGACGTTGGCAAAAATGAAAAAGGAGATGTCCCCGAGGGGTACAATGTCTTTAGGAACAAGAAGCAGCACTATTCCCTGGCTCTGGAGTCTGCCAGCACCAGCCAGACAGCTGTGTACCTCTGCGCCAGCAGTTTCACTCACAGTGCTGCACCTCCACATCCTCTCTGCACAGAAAGAGCAGCTGTAAGAGGGAAGTGACCCTAACTCGGCAACTCAGCAGGGGCTGGCTCCTATGGCACATTGGTGCCGATTACAAAAAAGGTGGCCATAGGGAGAAAACAGCCCCATGGATGCACATCTCCGCCAGGAAAGCACAATGTATTTTTCACTCCTCTCCAAGTCAGGGATAATTCTGAAGTAAACCTGCCCACCTTTATGTGTTGTCTCCAACCTGAATTCATGAGACTCTACCCCAACAGGAAGTCCTCTCATGTATTCCCAATGAAGCCCTGTTTGTCACTTTTTTTTTAATTTAAAAATTTTTTTTATTAGATCATAATTGTGTACATTAATTCTATCATAGGATACAGTGTGTTACTTCTATATGCAGTTTGGAAAACTCTCATCCAAGTGGCTAACATGGCTAACATAGCCATCATGTCTTTCTCATAATTGTTATGTTGAGACATTTATATTCAACCTTTAGACAAATTCACATGTACCCTAATAGGATAAACTATAGGCATGATCCCCACAATGTCATTCTCTTCACCCATCCTCCCCCTCCCCCCTCCCCTTTCCCCGTAGTCTAGGGCTCCATTTGGATTGTAGCATTCCTAAGATAACAAACAATTAGTTTCATAATAGTGTTGAGTACATTGGATACTTTTTCTTCCATTCTTGAGACACTTTGCTAAGGAGGACATTTTCCAGCTCCATCCATGTAAACATGAAGGAGGCAAGGTCTCCATCTTTCTTTGTGGCTGTATAGTATTCCATGGTGTACATATACCACAATTTATTGATCCATTCATGGGTCGATGTTTGTCACTTTTAATTGATTTTACCTGCCCTTTTCTATCCCAGGCCCTTTCATTGGGCCTTTTTCTACTTTGCTCAGTGTCCTTACGCTCAAGTGATGTTTCACTAGAGGGCGCTAACACACTCAAAATTCTTGAGATAAACTTCTTGTATAGGAGCTGATTCAAGAAAAAGTTTGTTTACTCAAGGAGAAAGACTGAAAAAAACAAATCTTTCTACAGATTGTCTGGTAAATCATGTTTTGTTGGAAAAATTCTGATTAGGGAAGAAATAAAATGTGATGCAGGAAGTGGTAAGGCCCTAACTGTACTCCAAATCATCTGGGAAAAGTATGTGCCTGTTTTTAAGATTAAAATACATAACATCTTATCATTGAATATTAACAGAGCCTTTTCTGCTTTAGAAATGCAAAATAAATTTAAATGGCGTTAGAAATTCCCAAATCCAGAGAGTTTGTGAAACCATCGACAAGACAAAACAGGGATATGAAAACACCATTCAATTCAGGGCTGAATTCTTATGTGGAGGAAGTCAGAGAAAAATGCAGTCAATATATTGCAATATTCAAGATGAAGTTTGTAGGAGAAACAGGACTTGAGCTGATTTTGGATAAAAGTCAACAAAGGAAGAAGAACTGTCAGAGGGGAAAGGTACCCTGCGACTTTGCTGTGTGAGATCACACTGGAGTGAAGGTGCACATCCTTTCCCTCAGAAAAGGTGGTAATCACAGTACTTCTGGTCAAGGTCAACATTTCGAACAGAAAAAACACATTGTTACAGAAAATCATTAAACACAGAATTCCATATCTACAAACATTTATATTCTGTAGGCCACTAAGGTGTCTGACAGTCCTGTATTTTCCCACAAATTATTTATTTCCCATAGCAAGCATTATCCAGACTCAAAAGCTGAGTTGCAAGAGAATGGAACAAGTTCAAGTGCTGTGTGTCCACTCCCAGTACTGTCTGGGACCATGCCCACCAGAGTTGTTACCACTTCAATTGAGTCTCACACCCAGCTTCCTTCCCGCCATGGTTGCCACCCTCTCTCCCTCTAACACAGTGGTTCTCAACCTTCCTAATGCCACGACCCTTTAATACACCTCATGTTGTGGTGACCTCCAATCATAAAACTATTTTCTTTGCTACTTCATGAAATAATTTTATGGTTGGGGGTCACGACAGATTGACAACCACTGAGTCTAACACATCCTCACTTTGCTAGTGAATTGCAGCCCAAGGAGAGAGGAAGAACACATGAGTTAAATGGAGAATAAGCAGAGATATAGTATCACATGTTGAAATGAGTCATAGAAGACATCCCAAGAGGTTGAAAGGACTGTGGATTGGGAAAAGAGATTTGAGTTTAGACCCTCCATAGGTGACCCTCCTCCCCACACTCACCACCTCCTTAAGTTGACCTAATTTTCATAAACGTAACATGTACCACAAGTGCGTATTAGTACAGTAGGCCTAGTTTCTTATGTTGACTACCTCTGTATGTTTGACCAGTCTGTTACAGAACCCTGGGTGGTCAACTTACAGAAGTTCTACTGTAAATCAGAAAGTATTCTAAGGGGAGTTCACAAAATAGGCACATAATACATCATTAACGTTTATCATGGTGAAGAATTCAGAAAATGTAAACCATTATTTCAGTAAAGGTACTTCACATTAGGAGACAAAAAAATTCAAAGGAGGTAAAAATTACTATCTAAGTCTCCATGTAAGCAATATTTTTAATTATGTGATTTGGAAAAATATGAAAAAAATAAATTCTTGTTGAATGGGAGTATGAGCATAGCTCCTTGATAGGATGTTGTGAAAAGAGAGGATGGCCTCTTCCTGTAGGAGAGAAGGATGATGACAGAGAAGGAAACCCATCTCTTTTTTCTCTCTCTCTTTCTGTAAAGAGCCCTGAGAAATTGCAGGTAGTTGAACATACAACAGCCTTGACATGCAAGTATTACTTTCTCATGATTAAAAAATTAAAAAAGAAATGGAGATCAAGGTGGGTATATTTCCATTCCCAGCTGCATAGCTTCCACTCTCAGGGGAAAGGTGTGATCCACGCTACCAGAAAACTGCACCTTTTACTTCTGTACCAGCAGGATAGTGACAGACAGCATCAAAGACATTTTTTCATTTCTTAACATAAACTTTCAATACCTCCTCTTTGAACTAGAAAAAACTGAAAGGTTTTGAGCAGAATCTGGTCTTCCTAGTGATGGACAAGTGAACAGAGCCATATAATCATGGGGGCTTGATAATATTCACTGCTAGTCACTATCAAACCAGCTGTAGATGCACTGTACCACTATTTATTACTCTTGTTGCCATCCTATATATGAGATTAACAACCATATGTTAACTGAAGACTTTAAAAAATTCATTGCTAATATCAAATGATCTTATCTTTCAGTATTCTAATTAACCTAGTCAATTGTTTATGGCTTGGGGGAATGTTTTCTTATCTGTGGCAGATCTTATTAAATTAATTTCAATCGATTAAAACAGAAATAGCAGGAAAGTAAGAGTCAAGGAGGTTTCTTCATCCCGTCATTCCCAATTAAAATAGTAAATGTAGGAAGAGACACCCAGACATAACATAGGTCTCTTCTGCCCTGTCTAGGGCCTCAGAACTGGCTCAGTTAGCTCAGACTTTGGTGGTAGGAGGTAAATGGAATTCTCTTCACTTATATTCAAGATTTTAGTAGAAGAAACGGGTACTTATTCTATCTGAGATGATGTCTTATTTAATTTGAAACAATGAAGGGGCATTATTCATTAGTGAAAACATAAAATATCTTTAAAGAACAAGGACATGTAATGAAGGACATATAATCATTAAATGTTATATGTTGCAGATGTATAGTCATCCATCTTCAATGGGATACACATTGCCATATGGTAACCTGAGAAAGAAAAGGCAATAGTCATAGTCTGTTAATGGGGACATTAGACAGACAAATGGATGCCAAGCAATGTCAGAGCTTCTCAAGTCCATACACAAAGTTTTAGCTGGTTCTTATTGAAAAAATTCTTCTCTAAGAAAAAAAAAAGATAAAAGTTGCTTAGAAGACCTTGCTCTTAATATACTCATGTTACTTCCTAATAACTGCCAACCTACTTTATAAGTGCTCAAAAATCTATTTAATATACAGTTATGAATGTATTTTATGAATGAGAGGGGTGGTAGGGAGAGAAGAGGGCAGATGTTACATTTACTAACTGATAGTTTTACACATAGAATTATTGCTTGTCCTTATTTGAGTGTTGACACTATACAGAGAGTGCCTGCATCTTCAGAAAGGAAAACACTTCGTTAAAATTGTAATCATATATACCGTCAACAAATGATGAATACAAGTCACATTTAGCACCCTTTGTAATGCAGAAGTCAAATGTGACTTGAGTATTACAAATTTAATACAGTATTTTTTCCTTTCTTAATATGTGTGTACATTTTTTGGCACCCTCTGTATTTTCCCTTCTTTGGATTTCAATTATATTCTCTCTTCCATTTTATATATCAGAAATTATGACCAGAGAGCATGAATAGATGAGACCCAAGGCAGGAAATGTAAGTGACACAGGCCATCTAAACAGTGCATAGCATGTTACCAGCCAGGGACTTGCCTCTCTGAACCAAAAGTTTATTCTAACAAACTTAATGAGAAGATCTTGAGCTTTAGAATTATATGGCACAGAAGAGTGGGATGAGATGTAGGGTTAAAAACAGAACATAATTTTTTTGTGTATGTACGTATATATGATGTGTATACATACATATATTCTCTATCATACACACACATATATTCTCTCTCAGAAGGAAAAAGTACCCTGATATATTTGATGGAATCAATTATCCAGTTTCTTTTGTCAAGAAATGTTAATATGGCAAGACTTCCCCATGTTTGCGAGCTAACAAGTTACCTGGACATCGTTCCATGAATACCATGAACACTAATAGAAGACCAGGGAGGCTGGATTAGAGGTACAACGCTTTAATACTCTCAGTGCAGCAGGCAGGCAGCATGGGCTTTGTATTCCTTTAAGTTCCCCTCTTCCCCACCCTAGTTTCCCAACACTGACACAAAACAGCTGCTGGACGGTACCCATGCAGTCAGTTTGCGTCATGACCGACGATCCCGGAGTTTAGGAAGTTCCAGTCTTCTAAAGAGGCTGCTGCCAAACCTGGTTAACCTTTGACCCAGAGAGAGACATTATCTTTATTATCCAGAATAGCAAACAAATTGTCTCTCTGACCTAGAAGGGAGACTTAATCTCTCTCTTCCAGGGCTGAATGCTTTACAATTTTAACAAGATAATCCAAAAAAATAGTTAATATAAGATATGCCGAAATGCTGGAGACCTGTGAATAATTTTCTCTCAACACTTCTCCACAACCTTTTGCACAAAACAACAACTATACAACTAGACCCACGATAGTATAATGAAATATTCTCATTTGAAGAAACTGAACATCTCCAGAAAAAAAGACTTATACAATACATAGTGACATTTGGGTGTCCCTTTCAAAATGGCTGGTTCCCTGCCCAAACTCTTTAAGTTGCCCAGTAAATAAGTAACACCCACATTGCCAGGCTTCCAGTCAGGTGTTTAGTACTCTGCTTTAAAACATGAACAAAGAGATCCAAGATTTACACCTGTAATTCTGGTAACTCAGGAGGCTGATGAAAGAGGATCACTTCCGCCCAGGAGTTTGATGTGGCAGTGAACTGTGGTAGTACCACTGCACTCAGCCTTTAATAGAGTCAGACTACATTTTAAAATAAATAAATAAACAAACAAACAAACAAGGATCACCAGAATGTAAGCAAAGTCCCTAATGTTTAAGAAAGAAAAAAAATGAATAAAAAAAGAAAAATAAATAAAAGAAATAGTTGAAACAAAAACATCTAGATTATTCAGAAACATCACATAGATAGAACCCAAAACACAAGAAATTGAGGCAAATTCTATTTTATTCAGATAAAATAATAATCATATACTACATTAATACTTGTTTCTATCCTTAGAGAATACAAAAAAAAAAAATCCTTAAAATAGAACAAAATGAGTAATAATAGAAATTATTCTAGGGAAGATATTTAGAAATGTTAAGAAAATCAAAATAAATTGTTTAAAATAAAAGTCAAAAGAAAAGTAGATACAACGTCCCAGAAGAAAAGAACAAAAAGATTAAAGAAAGAAATACAGAAAACATGGAAGGAAATGTAGATGACTTAGAGGGCTGACACAGAAGAGTCAACATCTGTCCAAGAGGAATCCTAGAAAAAGGAAACAAACGACAATTTTTTTAATTATCAAAGAAAAAAAAAGCACCCTCAAAAAAAATTTCCGAGAAACAGAAAATAAAATGAGCCTCCGGATTTGAAAAGACCAACTGAGTGTTTAGTGAATATAAAACTGAAATTAAGTCACATCTTCTGAAAATTTCAGACCACTGTGGGTTAAATGATCCCGAAGCTACCCAGGCCATAGAACAATGTTAAAAATCAAAGTTATAAATAAATAAAATCTATAAACAGAATGATATTGTATTTCTAAATAACAACACTGAATTTTAAAAAGCAATGGTTCAAGAAATAGCTGTAAAATTCTGATAGAAAATAACTTTCAACTTAGATGTCTCTACTACCCCAGGGTATCAAGACAGTGCAAAGGAAGATATTTGTATTTATGTTAAGATCCAAAAACCTTTACTTTCATTTTACTTTTTCTTGGGAAATTATTGGGTAATGTGCCCCACCAAACTGAGAGCAAGCCAAAAAGAGAAGAAATCACGGCATGCGGGAAATAGAGAATCTAATTTAGAATAATAACAAAGAGAAGCCCCAGGATAATAGTTTGGAAGTAGAACTAATTAGCAACCAGTCCAAAGTGAAATAGTAGGATCCCAGGGGTGCATTTTCAAAGAGTTCCTAAATACAGACAGCAGATCTACTAAATGATATGTTTGAGTAATTTATCCATTTTAGTATCAGTTCACATGGGGTATTCTGTACTTTTAGCCAGTTATACTACATATCAGGATTTATCTTGAGCCACTGCCTGTGGCAGACCCCATAGATGGAGGCTTCACACACGTGGGCACACACACACACATTTCTTCTATTATAAGATAAATGGTTTTCCATGCTTTTTAAAAAGTAGTGTTATGTCCTATAATCAATGCTCACCTTTAATGTAGTAGCATTAACCACCACCAAAGGGTGACAATTATGTGTTTGATGGTGCATCTTGTAATTAATGGAATCTCAGAATGAAAGACATATATGATAGGTTAGTTTTGCAAAATTCTCTTTCTAAAGGTCCTGAGTGTTCCTTAGGGCAGTGATTTTTCAACCAGTGTGCTGTAGCACACTGGTGTGCCATGAGAGGATCTTAGGTGTGTCACAAAAAATTTTTAAAGATCATTAATATTTATTTTCAAAAGAAGTTCAAAGCACAGTATGTATATTCTTTTTTTATTTTTTTACTATTTTTTGGAAAAACATAATTTTAGTGTGCCACAGAAGTTAAACTGTAGGTTCAACTGTTGAAAAATACTGCTTTAAGGTATCAAGACAATCATTCTTGGTAACCTTTTTTTCTACTTGGCTGGGCCCAGGCATTGGCACATGTGGGGCAATCCTTAATAATATTAATGTTAACTGTTGGGACTGGGGATCACGTAGGCATGAATTTGTGTCCTTATCCTGTCACTTACTCTTAGACTATGTGAACTTGGGTAGATTCATTTACAATCTCTAAGTTCTATTTGTAAAATTTTCTACTCTGTAGAAATAGAGTCACAATAAAAATGTAAATAGCCTCGCCTATAAATAGACTAAAATAACCCATGCAAATCACAGAGTAAGTGCTCAACAAGTTAACTCCACTTTCATGCAAAAATAAACTATTTTAGTTACATAATGTAAGAAATAAGTTAGTAATAGAAAAGGATCATAGCATTATGGTCAAATTTTACAGAGGGATGATCTATTTCATAACCAATATTGAGCTGAATTAAAAGAGAAGAAACCTTATTAAGAATGCCCAAGGATGAAGTAAAGAGAAATAAGAGTTATGACTGTGGTAACAGAAATGAGGGAAGAGATATGAAAGATGACACATACATCTAATGCACTTGATTTGTGAACTGATGAATGAGACAGGTGAGGAGAAGAGAGGCTTATTAAATCCCTGAACCTAAATGGGAAGAAAAGTAGAGATGCCATTTCGGGGAAGAGGGGAATTGAAGAGCATGTGTATGTGTGTTGGGAGACGAATGATAGGCTCATTTTGGGACTACCATGAAAACCCAATAGACAGTTGATATAAGTTCCCTTAAATTCTGTAATTTTACCTTTAGTTCTTTGAAGTCAATACTGCACCCCATTTTTGCTTGTATCCCCAAAGAGTAGCACACACGCAGTGTTCAGTAGTGGTGAATGGGAAAGTGGTGGGCAATTCTGGGCCAGTGGCAGGTGCATGGCAAGAGGACTGTGATTGCAGCCCCACCCTAAGTGAAGTACCGCAGAGTTCCAATAGGGGGAACGATTAACTTTTCCATATTCTGCAGAAACTCAACCTCCTGCTAGAGGTGGGGAACAGAGCAGGAAAGGAAGTCCATAGTGGGGAGGAAAGATGACTTGAGCTTGACATCTTATTGTCTTTTCTCAGGGGACAGGCCATCACTTAAAGATGTGGACTCTGCTGCTGCTTCTCCTGGCACGAGGTATGAGCCTTGTCTGGTGGGGAGTCTGAGGTTGGTGTTAATGCTGAGTAGCGAGGTGGGGAGACCTTCTTTCCAGAGGGTTTGAAGCCACCAATCAGACAATGAGCAGAAGAAATTGCATTATTAGAGGATCTTGACCGAATAGAAGGTGAAAAAACAAAGAAGTGGCAGTGCTGGGGTCCTTTGGGAGTGGTGGTGATACTGATGTAAGGATGCAGAGACTTTGCTGCCTGGGCATGTGTCTGACCCCCAGCTTCTCAGTCCTCACGGGTCTCTCTCTCTCTGGAACTAGGCTCTGTGTTTGCTGTTCTCGTTTCTCAAAAGCCAAGCAGGGATATCTGCCAACAGGGAACCTCTGTGATAATTCAGTGTCAACTCGACAGCCAAGTCAACTTCATGTTCTGGTACCGTCAGGTCCAAGGACAGAACTTGATACTGATGGCAACTGCAAATCAGGGCTCTGATGCCACATATGAGAGCGGATTTTCCAAGGACAAGTTTCTCATCAGCCGCCCTAACCTAACATTCTCAACTATGACTGTGAAAAACCTGAGCCCTGAAGACAGCAGCCTGTACTTCTGCAGCGCTGGAGACACAGTGCCCGGCACGGATCAAACATCTGAGCAAGAACCTCAGTTCCCAGCTTCCCACCCAGAAGAGCCTGAGACTCTGTCAGAGTGGGACAGAGGGAGGAAACCACAGCTCCCGGGCAGAGCAGCTGCTTGTGTGTTTGCGGGTGGACAGGAGTGTAAGCAGGCAGACTGGGAGGGGGGAGAAAACCTGTAGGACTAGCTCAAGGGGTCCATCCACAGACAGGAAGAGTGAATCCTGGAAAGTTGAGGGGGACATTTCTTCCAGAAGGGTGCTCAGAAATACCCAGTAAAGACACTTTGCCTTTAAATGGCAGAGTCAGCAATAGCCTTTAACTCAAGGCTGTATTTAGCCTGTTTTCTATCATAATGTCTCTTGGAAGGACCTTCATCCTGAAACTATGCTGGCCCATTGCACTGATGGCATGTTGATCATTCTTAGCAACCAGATTTATAAAGTATTCTAGGTGGCTCAGCATGACACATCCATGTGAGACCAATGTAAAATCTGCAGAAGTTCAGGGATCTGCCACATTGGTGGGCTTTAAGGTGGTCCAGAGGTCTGAGGCATGCTGGAATATCTCCTCTAAAGTGAGAAACGAACTGCTGCACCTTCTATGCACCAGAAAGAGGTGCAAGGATTCATCTTCTTTGGACTTTGGCTATATTGCATTGGATTATGCTACTCTGTTCCATGTAAAGTGTAACATGTAAATCTGGAGTCAGTGCAAGGGAGGTTCCAATAGCAGAATAAGCCTACGGTGAAAGCTTCTTGCTGGTTGGGCCATAGACCAAGGAAACTTGGCTGTCCTTAAAGTCTATGGCAGATGGGGATTCTATGCTGCCCCTGACACTCTCCATTAAGACAGTCACAGAGACAGCATGAAGCAGGTTCACTGTGCCCTCATTTCCACTCCGGCCCTCTGCAACTTAGGCTGCACTTTTACTACTTTCCCCAGTCCTGGCAAAACAGAACACACACAAACAAGTTACACACAGAGGGTTTTTTGCAGACAGGTATGAAGGAATAGCAGAATCCTGGGATTCAAGGAGAGCCAGTCCTCTCGGACTCAGGAAAGCTGCCTGGAGTGGATGGACTCTCATCTGTGCTTGCCCACTTGCGCTGCAGCTGAGGGTCTCCAGAAAGCAGCCCACCCTGGGCTTTATACCCCAAAAACAGCATGACATGCTGAGCCAAAGTGTTGAAGGAGCTCAGTCTGTCCCGGCCAGTTCCTTCTGATCTCAGGATGTTGTACCCCTAGCACATTCTATAGTTATTATTGGGAACTATAAGTGAAAAAGGGGGAAACTGGGTTTGTCTAAAGCTGCCTGGCCAACTGTCCTGTAGGCAGATACAGAGCTTTGGTGTAAAGCTAGATTCTCTTCTCCCTGCTCACAAATGTTCTTGAAAAACTGTTTCTGGCTCTTTACTTAAAGCCTCCTCATGGCATGCAAAGCCCGGTGTTATTTGATCTGCAAAACGATACAGTTGGACATGCACAGAGAATCCTGTTATTATGTAAAAATGTATAATCAAGGCCAGACTGAAGCGCAGGTGGAAAAAGGCACAATTCCATTTCAAGAGCAAATCTGAATGTCCACGGTACCCACTCCTACTTTCCCACACTTACCCTCAGTCCATATCAAGTTTCCATGGGAATTTTGTATTTCCGGTAGAAAAACAGGAGTCTATTTTCTGGATGGGTCTGTACTTTATTTTGGAATAATCATTACAGTCTAGCACTGAAATATGACTCAAAGAGGTAATGGTGAAGAGAAATCTTTTCAGGATTTCAGAACTTCAGTCTGGTTTTTCACATGTTATAGAACAAGAAATGACCTGGCATATAAATGTAGCCTATGTTCCACTTTCACACTATTATCCAGTGTCTTCCTATTCAGTCATATTTGTCCTCTTTTTATTTCTCTGTGCTGTATTCTGGAAAATTACTTCAAAACACTGTGAATTTTTCTAATTCATATTTCGGGTCCCATCGTCCCTACCATAACATTTCAACTGATTTTATTTTAATTTAACTGATTTTATTTTACATTAATTTTCATTTCTAGAAAATTCATTTGGGTCTTCTATAATTGTGACAAGGTCATGCTATTTATGTATTTTTAAATCATTTTATTTACTTCAGGCTATTAGCATGTATTTGAAATTCTTATCTAATAATACAAGTCCAGTAAGATTAGCTCGCATCACAAAATCCCAAAACTTCAGATGATGGTGCGGCTGTGGAGAGAGAGAACACTTCTATACTGCTGGTGGAATTGCAAACTAATACGACCTTTTTGGAAGCAAGTTTAGAGAATTCTCAAGGAACTAAAAATAGATCTACCATTCAATCCTATAATTCCTCTACTTAGTATCTATCCAGATGATGTCAAAAATCATCTTACAACAAACACATTTGCACCAGAATGTTTATTGCAGCCAAATTCATAATTGCCAAGTCATGGAAGCAGCCCAAATGCCCATCAACCCATGAATGGATTGTATATGTATATGATGGAATACTATGCAACCATAAAAAAGATGGAGACTTCACATCTTTTATAGCTAGCTAGCTATATCTTTTATGTTTACCTGGATGGAACTGAAACATATTCTCTTTAGTAAAGTATCTCAAGGATGGAAAAAAAGTATCCAATGTACTCAATACTATTATAAAACCAATATATAATCACCTACACATTCATACAAATGATAAAACACAACTATAGTCCTGAAAGAAAGACAGAAGAGGAGGGGGGTGGTGGTAGGAGGGAGAGTATTTGGTGGAACCTCATCTATTGTGCAATGATACATTATAAATCTATTAAGAGTACAGTATAAATGTCTGATCACAACAAATATGAGTGAGGTGATGGTTCTGTTAACAAGTTTGATGTAAACTTTCTACATCGTATATCAAATTAGCACATTGTACCCCTTAAATTCATTAATGTTCACAGTTATGATTTAATAATGAATTAAAAAAATAGTGCTAACATTCAAATCCTGTTTGAATCTGGTTTTCTTATTAGTAGTCTGCTAACTCTCACTCAGGGTGACTCATTTCCTTGTGCATTATATAAAGATATTGTGAGTTCATCTTTCAGAATTCTTTAAATCCTGGAATAAAGGTAGTTTTTACAGGAAGCATCTCTGTTTTCCTCTGTCAAGCAATTGGACTATAGTAAGTCCAGTTTTATAATTCTCAGTGTGTATCTCCTTGCAGTGTCTATCCCAACCCCCAATGGGCTGACTTCTCAGTGACCATGAATATTCATAAGACATTTGATTTAATCTTCCACTAAAAGCCAAAACCAACATAAATAATATTCCTTGCTAAAGTCTTCCAAAAGTATTTGTCTAGTTTGTCTTTTCACCATGTATGTAACTCTTCCTGTATCCTGGCTTTGTAAAGGAGTGACCTCTAGTTAGCCGCTGGTCCTATACAAGGTCTAGTGGGTCTCTTTCAGTATCCACACATGCTGATTCTCTAGGCCACTGGAGTCATATATACACCTGTTACAGCTAATAGGTCAAGTGCTACTTAAGTTCCCGCCTCATGCTCCCGTAACTCTATGAAGTCAAAAAAGTCCCCTCCAGTAAAGGCATGGATTATGGAACACCTTCCTATAACACAGCAAAATTATTTCTTTAAAAGCAGAAAAGTGACTGGGTGCAGTGGATCATGCCTGTAATGTTAGCATTCTGTGAGACCAAGGTGAGTGGATTGCTTGAGTTTAGGAGTTCCAGACCAGCCTGAGCAACAGCAAGACCCCATCTCTACTGAAAATATAAAAAAGTACCTAGGCATGGTGGCAGCCACCTATACTCCCAGCTAGTTGGGAGGCTGAGGCAAGAGGATTGCTTTAAAAATGAGGGTGTGTTATAACGAGATGAAATCATTTACCTAAAGCACATAATGCTGTGCCTGGTAAAGACACAATTAGTGTAGTTACTACCTATATTTATTTCTCACTATAAAAATATTACATTAGTAATTCCTTCTTCAAGGTCAGGCATTACTCTCTCTTTCAGAAAATTTATTATCATGATTGCTATTTTAGCTACTTTACTCACATTAAAATGCATGGTACAAATATACAAAACATTAAAGTGAGAAAAATTAAAATTACTTGTTTCTAATAAAATTAGGTCAGTCCTACAATATATAATGTCTTATAATTTGCTCTCTTAACAATATTTTATAAATATCAGACAATGGTATTCATGTCAGAAAGGATATTTTACATTAACTTCTGTAAGAATACTTCAATGCATGCCCATCCTTCATATCACCAGTTTATACAATCAAAAGCAATGGTAGGATAGATATCTATATGATCAATGGTGTTTATTTTATTTAAAAAAGCACTTGGTTGTGTGTGTTGATTATTTCTGTTATAGACTCAGGAGGGAATAATGAAAGCTCCTTAGCTATATGTTCAGATGGTAGATTCCTTGAATTCAGGTCTTACTCAAATATCATCTCACCAAAGAGACTGTTCCTGACCACTGTAATTAACCGAGAACTTCAGCAATCACCCCATATTATTACTTTACCCAATATATATATATATATATATATATACACACATATATATGTATGTAATTTATATACATACACATATACGGATATATGCAGAGAGAGAGAGAGAGAAAGTCTTGCTTTGTCACCCCAAGTAGAATGTAGTGGTGCCATAGTAGCTCACTGCTACTTTAAACTTCTGGGCTCAACCAATCTTTTGCCTCAGCCTCCCAAGTAGCTGGGATTACAAGTACCAACCACTGTGCCCAGCTAATTTTTCTATATTCAGTAGAAATGAAATCTTGCTTTTTCTCAGGTTGGTCTCCTACTTCTGAGCTTAAGCCATCCTTTACCCCTGGTCTCCCAGAGGGCTAGGCGTGACCCACCATGCCCACCCCACTTTACCCTATTGTAATAATACCTAATCCCCATTGTAGGAAGTGCGCATACACACACATATCCACACATTATTTTCTGCCTCCGCACATGTGCACAGACACACACTTGTTCATATAACTGCCCTTAGAGCAAGGATCTTTCCTATCTTCTTCATTGCTGCTTTCTTATAGCCTCGACGCAGGGGTTCTCAAACTTTTTAAACAGGGGGCCAGTTCACTGTCCCTCAGATTGTTAGAGGGCCAGACTGTGGGCCCCGGGACGAGTCAGCTGCTAAGCAGGACAGGCAGCGGTGGCAAAAACACCCAGCGGGCCGGATAAATGTCCTTGGTGGGCTGCATGTGGTCTGCGGGCCATAGTTTGAGGACTTCTGCCCTAGAGGAACTCCTGGATACCACAAAAATTCAGTAACTATTAAGAAATATGATTTTTTAAATTAAATCATAAATGTGTACATTTATGGGGTACAGTGTGCTGATTTGATATACAATGTGGAATGCTTACATCAAACTGATTAATATAACCATCACCTCACTTACTTATTTGTTATGGTCAGACATTTATATTCTAAATAGATTTGTAATGTATCATTGCATTGCACACAACAGATGAGGTCCCACCAAATACTCTCCCTCCTCCCCCTCCCCTCCCCTCTCCCTCCTCTCCTCTCTTTCTTTTTGGACTATAGTTGTGTTTTATCATTTGTATGAATGTGTAGGTGATTATATATTGGTTTTATAATAGTATTGAGTACATTGAATACTTTTTTTTCCATTCTTGAGATACTTTACTAAAGAGAATGTGTTTCAGTTATATCCAGGTAAACATAAAAGATGTAAGTCTCCATCTTTTTATGGCTGCATAGTATTCCATGGTATACGTATACCACAATTTGTTGATCCATTCATGGGTTGGTGGGCATTTGGACTGCTTCCATGACTTGGCAATTATGAATTGGGCTGCAGTTAAACATTCTAGTGCAAATGTGTTTGTTGTAAAATGATTTTTGATCATCTGGGTAGATACTAAGTAGAGGAATTACAGGATCGAAGGGTAGGTCTACTTTTAGTTCTTTGGGAATTCTCCAAACTTCCTTCCAAAAAGACCATATTAGTTTGCAATTCCACCAGCAGTGTAGAAGTGTTCTCTTCTAGCCACATCCACGCCAACATCCATAGTTTTGGGATTTTGTGACGTGGGTTAATCTTGTCAGAGATAGATGATATCTCAAAGTGGTTTTGACTTACATTTCTCTGATGATTAAAGATGATTTAGAAGAAAAGAGAAAAAATTGTGAAATAGTAGTGGCCTTCCATGCAGGAAGACGAGGCAAAGGCATTTATCTGAATTTAGGCTATCTGAGCCCATGAAGAAATTAATTAGATTGTTTTAACAGCAAAAGAACAAACATTTCAAAATTGATATTTGGATAAAGTATAATATTTGAATAAACCTTGTTATTTGAGTATAGAGGCACACACTGATGTGTATGCCAGCCTCCCTCTGCTGCCTTCCCCAACACTGGGAAACAGCACAGATGCTGTGGATTCCAGTGAGGCAAAGCCCCAAACCAGCTCAAATGCAGTGGCCCCGAGGTGGAAGGTTCTCATGTTGGAGTTATGTCGGTGCCCATGTGGACTGAACGCTCCATTCTGGGCCTTGGGAGCCTTTTGCAGATCCTCCCGGTCAAGCTGATCTAGAGGAAATAGCTGAACAATTAGCTGCTTGTCAGTGGATGACATAACCTAGAGCTTCTCTGAGTCAAGTGAGAGTGTTGGAAGTCTGACCCAGGGGACTGACTGGACATGTCACCAGACATGGGGCTCAATCTAGATTGAGTATTATTTAGAAAAAATAAATACATGCAACATTTGTTAAACAGAGTATCGTGGAACAAGTCATAGATGTTATAAGAATAAGAACCCTGATGTCTGTTCCTCTAGGACTCCATCTGGCTTTCCTCTGCCTCTGTCCTGTGTACCTGGGAGTCACTTAAGCAGCTCTATTGGCCCAAGTAGGGAGTGGACAAGGCTGAAAGGTGATTACAGACTCACCTTGACATTACAGCAATCAATCTATCTTCAGGTGATTTAAATTTAGCCTCAATTAGTAGAAACTTCCCCACTCACCCACCTATAGAAACCTGAAAGTCAAATACAATCTGCAAATAGAACTTCCCCCTGGACATAAAACTTACACATCTTCCATGCCTTCAAGATGGGGAGTGGCTGGACAGGTGGGAAGACAGGTGAGATGGTAAGAGGAGGGGATCTGGGGGTGTGGGCTGCTCCCCTTAATACCCATCTACCCTGTCTGGGGCACACTCTGGCACCCGGCATCTATCTCACAATTCAGACCTGGGGTGAGAAAACAGGGTGGGCACCAGCCAATCCCTCTAGGCCAAGTGATTCCCAGGATGAAATATTCAAGGAAACAATTCCTTATTGGATGAGAAGAAAGTGTCATGTGGGAGATATGTGGCTCAGAAAATAATAGTGGACAAGGAAAGGAAAGGAGCTAGTAGTGTTAGGCAGACACCAGGATTCAGACAATCCAGTTGGAGAATGATCAAGAGTCTTGGGACCTGAGGAGGAACTGAGGGAGACAGACCTAATCCAGTGGGACTAGAAGAGGAAAGTATTAAGGTAAAAGAACAAGAAAATAGTGATTTGGCATCTGACAAAAATATATTTTTCAGAGTACTGGAAGGTCGGAAAGAGGACACATTTCAACATAAAGGGGGATAATCTTGGTTTAAATAGGGACAGGTTCTGTACCATCTCTCCATGCCCTAGCCAAGTGACCCTGGCAATGTCACTTAACCTCTGAGGTTTAGATTCTTCCTCTGTAAAAAAGAGAAAACAGCATCTGCTGCCTCACTGAGGATCAATGAAGAGGAAGGGGAGCAGAATAATCTATGACAGAACAGGTAGGCTAGGGTCAGACGCCAGCCTTCAATCCCATCTGTAAAATGTGCAACCGCATGGGTGATTGTGATGATAAAATGAAAAACAAATAGAAGTTCTGTGAAAGATTTACACAGCATTTGGTGCATAGTAAGCACACAGGAATTATTCACTGTTAGTGCAGTTGAAGAATGGTGGTGTAATGTGCTCAACAGTAAGCACGAGCCCGGAGGAGGTAGCAGAAGACACAGGAATCCATAGCCAGAATGAACAGCTCCAAGGGTGGCATAACCATCCACAATGAGTTTAGGCAGCTGGATCCTGCACTTCCTCTACCTCTCCTGCCCCTCTGAGTCCAGAGCGGGAAGCAATCATCTCCACCCATCCCTCTTTTTTCTGCCTATAAAGTGAGCCCTGCTACTTTGAGACCATGTTGTAGATAACAGTTTATTTTAATAAGTGCAAAATATCAGAAGCTTCTAGTCCTCATGCCTTAAATACAGCAAATTCTCATGTTCATGAGAATGTGGATGAGGATGTTCATGAGAATGTGAATGAGGATGTTCTCTTTACACACTTCCAAAATGATTTCCTATTCTACCAAGATTATCTCCTCCAGGAGCACCTCTTGAGTACAGTGTTACCTAGTGGTACTAGAGGGAGAGTCTTTCCTTCCCAGGCAGAAGATCTGTGACTAATTAGAAGGGAACAAAAAAAATAAAAAAGAAAGGAAGGAAGAGAAAAAGAAAGAAAGAAAAGGAAGGGAGGGAGGGAAGGGAAAGAAACAATACATTTAGCGATGCTAGAAGAAAAGCCCCTGTATCATTGCTCCCCAACCTGGCTACCTGGGACTCTGCCAGTTGCCCTTGAGCAGAAAGGTGTGCCAGTCATGGTGTGGATGGGTTTGGGGCCATGGCAGGACAAGGTCATGAGACAAGGTGCCAGGTGCAGGGTTAATTCAATCTTCCATCTCTGCAGAAGGAAAAGAGCCAGGAAGGTTTCAGATGTACATAACCTAGACTGCGGTTTGTCCTCTGGAGACCTCTGGTTTGACCCTCAGTAAGCTTTCCTTTAGATGCCACCTGCAGCACCCCCTACATTTCCCAGCACTCTTTGTGCCTTCTCTTGGCCTTGAGGCCAGCTCTGATATTTCTAGAGCTGCATTCTTTCTTAGGCAAGATGGAAGATTTCTGAGCATCAGTCTCTTCCTCAGTAAATGAGAATAATGTTCTGCACACCTCAAAATTATCACATTTGTGATAAGTTAAACTGTGAAACTGAACACTAATGAGAAGCTGTGTGCCCTGGCTGCTATGTGAAAGCTCTCAAAGAGCTGTCATGCCCTGTACAAATAGAGCAGCATTCCTACATGAGCACAAGCCCATCAGAACCTAAATGGGGTGCAGGGTGGAGAGGGGACAGCTCTGAGTGCTGGGCCTCCTGGCTGCAGGGACTGCCAGGAACTAGACCCAAGGTACCCTATGTGTCCCTCCCAAACACATGAGCCACACTGGCATTTCCCCCATTCACTTCAGTTTCCATTTGCTCCCTCCCTCTAGTCCTCCTGCCATCTCTAATCCCATCATCAGACTTGTGGGCTTTTCTCACTTTGTTCAACATCTCCAATACATCCCCTCCATTCCTAGCTTTCAGAGAGTTCAAACTTGAGTTCTGCCATTCCTGCCCCGCCCCATGCCTGAGCAGAGCACTGCAGAGGAGGAGAAGTGTCCTCATAAGAAAGCTCTTCCAAGCAGCTCACATTGAACATAGCAGACACCATGTCCATCTCTACAACCCTCTGGCCTGCTTGTGCCTGGGTAAATTACAAGGCTGTGTCTGGGTGGCCCTGGCAGAATTCAAATTGTGATCCTCTCTGGTAAGATACACTCTATACTGAGTCTAACATAATCTGACTACATCTAAAATAGAAAATTCCTGCCCAAGCTAGAACCCTCCCGCACACACCCCCACCCCCGCCACCGGTCTTGGTTTATTAAGCCCAATATGTGACCCTTTCACCATGTGATCATCTCTCTACCTACTGCTGAGTCTCTGATCATAACCCTGATTATCATTGTCCGGAACTTACTCTAATATCTGATCTGGGCATATAATTTTAGTTTAGGTTGTTAATCCCCAGCAGGTGGGGGCAGTTTTAATCACTGTGAGTGCAGACTGAAGTTATTTAAGGAGAACCCATAAGGGGACCTGCATGAGAGACACAAATGTCCTGATGTCAAGGAAGACAAAGAATGGGGTATCAGTCTGCCATCTTCCAAATATATTGATTAAATTCCTACCTAATTCTCACCCCTCCACCTTTGAAACATTCCCCATCCTTCATTGGCCTTGGTAAGAAGGAGCCAGGTGAAAGCCCAGATGCCTAAGGAATGCTGCCTATCCTTCTCATTACCAGCTAATGTTGGAATCCTGGCCCCCAAAAGCCTTGGATTTGACTTTCCTGCCCAGTAGTTTAGCCTGGAAAGAAGGATCCTAATGCTCAGGACATGAGCCTTGGAACAGACATTTTTTTGTCTCAGGAAGGATCTAGGACACTGACTAGCCAAGCTTACTACCAATATCAGTCCTTCCTAAAGTAAATTAAATACATCCACAATAGGCCAGAGGATTTCTAAAACCCCAGGCAATTCTCCTTTCTCCTAACTCTATTTCCTCAGCCTAAGAAAGTCCAGCTGTGCCCCTTGGAACCCCCTGTCTCCCTATCCCAGTATCCTTCCAGGAATCAGACGGGCTTACTCGCTGTTCTCAGGAAGGAAGTTTTCTTATCACCTGTAAGTCACAGACCCACAGAGTGGCAAACACAGCAGAGCTGATGTAACAGCCTGGGAAAGGGACAGCTGCAGGTGTGTTTGTGCTGGGAGGAGCAGTGGCCCTCCGCCCCCGATGCCTGGGAGATATAAGGACGAGCACACCACCACCTGCCCCATCACTCCTACCACCATGAACACACTCCTGATCCTAGCCTTTGTGGGTGCCGCTGGTGAGTTCTATGCCTTGCCTCAGGCCTCAACCATTCCCTTCCTAACAGTACATGCTCTACTATTCCTGCTACCTGTCTGTCCCTCCACTTCACCTGTGCATCGATGCTCTGTCCTGGGCTCTCTTTCAGCCCTGGCTCTCTCATCTCCTCCCTGATTCCTCTCCTACCACCACCATTCATACAGAGGTGGGGGAAGCCTGAGAGGGGGACCAGATGGAGATGCCATGCCAGGAAGCCACCAGCTTCAAGTTGGGCCCAGGCAATTCTGAGGCCACTACACAGTACTGAATGGCCACTTATAACCTTGAGTGCACCTGGGGAGGCTGAGCAACTACTCAAGCCAGAGATTAACCCTAGAAATTTTGACATTGTTTGTCTGGTGTGCAGCCTGTATATTGAGTTTCTGAGCTTCCCATGTGATTTTAACATTTCCAGGTGTGCAGCCAAGGTTAAGAATCACTATTGTACTGGCCAGTAGCAATGTTGGGCAGGACACAGGTGGGCATTGCTAATGGCCAGTACAGACAGTGATTGTACTGAGTGCAGCCACCACTCAGTCCTCACTGTATAGATCTGAGCTATGGATACACTGGGTTCAACCAGAAAGTTTTCCTACTTAGGTCAAACCATGGTAAAATTTGGGATTCAAACAGCCATGGGGAACAGAGAAGGGATAAGTGAGGGAGAGAAGTGGTCAGTGGAAGAGATGACCACATGCCAACTCCTATCCCAGGGAGAGCATCATGGTGGAATACTATCCTCAGCTTGGTGCCACAAAAGGAGAGCTGAGCCCCTAAGGTACATAGCTGTGCAGAGACTGGGCAGCCAGCATCCTCTGTGGCAAACAGCACCTACTCCCTTACCTGGAATCACTGTACTTACTAAGAAGCCCTCATAAGCAGAAACCAGGCACAGGGCCAGTTCTGGCCCAACAACCTGCTGATCTGGCTTCTCTCTTCCTCTGTCTACTTAAGTTGCTTTCCCCGTTGACGATGATGACAAGATCGTCGGGGGCTACACCTGTGCGGAGAATTCTGTCCCCTACCAGGTGTCCCTAAACTCTGGCTACCACTTCTGTGGAGGATCCCTTATCAATGACGAGTGGGTGGTGTCAGCAGCTCACTGCTACAAGTCGTAAGTGCCGGGCCCCTGGCTGCAAAGCCTACAGCTAAGACCCCTCAGAGCACAGAGGCCCCAAGGTCCACAAGATGGAGGGGAATAGTTATGGAAGAGGGAATCTGGTGGCAGTAGCTGACATGCAAAGCCAAGGGTGAAAAAAGAACCTCTGGGAAGCTTCCCATGCCAAAATAATTCCACTCAACAGCAGTGGCCATGGGTCATAAAAA
The DNA here is from genome assembly GCF_000181295.1 of Otolemur garnettii. Taxonomy (NCBI): domain Eukaryota; kingdom Metazoa; phylum Chordata; class Mammalia; order Primates; family Galagidae; genus Otolemur; species Otolemur garnettii. The sequence goes on along the minus strand of NW_003852444.1, from coordinate 2,529,293 downwards.
CAGGTAGAGTTTATTTGGGATAGGTAAGGGGCAGTGGGAAAATATGTCTAGGCAGTTGGCTGCATATTAAAACCCCTAAGAAACAGAAAGAAAAAGATGTCATTCCTGGGTCTTATACCAGGGCCATTAACACAAAATATTTATGAAGAGGCTGTGAACATGGGACTTTCACACTCCCTACCTCTGGATTCTACAGTGCAGACAGAGCTGACAACCACTGCCTGCATGGAGGAGGGTTCTCAAGCCAGAGAGAGAGCCACCCACGGGGCTTATTAAAACAAATCTGTGGATTCCATTCCCAACATTATAATGCAGGGGCCATGGAAAGGGAGCGAGAATGTGCATTCCTAACAGGTTCCCAGGTGACACTGATGCTGCAGATCTGGGCCCACACTGGAAGGGCCCTAAACGTGGTCATGCAGAAAGAGGGTGCTCAGCAGGCCAAGGAGGAAGGGAGTAGAAGTCAATGTATGGCAAACAAGGGTAGGCAGGATGAACACTACCTGGGAAGCTTCAAGTGGCTCTTCTGAGCCCACAGTACTTTGTGCCCAAGGGAGTGAGGGAAAGGAGGCTAGGGACACAGGTAGAGGGGCAACCCTCAAATGGATCCCTTCACTCATCACACCCCACCAACACCCACCTCTGACCTGGGTCTCACACCTGTACTGATACCAGGGTATTGCCACACACCCCCACCAAGGGCAGAGCAGTGAGCAGGAGCATGAGAACTCTGGGGACAGTGGGGAGGAGGCATCAGGCCTTCAGAACTCCTCCCTTCCCTACAGCCGCATCCAAGTGAGGCTGGGAGAGCACAACATTGAAGTCGTCGAAGGCAATGAACAGTTCATCAACTCCGCCAAGGTCATCCGCCACCCCAATTACAATAGCTGGACCCTCGACAATGACATCATGCTGATCAAACTGGCCTCGCCTGCCACCCTCAACACCCGCGTAGCCGCCATATCCCTTCCCAGTGCCTGCGCGCCCGCCGGCACCGAGTGCCTCATCTCCGGCTGGGGCAACACCCTGAGCAGTGGTGGTGAGTCCGGATCCTCTGCCCTCCCACGACCCTCTGTCCTCATGTTCCCCAGAACCAACCAAACTGGAGCCCTTTTGCTTCCAGGTTGCAAATACATTTCTAATGTCCACTACACACAAGGTTCTAGACCAGGTGCCTGAGAGATGCAAGGTCAGGAAGAAGTGGCTCCTAGAATCCAGAGAGACAACAAATTGCCACCTTGCCATGATCCCATCTCAGGGGGATGGGGAGGGGGCCCCAGGATGGCCACTGTGGGAACTGAAAGCCCTTATTTCTCCCTCAGACTTGGGTTGCAGGGGGCCTCTCCTATACAGACCTCAGGGTCAGTGGTAGGTAACTGTCCCCCACACTCGGGCCTGAATTAATTTCTCCTTTTCTTGATTTCTTCCTGCTCCTCAAAGTCAACTACCCAGACCTGCTGCAGTGCCTGAACGCCCCCCTGCTGAGTGACGCTGAGTGCAAGGCCTCCTACCCTGGGGAGATCACCAGCAACATGATCTGTGCTGGCTTCCTTGAGGGAGGCAAGGATTCCTGCCAGGTGATTTGACCCCTTTCCACTCTGACACACCACCCATAAGCCAGTGGCACCTGGGAGCCAGATTTGAACACACAAGTTTTAGGGGCTGAGAAAGTTCCATGCAGTGGCCCCTGGAGAAGTAAGGAAGGCTCTTCTGGCCCAAGTGCTATCTCCTTGGTCAGAACAAGGAATAGGCCACAGAGACAGGGGTGTGGAGCACACAGCAGACTGGAGTGGGGCCTTTTAAGGTTCAGAGTGAGTGTAGCTATATTCCTCCTCATTTTCATCTTCATACATCTTGTCCTTTCTTCTCCCCAGGGTGACTCTGGTGGCCCTGTGGTCTGCAATGGAGAGCTTCAGGGAATCGTCTCCTGGGGCTATGGCTGTGCCCAGAAGGATAGGCCTGGAGTCTACACCAAGGTGTGCAACTATGTGGACTGGATTCAGGAAACCATAGCTGCCAATAGCTAAAGGCCCCCAGTCCCTCCATGGTGACTATGCCAATAAAGATGTGACTTTATTCTCACTGCCAGAGTCCATGTTCTCTCCGTCTCCCTTGCTCTGAGGCCAAACAGGGCTCTGCCCCTCAGGAGCCCTGATCATCTCTCACTCCCCAAATGTGTTCACAGTACAATGAATTTCCCTCATACAAAGAGATGGAATTCAGAAAGAAAATAAGCAGGGGACACAAACTCTGTTTTCTAGAGAAAAATAGTTCTCAGAAAGGTGGTGTGGAAGATTCTTGATCTTAGTACTTCTGTGGGTCTTGAATGTGGCAACATGTGCACAGGTTGACTCTGGGTAGCTAGACCTCACTGCTGCCGTTGCCTACACTGGATCCTCTTTGCACCCAGATACCCAGGGCAGAAAAGCCCCAGAACTGGTGACCTTGGCTTCTCTGAGCCACTTCCACATGTGCCTGTGCTAGCCTAGCTCATGTTTCCTCCTGGCAGCAGGTGGCTTATGTAGAGAAAGGCCCATTGGCCCTTCTGCCCAACATAGTGCTTGGGTGTCTGGAGAGGAGAAAAGAATCCCTAGGTCTTCATCTTTCATGTTTCTGAGAAATCTACCTTTTGTTCATCCCACATCATAATACCATAATACACCATCCCTAGACATTTATGGACATGTACAGGAATTCAGTTTTCTCTCCCCTCTGGAGTGGGTTATTATTCCAGCAGCACAGATAAAAATAGCAGGTTCGGGAAGCTTGGAAGTTTACCCACATGCCACACCCAGCAGATGGTCCAGCTGGGGTTAGACTCCAAAGCCCATGCTCTGTCTGCCCTATCTTACATCCTGCTATAACTATGGTCTGAGGGATGACAAGTCCATTAGCTATCATCCTCAGCATCTTGTGCACTATCACCAGTATCCAGTCCCCATCTCCTACATCTCTGGAGGGGATCCTCCCAAAGCCGCCCATCCAGGTGGCATGACTGCATCATTTCCCAACCTCCCACCATGTTCAAAATAGAATCCAAGCTCCTGGAAAAGTGTAGGAGTCTTCCCTGCTCTTCCCTGCCCACAGGTCCTGCCTGGGGCTCTCCACCCCTCTCTGAACCACTGCCCTCTGTTGCTCAGAGTCCTGGTGGGCCAGCCAGCAAGCCCAGCACCCAGGGCTGTCTCTGTGCACCCTTTATCCTCCACTTCATCCTCCTCAGAAGTGCTATTCCAGACTCTTCTTTCTCCCTCATCACTCTGCTGGCCCCATTGGATTTTAGGCGTGGGTCAGGGGGTCCTCTCTGCCCTTGCCTGCTTCTGTCCTAGCCCTGCTCATGCTACGCAGGAGCAACCACTGTGTCCATTTTGTCATTGTCATTCCACTGTGAGCCCTCTGGGGAGGAAATCTTGTCTTCGTTTCCCTAGTACTTTAGTAATTGAACAATACCTGAAATATAGCTATGGAACAAATAAAACATGAAATAGGAGTAGAAGAAAACATACTGAGAAAATAAAGAACCTTCCAGAAGAATGATTCTTAAAGTGTTCCTTAGAGCAGCAGTCCCAGAATGACCTGGGAATTGGGGAGAAATACAAATATGACCCCCACACCTACTGACCCAGAAATTCTGCATAAGCTTCATTTTATAAGTCTTCCAGCACATTAAGAATTGAGAACCACCATGGCAGTGTCATTCACTAGGCCAGTATTTCTTGAAAGTAATAGTAAATAACATTCTCACTGACTCTATTCAGGCTCCACCATAAATCTTCATGTGTACTGTCTCCTTTAGTTCTTAGAACACCCCTGTCAGGTGGGTATTCTTATTCCCATTTATGGATAAAAAAATTGAGAACCTAGGAGGCCTAGTGACCTGCCCTAGGTCTCCTGGCCTTAGTGCAGTGCTTGATGGGAGCCCAGGCAGTGAGGTCTAGGATGTGGGCTTCAGTGGTGGGGGATCAGACAGGGTGTGTGGCACCTGCCAACTCCCTTCCCCCTCTGACTCCCAATCTTTTTATTTTTTCATTGTTGGGGAATCATTGAGGGTACAATGATCCAGGTTATACTGCTTACATTTACTTGACACTATTAATAGAGGTGTGTTACACATCCATGGCCCCACCCTCTCCCTCCTTCCCTCTTTCCCCTCTCCCATTTCCTCTCCTCCCATCAATTGTCCTCATATCAGAATTGAATACATTGAATTCTTGCTTCTACATTCTTATGATGCTTTACTAAGAATGTATTTCAGCTCCATCCAAATTAATACACAGATGTAATCCTTTTTAGTGGCTGAATAGTATTCCATGGTATACATATACCACAGCTTGTTAATTGATTCCTGGATTGGTGAGCATTTAGGTTGTTTCCACAATTTGGCGATTGTAAATTGAGCTGCAATAAACAGTCTAGTACAAATGTCCTTATGATAAAATGACTTTTTTTCTTCTAGGTAGATGCATAGTAATGGGATTTTCAGGATCACATGGGCGGTCTAATGTGAGTTCTTTGAGGATTCTCCATACTTCCTTCCAAAAGGGTTGTATTAGTTTGCAGTCCTACCAGCAATGTGAAAGTGTTTCCTTTTCTCCAAAACCACACCAGCATCTGCAGCTTTGAGTCTTGGTGATGTTGGACATTCTGACTGGGGTTAGGTGATATGTCTGGGTGGTTTTGATTTGTATTCTCTGATAATTAGGGAGGATGAACATTTTTTCACATGATTGTTAGACATTCATCTGTCTTCCTTAGAGAAGGTTCTGTTCATCTCACTTGCCTATTGATGTAGAGGATTGTTGGCTTTTTTGTTGTTGTTGCTTAATTTGAGTTCCCTATAGATTTTAGTTACCATTTTTTGTCTGATTCATAACATGCAAATATCTTTTCCCATTCTGGTGGTTGTCTATTTGCTTTGGTTGTTATCTTCTTAGCTGTACAGAAGGTATTCAGTTCAATTAAGTCCCATTTGTTTTTATTTTTGTTATTGTTGTAATTGCCACTGGAGTGTTCTTTATAAAGTCTTTTCCCAGGCCAATATCTTCAAGTGTATTCTCCACACCTTCTTTGAGGATTTTTACTGATTCATGACTTAGATTTTGATCTTAGATTTAGATGTTTTATCCATCTTGAATCAATTTCCACAAATGGAGAAAAGTGCAGGTCCATTTTCAGCCTTTTACATGTTGATATCTAGTTCTTTCAGCACCATTCATTGACTAGGGTGTCTTCCCCCAGTGTATGTTCTTGTTTGGTTTATCAACGATTAGGTAGTTGTAAGAAGTTAGTTTCATTTCCTGGTTTTCTATTCAATTCCAAATGCCTATGTCTCTATTTTTGTGCCAGTACCATGCTGTCTTGACCATTATGGCCTTGTGGTACAGTCTAAAATCTGGTATGCTGATGACTCTGGCTTTATTTTTATTACTAAGAACTGCCTTAGCTATACAGGTTTTTTTCTGGTTCCATAGAAAATGCAGAATCATTTTTTCCAAATCTTGAAAGTACAATGTTGGTATTTTAATAGGGATGGTATTCAATCAGTAGATTGATTCGGGAAGTATATACATTTTAACAATGTTGATTCTTCCCAGCCATGAGCATGGTATGTTCTTCCATTTGTTAATATTGTCTGCTACTTCCTTTCTTAGGGTTTCATAATTTTCTTTATAGAGGTTCTTCACTTATTTTGTTAGGCATATTTCCTTTTCTTTGAAGCTATGGTGAAGGGAATTGTATTCTTAATTAGCCTCTCTTCTTGGCTGTTATTGGCATATACAAAGGCTACTGACTTGTGGACATTGCTTTTATATCCTGAGACATTACTGTATTTTTCTGATAATTTCCAGGAGTCTTGTGGTCAAGTCTTTGTGGTTCTCTAAGTATAAGATCTTATTATCAGCAAAGAGGGAGAGTTTGACCTCCTCTGTTCCCATTTGGATGCCCTTTATTTGCTTGTCTTACCTAATTGTATTGGCTAGAACTTCCAGCAATATGTTGAATAGTAGTGGTGATAGAGGACAATCTTGTCTTGTTCCAGTTCTGAATCAAAAAGCTTTTAGTTTTACTCCATTCAGTACAATATTAGCTGTGGTTTGACAGAGATGGCTTCCATCTGTTTAAGGAATGTACCACCAGTGACTATATTCTTCAGAGTTGTAGTTTAAAGAGTATGTTGAATTTTATCAAATGCTTTTTCTGCATCTACTGAGAGGATCATATGGTCTTTGTTTTTGCTTTTGCTGATATGGTGGATTAATTTTATGGACTTGTGTATGTTAAATCAGCCTTGAATCCCTGCAGTGAAACCTACTTGATCGTGATATACAACTTTTTGATGATAAGCTATAATCTACTGGCTAGGATTTTCTTGAGAATTTTTGCATCTATATTCATTAGTGAAATTGATCTGAAGTTCTCCTTTTTAGTTGGAACTTTTCCTGGTTTTGGTATCAGGGTGATGTTTGCTTCATAGAACGTGTTGAGGAAGATTCTTTCCATCTCAATACCCATAATTTCTGCAGTATGAGTATAAGCTCTTCTTTGAAGGTTTGATAGAATTCCATTGTGAAACCAACCGGGGCATATTTTTATTGGGAGTTTTTTTTTATTGTTTCTTTGATCTCAGTGCTTGAAATTGGTCTGTTCAGGAGATCTGTTTCTTCCTGGCTAAGTCTAGGGAGGGGGTGTGATTCCAAATATTGATCCATTTCCTTTACATTGTCAAATTTCTGGGCATAGAGTTTCTGGTAGTATTCAGAGATAATCTCTTGTATCTCTGTGGCATCTGTTGTTATTTCCCCTTTATCATTTGTAATTGGGGTTACTAAAGCTTTTACTTTTCTGTTTCTAGTTAGTCTGTCCAAAGGTTTATCTATTTTTTTAAAAAAAACTTTTGGTTTCATTGATTTTCTGAATTTTTTTTGTTTTCAATTTCATTGATCTCTGATTTAATTTTAGTTATTTATTTTCTTTTGCTGGGTTTGGGATTAGATTGTTCTTCTTTTTCCAAATCCATAAAATGGTTTGTGAATGTGCTGTTGCACTCACTTTCTGTTTTTCAAAGGCAGGCATCTAGTACAATAAATTTCCTCTCAGGACTGCTTTTGCTGTATCCCAGAGGTTTTGGCAACTTCAAAAGTCTTCAGTGTTGTGTTTGAGGAAATTCCTCTTTAATCTGTTCCTGAACCCAAGTATCATTCAGCATAACTTTATTTAGTTTCCAGTACTTTGTGTGGGGCTGAACATTTTTGTTGGAATTGAGCTTCACCTTTATAGCCTTGTGGTCTCAGAAGAGACATGCTATAATTTCTATTCCTTTAATTTTTTTCTGAGGTTTGATTTGTACCCTAGGATATGATCTATTTTGGAAGATGTGCCATGAACTAATGAGAAAAAAGTATACTCTTTTAATTTGGGTTTGTGTGTTCTGTATATATCTATTAATGCCATTTGTTCTAGGGTCACATTTAAGTCCTTTATATCCTTATTTAGTTTCTGTTCAGAAGATCTGTCCAGTTCTGTCAGAGAGGTATTGAAATCCCCAGCTATTATGATATTATGGGATATCATATTGCTCAGACCCCTCAAGGTCTGTTTCACAAATCTGGGAGCATTTAAGTCAGGTGCATAAATGTTTAAAATTGAGATGTCTTCTTGTTGTATTGTTTCTTTGACCAGTATGAAGTATCCATCTTTGTCTTTCTTAGTTAAAGTTATTTTGAATCCACTTATATCTGAGAATAAGATTTAAACCCCTCCTTTCTTCTGATTTCCATTTGATTGAAATACTGTTTTCCATCCCTTAATCCTGAGTTTTGATTTGTCCTTCAGTGCTAGTTGTGTCTCTTGGAAACAGCATATGGATGGCTTGTGCTTTTTTTTTTTATCCAATCAGCCAGCCTGTGCCTCTTCAGTGGGAATTCAATCCATTGACATTTATTGAGAGCATCACTAAGTGTGGTGGAATTCTATTCATCTTATTATGAGATAGATTGTTGTGCAGTTTTATCCTTTGTGCCATTGTGGAAGCATGGCTCTGGCCTTTGGCTTCTAAGGGTTTACTTTGGTGATTGTCCATTGTGGTGTTCAGTACTGAGAATAGGTATATGGATTTCTTGTTATTGTGAATTTCCTTCGTGCTTGCGTATCTGCAAAAGATTTGATTTCTCCATCAATTTTGAAGCTAAATTTAGCAGGATACAGGATTCTGGGCTGAAAATTATTTTCTTTAAGGATGTTGAAAGTGGATGACTATGCTTTTCTGGCTTGGAAAGTTTCAGTTGAAAAGTCTGCTGTTATCCTAATGGCTCTGCCCTTGTAGGTCAATTGGTGCTTACTCTTAACTGCTTGCAGAATTTTCTCTTTCATCTTGACTTTGGACAGTTTCATTACACTGTGTCTTGGAGAGGCTCTGTTAGAGTTGAGATGACCCAGGGTTCAATATCCATCTAAAAGGAGTGTTTCAGGATCTTTATTAAAACTTTGGAAGTTTTCATTTATGATAGTCTCCAGTAGGGCTTCCATGCCTTTGGAACAATCTTCTTCCCATTCAGGGATTCCTATTTATCCATATGTTTGAATGCTTCATGGAGTCTGGTAATTCTCTAAGCACCTGCTCTGCTTTCTCTCTCTTCTTTTCTGACTCTGTAACTACCTGTGTTAAGTCAAAGACTTTATCCTCTAACCCTGATGTTCTTTCTTCTCTATGGTTTAATCTATTTAATCTATTTTTGATACTTTCCATGGCATCTTTATATTCCTTGATTCTGTCCTTCATTTTCTTAAGCTCATCCATGTCTTTTCTTTATTCAACATACCTCTCACCTGACTTTTGGTCTGTCTTTCTATTTTCTTGTCCATTCCCTTTGTTGTCTTAATCATCCATATTTTAAATTCCCTTTTTGCTAGATCCACTAGGATGATTCTTCTGTAAAAGCTACTTCGTGGTCCCTTGGAGGAGATACTCTATTTTGGTTTTTCATGGTGCCTGAATTTTTCCTTTGGTTTCTCCTCATGTGTGCCTTCTTCTTGTTCACCTCTTTATGTAACTTTTCCTCCTCAGCTTCAAATTACCTTGTCTCAGAGTTTATGTGATGAAGAGACATCTTGGTGTGAGGCCAAAATGAGGAGAAAAGTAAGAAGCAGGGGGAAACAGGGAGAAAAGAAAGTAAGAGTAAAAAAGAAGAAAAGAGTAAGAGAAAAGAAAAAGAAGAATAGAGAAAAAGGAAGGAGGAATAACAGGAAAAAAATTGGAGAACAGGAGAGAAGGAGGTCAGGAAGAGAGGCTGAGAGTGACAGAAGAAATGGTATTGATCAGGATGGTGCTAGGGCCACACTTGTAACTCAAAGGTTTGGAGGGGGCTGGACTGGGAGAGTTCCTCCAAACCAGGCGGTCCTTAAAAGCCTTAGTGGAGCCAGATTCTTCCTCTGCTAATAGTAGAAAGGGAAGTAAAAGAGCAAGAACAAAAAAAACACTATGGAAAAATTAAATAAGAATGAAAATGAAATAGAAAAATTCTGCAGTGTGGTCTTGCCAATACTGTCTTCCTAGGGCCAGAGGTAGAAGTCTCTTAGCCCCTTGAGCCAGATCACTGCTACGGTCACAGCTGTGCTCCCCCAGCTCTCAGCAATAAGTAAATAAATAAAATAAGAATAAACAAAGGAAATTAAAAATACCATCATATCTAGATGAGAGAGGGAAGTGGAGTAAAGATAGAAAGGAGAAAGACAAAAAAAAAAAAAGAGAGAGAGAGAGAGAGAGAGGCTATCTTAGCTATTAGCTATTGTAGGGGTGAATGTTGTGGGAGAAAAGAGAAAGGTAGAAAACTCTCCAAAGAGAGAATTTACTGAGGTAAAATATGGAGAGAGAATAAATGAGGCTAAAATACTATAACCAAAAATTACAGGAGCTCTTGCTCTTGGTGAAAGTAAAAATAGAAGTTAAGAAAAGCACCAACTATACAAATAAGCAAGAAACAAAACATATCAATACAAAATATTGAAAAGCTCTAAATAACCAAAAATAAGAAACCTCTGTAACAAATAAATGAAAGAACAAAAAAGAAAATACTAACAAGAAGAATAAAAAAGAAAAAAATAAGGAAAATGAAAAATGAATTTATATACATTGGCAGGAGGGTCCAACTTTAGTAGTAATACATTTGTGTTGCAATGTATTTCCAGGACATCACATGACAATGGACAACACAGCTAATAACCTCTCTCTAGATTTCAGGCATAGACCTGATTCCCAACTTAATTGTCTACAGTGATTGCCTGATTATTTCGTCAGCATTCAAGTTCAGCCAGGTTGGGAACTCAGATCTCTCCAGAAACCTTCAGAGCAAGTCTCACCATGCCTCCAGACATCAGTTCTCCTCGGGTGCTGGAGTCCCCTGAGTCTGTCATGACTAGAGGACTGATCCTAGCAGGCAGAACTTAAATGGCTATGTCCCTGTGGGAGTTCCGCCCTCAGGACCTCACAACTTTTCCATAATGGCTGACCCCTTGCTTCCAGGACCTTCCCAGAATGGCCGTCTCTACCACTGCCAAACCAGTGGCAAATCTGCTCCAACCAACCCTCAAATCTGGCTGCTATGTACTGTCTGGGTTTGCTCACACTTCCAGGCAATTCACACAACACGATTCTCCTGAGAAACGAAAAGGGCAAAAAGGCTTCCTCTGGACTCAGACCCCTGCAGCTACTGACAGCAGCTGCCAACGGGGCTGCCTCCTGAGGCTCCCACCGGTGGTCAGTGTGAAACTGGCCTAGTGTGTCAGACCTCTGTCTCACCGCTCCAGTTCAAGTACAGCAACCAGCACTCCTGCAGCCTCGCAGCACACCGTGAGCCATAGCTCCAGTCAAAATCTCCTCACCAAACGCTGCCTGACTAATTCTCATTTCTCAGTTGCTCTAGGAGAGCTCGGCCTCTCGGTCTTCCTGATTTGCCACTTTCCCCCACAAACTCCCAACTTATCTTAAGCAAGGAGTCCAGCATGGTGGTTTCATTTCAGCCTTCTCCTCTTTGGGCTACTCCTTTTAGTCTCTTCAAGTTTCAGTTCCACACTGAGAACATAGTGAGAAAAAAGTTTAAGTGAGTCTATTTACATACGCAAAAGCCTTCAAGAATTGCACGTGTCTAAAACATTATTTGCAGGTCTTCCCAAAACTCGCCTTGAGAAAGGCACAGGGGTAACCCGAGCCCCTCTCCAGCCTCGGCATGTTCTTCCTGCCACTCAAATGACCAACTTCAGGTTGCAAAGATACAGGTCCAAAATGTAAGGAAAGCCTGCCCCCTGCTGCCAACTTGATTAATGATTCCAACTAGAGACCGGCCTTAATTCTCTGTATCCCTTTAGGAGAAAAAATGGGGCATGCACACTTGGGCATAGTAATACTGATCAGCTCCATCAGGATTGGGAGAAACTATGATGCCAAGACCGAGGGATATTATTATTTGTAAGGCCAGTCGGGATGAGGGACTCCTGCTAGGTGACTAAAAGGACCCTCACTTAGAGGGTAAATTGTTGATAGGCAAAGAGTAGACAGAAAATGATGGTTATGTTAATCAGTTCGATGTAAGCATTTCACACTGTGTATCAAATCAGTACATTGTACCCCTTAAATCCATCAATGTACACAGTTATGATTTAATAAAGGGGAAAAAAGGCAGAAAAACATGAGGAAGTAAATCAAAATAAACTATGTGTCCTAATGAGGACAGATAATAAAGAAGAGGCCTTGCCATTTGATAAAATCAATCTACCTTTGGGCATTTGGTAGAGTATTTTGAGATCTGTCACTATTGATGAAGTAAATAAATAGTCTCACCTTTCCCTTCTTCCCTAATTTTTTTTTTCCATTCCCTCTGAGACAGAGTCTCACTCTCTAGCCCCAGGTGAGAGTGCAATGACCTCAGCCTACCTCACAGCAACTTCATATTGCTGGGATCAAGTGATCCTCCAGTCTCAAACTCCCAAATATGTGGGACTATAGCTGTCCACCACAATGCCCATCAAATCTTTTTTTAATGTTTAGTAGAGATAGGATCTCGCTCTTGTTCAGACCGGTCGTGAACTTCCTACTTCTAGAATTACAGGCATAAGCCACTTTGCCACCTGGCTCTCTTTGCCCTAAATTCTAAGAGGCATTCCATCCCACCCACCCTAGGGCCCTCTGAACAGTTTTTTGATGTTCTCCAGGGCTTATTCCCTCATCTGTGCTAGTTAGAGGACAAGCTGTGAGTCTGAACTCTAGCACTGTGACAGAAATGCCCAGATAATTTTTTATTTAAACATAAATTATTAGACCCAATCCTTGACATTTTAACTCAATAGGTCATATGGACTACCCAGAAATCTGAAATTTTTACAAGCTTCCTAAGTGGTTGGAGCTCCCCTGAGCAAATTCAGGACCATGAAATGGCTTTTTAAGTGAACTTATGTTCTTTGGAAAAGGTAGTGGCTTTGTAAAAAACAAGTAGTTTTTCTTTTTTTTAATAGCAGATCATTTCTAAATAGTATTTAAAGTCAAAGCAATATTGTGTTGCTTTTCTTTTATGTTTTAATTTTATTAATTTAAGTTTTATTTGAAATAGATAATGTAGATACTATGCCCCCAAATGGAAACAACCTGATAACACTGACATTGAGAAATGCAACTTTTCCTTCCACTCTGTTTCTATCAACTTCACTCACTACTGTGAATAAGATAGAAAAACAAGAGGAAATAAATTAAACTATATGTCCCAATGAGAACAGGTAATAAAGAAGAGGCCTTGCCACATTGTGATGGATGAAAACATCAGCTTTGGGGCATTTGGTAGCATATTGTGAGATCTGTCACTATTAATGAGGTAAATAAACAGTCTTTCCTTCCTTTTTTCCCCAAATTTTTGAGAAGTAATAGCGCGTCACTTTTATCACTTGCTTTTGTGTCTTTTTAGTGATTCTGTACACAGAATCAACTGAAAAAGTATAACTTTTTATTCCTCCTGCTTGGTTAGCAAAGGTAACATATAGTTTTGTGATTTTGCATCTGTCTGTTCTCCAGTTAATAATGTATCTTAGAAAGCTTTTCATAGAAATTGAAAAATGTATTAGAATGAAACATTCCATTATGTGAACAAACATATCAGGGTCAATTTATTCAGTACCCTACTGATGGGCACTTGAGTTTTTTCCTATCTTTTTTTGCTATTCTAGATGATGCAATATTTAACACACATTTTTTATTGGGATGAAAGAGTATTTACAAGATAAATTCCCATAGGTGGGATTTTCGGGGGAGGGGGAAGCAAGTCCATTTATATTCTTCATAGATGTGTCCAAAATTCTCCTCATAAGGGTGTATCATCTTGCACTTCTACCAGCAATAAATGTGTCAAGTACTTATTTCACCAAAAACTAGCTAGTATCATATAGTGGTCATCCACAAATCAGTTTTCCCATCACACTAGCAAATAACAGTTTTTGATGTACTCTTACTTTATATTTACTATTCTGAGGGACTTTTCCCCCTGATACTTAGGCACCATTTGGATTTGTTTTTCTCTGAATCATCGCCTCTTTGCTCATTTTTATTGAACTGCTTGGTTATTTTCTTACTGATTTCTAGAAGTTCATCATATATTGAGGAAGTTAACTTTATGGTGAGAATTATAGTTATATTTTTTCCAGATTGTCAATACCTTTTGATTCTGTTTAACTTTTACTATGCAAGTGTATCATTATTACATAGTCAAGTTTGTCTTTTTTTCTTCTTGTGGATTTTAAGTCATAGGTTGAAAAGCAATGAAACAAACCACCATCTAGGCTACTCAAGTATGGGTCCAATTTGCAAGAAAAATAAACTACCAACAACTTAGAATTTCTCTCTTCTTCAGAAAAGAAACAGTAAAGACTATGACCAGCATTATGTGTCCTCACCATTACCTCTGAACATTTTTCAGACTTTCTCTGCCAATCCAGCCCCCAACTCTTTATGACTGACTGATTTCTGAGGCCAAAAATGAGAGGTCATGAGAGAGTTGACAACACAGGAGGTCTTCCCTCACCCCACACACATTCCTAGAAATGCAGCCAAGCCCTCATACTGTGTAGCTTGTGGTCAAATCTCCAGAGAAATCTAGACCTCTACTGACCAACCCAGTGTATCAAAGTTGGCCAAAGAGACAGAGTTTGGGTACTGTGGAACGCCATTCCTAGAGGAAAGGTGATGCACAAGCTCAGTGGAGGGCCAGGGTAGACAGGGGCTGTGGCTTCCTGAGAGGGATGTTCCCTACTGTGATGACATCTTGAAGAGGAGCGGATACTGGGGAGACTAGCCCCCTCAGCAGAGAGCCTTACAAAGGTACCGAGCTCTGAGGAGGCCAGAATGCTCTGACAAGAGGGTGTGGAGTGAGGAGGAAGCCCTGATCCTGGTCCTTACACCACACTACCACCTTGCACAGTAAGAGGTGGAAGTGATGTATTCCACTTCCCTCAAAGAAGCAGTTACTCTGGTTGTTTCTTCCAGCCTTGAGGGACAGCCCCATGTGAGGGATCATTTTATTTATTTATTTATTTATTTTTATTAATTCATAGCTGTGTACATTAATGCAATCATGGGGTACAATGTGCTGGTTTTATAAACAATTTGAAATTCTTTCATCAAACTGGTCAGCATAGCCTTCATGGCATTTTCTTAGTGATTATGTTAAAGACATTTATATTCTACATAAATTTCTAGTTATTGTGTTAAGACATTTATATTCTACATAAATTTTAGTAAATTTCACATGTACCCTTGTAAGATGCACCATAGGTGTGGTCCCACCAATTACTCTCCCTCCACTCATCTACCTCCCTTCCCTCTCCTCCCTCTCCCCTTTCCCTTCTTCTTGGGCTATAATTGAGTTATAGATTTCATAGTAAGACTGAGTACATTGGATATTTTTTCTTCTATTCTTGAAATACTTTACTAAAAAGAATATGTTCCAGCTCCATCCAGGTAAACACGTAAGAAGTAAAGTCTCCATCTTTCTTTAAGGCTGCATAAAATTCCATGGTGTACATATACCACATTTTTTTGATCCATTCATGGTTGGTGGGCACTTGGGCTTCTTCCATGACTTAGCAATTATGAATTGGGCTGCAATAAACATTCTGGTACATATATCTTTGTTATAATGTGATTTTTGGTCTTCTGGATATATACCTAGTAGAGGAATTGTAGGATTGAATCATTTTAGTACAAAGCTGCAACATTGTGGGAACAGGGAGCCATAGTGATTCAACTCTGTGGAAACCTTTTACAAAAACCTTTTTGCTGTTCCCAGCAACCATATTCTATCCACTTTTCTTTTGCCTCCCAAGCCCAAATGTGGTTTAGATCAGATTGCCTCCCTCAATCTATACCACAAGTCAGACAAAAGCTGTGAATGAGGATGAGCCAAGATCAGAATCAAAGCTTCCCAGGGAAAGAGAACCCAGATATAAGAAGAATGTGTCAGAGGACTCAAAGGTGGCAAACTCAGGGCCAAGGTCAGTGGCAAGGTCCATGGGAAGTGACCAGCTCTACAGAGCACTCAGGAAGAAGCCAGCAATCTCAAAGTTTGGAGTCACATGTTCTGGCATCCTTCCCTTTTCTCAAGGCCCACATACTTTTGAAGAGCCCTCAGATAAGAAGTGTCTGTGTGAAGTATCTTCTGACTAACAGGTGTAGGATTCTCTGGATAGACTCTTCCATGCTCAGTGGTCCCAAAGGTCAAAAGTTAAAGGTGTTTTGTGCAATACTCATAAAGCACAAGAAGGGGATGTCGGATTCCAGACACAGGCCAGGACCCTCTCTTCTCCATGCCTTGAATTCATTTTCCTCCTTGACCAATGCCACTGTGTGAACACTGAAGTTTTTCTGTGGAGAAGGCACCAGTTTTATAGTTGTAGGTAAGACTTTCCAAGTTCATAGTGGGGGATGGTGGGTCTAACATGTTCATTTTAGAGTGGCCCTCATTCTAACGTGCCAACTATGACTATATCTTAGGTTTGGGGACCAGGCTAAGAGTTGTTGATAAGCCTGGGGTTCTCTAGATAGGGTGCCATGAAGGAGGACTTCATCTCAGGAAATATCAAAGAGAAGGGAGGATCAACTTCTGGAATTTGAAGTCATCAGTCAGGGAACTTCAAGGTGTGGTAGAAGTCATCAATGACAGATTAGACTATGGGGAAGAAATAATGTCAAAGTTAGAGGATAAAGCTCTTGAGCTAACACAAGCACTTAAAGAGGCACAAAAGAGGAGAGAGAAAGCAGAAAGTTCACTCAGAGAATTATGGGATTTCATGAAGCATTCATATATATGAATTATGTATATCCCAGAAGGGGAAGAAGAATTCCTTCATAGGAATGATGCCCTTCTGGAGAATATCATAAATGAAAATGTCCCAAGTATCACCAAAGATTCTGACACATTCCTTTCAGAGGGCTATCAAACCCCAAGTCATCTCAACTCAAACCAAGTCATCTCAACTCAAACAAATATTCTTATAAACCTGTCCAAAGTCAAGATGAAAGAGAAAATGCTACAAGCAGCCAGGAGTAAGTGCCAATTGATGTACAGGTGCAGATCCATCATGGTGACAGTAGACTTTTCAATGAAAACTTTTCAAGTCAGAAGAGAATGGTCAACCTACCCTTAACTTTCTTAAATAGAACAATTTTCAGCCCAGAATTCTATATCCTGGTAAGACAAGATTTAAAATATAAGAAGAAATCATTTTTTTTCCAAATATACAAACATTGAGGAAATTTGCCGCAATAAGACAAGCTTAACAGGAAATAGTTAGACCTATTCTCAACACTGACCATCACAATGGAACACCAGCAAAGCAAAATAAAGGACAAAACCCAGCTTGCACAGTGATGATGCAAGGGATACAACTAAGCAACGGTCTTCACAAAATAAGATGACTAGAACTGCACTACAAATTCTCTCAATGAATGTTAATGGCTGAAATTCCCCACTAATGAGGCACAGACTGGCTGACTGGATTAAAAAAAAAAAAACAACTCAAGTCATCTATATGCAGTCTCCAGGAAACACATCTAATCTCAAAGGACAAAATAAGACCCAGGGTCAAGGGAAGGAAAGCAATGTTTTAGGGAAATGGAAATGAAAAGAAAGGAGGATTTGCAATCTTATTTTCAAATACAAATGATTTTAAAGCAACTAAAGGCAAAAAAGACAAATATGTACACTTCATAGTGGTCAAGGGAACAACACATCAAGAAGACATATCAACTTTAAATATTTATGCACCCAACTTACATTCTCCCAGAGTTATGAAACAGACCTTATGTGGTCTGAGCAATATGATATCCTATAACATCGTAATAGTGGACTTCAACACTCCTCTTATAGAGCTGGACAGATCTTCTTAAACAGAAACTAAAAAAAGAAACAAGGAACATTAACATGACCTTAGAACAATTGTGCTTAATAGACATATATAGAACATACCATTTCAAAGCTAAGGAATATATTTTCTTCTTGAAAGTCCATGGAAAATTCTTCCAAATAGATCATACCCCAGGAAACAAATCAAACCTCAACAAAATCAGAAGAATTATAATTATACCTTTTACCTTCTCAGACCACAAGGCAATGAAGGTGAACTCAGTTCCAACAAAAATTTTCACCCTCACACAAAGGTATAGGAACTAAACAACCTTATTCTGAATGACAGGGATGAGATAAAAAAAGAAATCATTAGCTTCCTTAAGCATATCAACAATGAAGACACAGGCCACCAAAACACTGCAAAAGCAGTCCTAAGAAGGATATTTAACATGTTAGATGTCTATATCTGAAAAACAGAAAGAGAGCACATCAACAACATAATGAATCATCTTAAAGAAATGGAAAAGGAAGATCAATCTAATCCCAAACCTAGCAGAAGAAAAGAAATAACCAAAATTAAGTAAAAAATAAATGAAATTGAAAACAAAAAAATCATGCAACATTAATCAAACAAAAAGTTGGTTCTTCAAAAAGATAAACAAAATCAATTAACCATTGGCTAGATTAACTAGAAACCAAAAAGTAAAATTTTAATAGCCTTAGTCAGAGATAGAAGAGTGTAAATGACAACCGATACCACATAGATACAAGAGATATCTTTTACTACTATGAAAACCACTGTGCCCAGAAATTCGACAATGTGGAAGAACGAACCAATGCCTGGAGTCACACCATCTCTCTAGACTTAACCAGGAAGAAATAGAGCTGTTGAACAGTCCAATATCAAGCACTGAGATTGAAGAAACAATAAATTAAAAAAACACTTTCAACCCCAAAAAGTCATGGACTAGATGGGGTCACACCAGAATTCTATCACACCTTCAATGATGAGCTTGTACCTATACTGCGGAACCTGTTCCAAAACATTCAGAAGAAAGGAATCTTCCCCAACACATTCTATGAATCAAACATCATCCTGTTTTTAAAACCAGGAAATGACCCAACTACAAAGGAGAAATATAGACCAATTTCACTAATGAATATTGATGCAAAAATACTCAACAAAATCTTAGCTAATAGATAACAGCTATACATTAAAAAAATTATACATCACAATCAAGTGGGATTCATCCCAGGGATGCAAGTCTGGTTTTACATACACAAATCCATAAATGTAATACATCATATCAATAGAATAAAAAACAAAGACCACATGATCCTCTCAATAAATACAGAAAAAGCAGTTGATAAAAATTCAGCATCTTTTTGAACAATAACAATTTAGAAAATTGGCATAAGTGACATATTTCTTAAGTTGGTTGACAGCATCTATGACTAACCCACAACTAATATCCTACTGAATGGAGTAAAACTGAAAGCTTTTCCACTTAGAACTGGATCCAGGCAAGGTTGACCACTATCACCACTACTATGCAACATAGTTCTGGAAGTTCTAGTCAATACAATCAGACAAGAGAAAAAATATAAATGTCATCCAAACGTGTGCAGAAGAGGTCAAACTCTTGCTCTTTGCTGATGATATGATCTTATACTTAGAAAATCCCAGAGACTCAACTGTAAGACTGGAAGTAATCAAGATATACTGTAATGTCTCTGGGTATAAAATCAATGTCCACAAATCAGTGGTCTTTGTATATACCAATGACAACCAAGTTCAGAAGCAAATCAAGAACACAATTCCCTTCACAGTAGTGTCAAAGAAAATGAAATGCTTAGGAATATACCTAGCAAAAAAGGTGAAGAATCTTTACAAAGAGAATTATGAGGCCCTAAGAAAAGAAATAAGACATTACCAAATCGAAGAACATACCATGCTCTTGGCTAGGAATAATCAACACTGATAAAATATTTCTACTACCCAAATCAATCTACAGATTCAGTGCAATCCCAATTAAAACATCAACATCATACTTTAGAGAACTGGAAAAAATACTATTTCATTTTGTATGGAATTGAAAACACCCCCATATAGCCAAGAGTATTCTTAGTAATAAAAACAAAGTTGGAAGCATCACTCTACCAGACTTCAGGTTATATTACAAATTCACAGAGATCAAAATAGCATGGTTTTGGCACAAAAATAGAGATGTAACATATGAAACAGAATAGAAAAACAAGAGATGAAACCAGTCTCTAATTGTCATCTGATCTTTGATAAACCAAACAAAAGCATACAGTGAGGAAAAGTATCCCTGTTCATGAAATGATAATCAAATGCAAAAGACTGAATGTGAATCCATACTTTTCACCACAAAAATTGACTCAAGATGGATAAAATATTTAAATCTAGGGCACAAAATGATACAAATCTTAGAAGAAATTGTGGGAAAAACTGTTTAAATGTTAGAAGAAAAAAATTTTTTACAAGACTTCAGCAGCCATCACAACAACAACAAAAATTAACAAATGGGACTTAATTAAGCCACAAATCTTCTGAACAGATAAGCATACACCAAGTAAACCAAAAAGACAACCTTCAGAATGGGAAAAGATATTTTCACAGTATGAATCTGACAAAGAATTGAGAACTAGAATCTACGGACAATTAAAATTAATCAACAAAAAAAGAACAAACAATCCCTTCTACCACTGGCAAGAGATGTGAACTGAAACTTCTCTGAGAAAGACAGTTGAGTGGCTTCCAAAAATGATGCCATTTGAAAAAATGCTCATCATCCCTGATCCTCAGAAAAATGCAAATCAATACCACCTGAGATATCACCTAGCCCCACTGAGAATGGCCCATATCACAAAGTCTCAAAGCTGCAGATGCTGGTGTGGATGTGGAGAGAAGAGAACACTTTTACACTGCTGGTGATACTGCAACCTAATACAACCTTTTTGGAAGGAAGTATGGAGAAACCTCAAAGAACTCAAGCTAGACCTCCCATTTGATCCTGCAATTCCATCACTGGGCATCTACCCAGAAGGAAAAAAATCCTTTCATCATAAGGACATTTGCACTAGACTGTTTATCACAGCTCAATTTACAATCACCAAAATGTGGAAACAGCTTAAATGCCTCCCAACTCAAGAATGGATTAGCAAGCATGGTATATGTATACTATGGAATTTTATGTAGCCCTAAAAAATACATCTTTTGTATTAACCTGGATGGAGGTAGAACACATTCTTCTGAGTAAAGAATCCCAAGAAGGAGGAGCAAGAATCCAATGTACTCAATACTAATGTGAAGCCATTAGAAAATCTAATACATGCCCTCATAAGAGAAAAACTCAATTCAAGGTGGGGGGGG